>NC_064546.1:17547709-17902709 GCF_023856365.1 Brienomyrus brachyistius
CAGCTGGACCCCTGACATACACAATTCCATGGTATGTGTAGTGTTAAAATGACAACAAAGATATTCTGTTCCATTGAGCTCCCGTGCTTGTTTTCATCGCCCTCTAGTGTTGATTAAGTAAAATGGGCAAGTCGCATCCATCGACTTGGAGCAGGAACGTGCCCAAAATCCGCAACCGTTAGTGCTAATTCGTTTCGGGCGAATACGTCAGTCGGGATTAGGTTTGTTTTGAATTAGCATTTTAAAAATGTGTTAAATATGAAACTCACTGGTGAAACTTTTATATAGATTTTAAATATCTATAATAAAATGTTATTGTAAGTAGGCATACTTTATAGGCCTGTAAAATGGCTTACGACATTTTAATAACCCCCTCCTAACGTAATTGAAATGTTCGTTTTATCGTGGATGTTTAATAATGTTGTGTAATATTTTACATTAATCTACTTATGTTTGTTTAATGGGGTTTACATGGTTTATAGTAGATGCATGAACTCTACACATCATTGCCTGTATGTAAATATTAATGTTATAATTATATATAAATATTTATAATTTGTTGTATTTTACTGTGAAATGTTTTGCAGTGCTTATAATATATTTTAAAAATAATATTTGTGTTCATGTATAGAAAAATATAGCGAATAGCGCTCAACGAACTGGGAACGCGTGCTTGTACGAAAGTTAAGGGGCTCTTCCGACACTTCAGTGTCCAGATTTTTTTTAACACATGTAAGTATTGGACTAGGCCTGCGTCCAATGTCCTGCAAGTAAACGTTATGAAAATACTAAGACGATTAAGCAAAGACGCCACTGTCCGTTGTCGCGTCATGTTTATTCCCGCCTTTATATGCCTGTCCCGTTTGTCCGTGCGGCCATTAATATGCACGGCGGCCGGTGTCTCTCGCCCGCTCTGCATGCGGAATCGTGGGAAATCCTGCGGGTCCCCCGATCTTTCTTCAGAAGACCCTATCCCTAACTCATTCCCTCGCTTTCACGCACATGTTTTTAACTATATCTTTACGTGGACTTTCCATTCATTTCTATGGGGAAAACGCTAATGACAACATGACCACCCGAACCCCTATCCAGCCCTAACCTTAACCATAAGTAACCAAACAAATTATGAGAATTTTGGCATTTTTACTTTTATGACTGCATTCACAGAGATCTTGTGGGTACCTGAAAAATGATCCCCACAATGTCACATAAAACAGGTTTTATTACATTATGGGTGACATTTGGTCCCCACAATGAAATATAAACCTAATCCACACACAGGCGGCAAGACACACACACAAAAGAAAATAACCGGCAATACCATGGGATATCCCCATTTATGACCTGCAGGTACTGGAGTTTTGTGGTGTATTAACACCCACTGAAGGTTTGCGGGGGTGCACTGGGCACCATACCAGTTCTTACCTAGTAGTTAATAAAAGCATGTGCTGGAATTACATGTACAGATTCTGCAATAAAACTAATTTGTTAAAATTACTTTTTGAGTGATGTAGGTATTGATTTTCGCCTTCAGGTAATGTTTCTTTGGTCTCCGTAACCAGACAGTGTCACCTTATAGTTTGATTTGACATGTTTTTATGTATTCAGCTACTTGAATGTCCCTTTAAATTCTGTGGTGGGGGGGGGAGTGGTGGGTAAAGGAACAGAGGGAGGAGGGGAGCAGAGAGAAAGGAGGGGTGTAGAGGGTAATTTTAACAGAGAGCTGGCTCTGGTGAGAGAGGGAGCGAGCAGGCGGGCGGTCGGTCGGTCAGTCGCTGTGAAGCGCGGTCTCATGGCCGTACCGCTCGTCTAGGGGGCTCCTTGGCCAGCTGCCCCAACAGAGGGGGGCCCTTTCCCCTTTTCTCCCCTTTTCTTCTCGCAGCCGAGGCATGATTGCAGACCCTGCGCAGATCGCCGTGCCTCTGTCGGCCCCTGCGCACCCGGAAGGAGCCCAGGCAGCGTCGCTGACCTCCGAAACACACAGACCCGTGAGTGCCACCCCCCACTGCTCCCCTTCCCTCCCTCCCTCGCTAACTCAGTGGACATAATGCTAACTGCATGAGTGATCGCCAGTGTGGCCAGATGCTGCTTTACCTCCCTATCTCTCATCCCTCACCCTCCCATGCTGCCTGACCCCCCCCCCCCCCCCTACTCTTTTGCTGCGGGGCGGAGGACAGGCCATGCGTCAGTAGCAGCTGTCCTGCCGTCTGAGAGTGTGGCAACCCCTCCCCTGGGCCCAGACCCTGTCAGCTGAGTGTATGTGTGTGTGTGTGTGTCTATGGAGGAGCATCTGTGTGTGTGTGTGTGTGTGTGTGTGTGTATTTCTGTGCGCGTGGATCAGGACCCGACTGCCGCCTCTGGGGAAATGTATCACACAGTGCAAGTATGCACGGCTGCTGAGGCGCATTGGCTGGGGAGCCCACCTTCACCGGGGGGGGGGGACCTGTCGATGTCGCGTGATCTGGATCCTGGACCTGGATAGCAGCTGGGTTCTGTCTGGTGGCGTCACGTAATCCGTGGGCCTAAGTTCCACGTTCCTGAGGGAAGTGACTGCGCACGCTAACTCATTTCTAGCTGAGGTTCTGTGTTCTGCTGTCCGGATCACCTCTAACAGGAGTTACAATTTACACTGTGCATCTCTTAGGGTGAATGTGGCTTTAGTACACATTGCTGTTTTCCAGCTACAGGGCCGTAACTGACCATGTAATGCGCCCAGGTCGTCCTCCCGGAGGCTGTGTCACTCCCGTGCCATTTCCGAAGGGTCGGCTAATGGCGGCAGGAGATCTAGTGCGAAATCCTGTCAACGCCCAAAGCCATTGTCCCGCTTTGTGCATTACGCCCTGCCCACCCCCACTTTCCAAGCCCCACCCCAGATGGGATTCCACAGCAGTCCCAGGATTCCCTTTTGTTGTCACTGTGGAAATGGAGGGTGAGCGGCAGCTAGACAGTGTGCCCCCCCCGGCCCACCACCATATCATTTTGTGCCCCCCCACCACACACACACACACACACACATACACTACATGCCCCTGCCTTTTTGCATGCCAGCCACGGGGTAATCTTTCGCTGGGCAGTGCCAGCACGCGGTGCCAGTTTGTCCCAGCAGGCCGGTGTGTAGGCGGTGAGTACTTCCAGGTTTCCCCTTGTATCCCATTTCGGAGGAATTGGAATGAGATGTCCTTCCCCACTTTGTGACTCTGCTTACTGGCATTAGTAAACACTGTGCTCTGTGTGTGATTCTGCTTTGCTTACTGAAGCGACAGTGTGACCATTCCCCTTTGGCGGATGAGGAGATTTCCGTATCAGTGCTGCGTAACTGGGGGGGTCGGTGAGGTGCCCACCGCTGCCCCGTGCCTGTCTGTTTAGTCATGACTCAGATGTTGGTCAGGTGGGTGTGTGACTCATGCAGTTTTGATGGTGCCTGTCTGCTTCTCTGGGTCTGCTGAGCTGATGTGAGCTTCAAGGGTCAGTGGTTCTGCTTTTCGCATCTGGAAGAGGGTGGCCATCGGTACCGGTTAGAACAGGGGTAAGAAATGGAGGCCAGTGTGGGTGCAGGTCTTTGGGATGACCTCTCAATCAGCCAATCACAGTGGGTCCCCAGGACTGGAGTTGAGAACCACTGCTTTATTATTGGCTGATTGAGAGGTCATCCCATAAACCTGCACCCACACCGGCCCTCCATGGATCAGGTTTCCTACCTCTGGTTTAGGACCTTATCCACAATCAACCCTCTACTTGCTCCTCCATGAAGTCTCTCCCGGGGGGGTGGGGGGGTGGTTGTTTTATTTAGTGGAATTAAACTTGATGGGGTCAGTGGGCAGTGATGGAATGGTACGTCGCTATTTTGGGGTTTTATTTTGTCTAATGGAGTGATAATTAAGATAATCGGGCGTTTGTGTCATTGTTGGAAGCCGTGACTGGCTGCTGACCTTCATGCTTGGACGTGCTCCATGTCGTTATTTATTTTAAGCGCCTTGCTGCATCAGGATGTTCATAAGCCCAGAAGTTCTCTGCCGTAGCTCCCAGCAGCCGATAGACGGACATTTGTCTGTGGAACTACCACCAATGTCAGCTGTTTCCTGCTCCCTTACACGTCTTTCTAGGGACCTTTTATCAGAACGCTATAGCTACATCATCAGTCTGACGAGAGGCTGCAGGGGGCGGGGGGTGTCCCTAAGGAATGACCCCCCCCCCCCCCCGCTGCAGTGTGGGTGCTGATGACAGCGGTCTTGCGTTCCCGTCCTGGTAACCGACCCCAGTAACGACCCGGCCATCTGTGGGAGGGCGGGGACACAGGAGGAATGGGAGACGGGGGGAGAGAGTGCGATACAGCCGGTTGTTATGGCGACGTCTCCCACCTCAGGCTGCCTCCAGCTCCTGCATTGTGTTCTACGGCTGCACGAGAGGCTCGGAGCTGGGGACCGGCCGTTCCGATGGTGCCCATCTGCTGCGCAGGTTTAGCATGGCCGGCTAACTGCTCTTTCCCAAAGAATTCTTCCTCTTTCTCCCGGCCTCACTCTCCTCTCGTGTTTATTTTTGCCCCGGACGCCATAACGGCAGAGTCGCAGTAGCGCAGAGAAGCGCGTAGGGTGGCTCCTCTAGCTCTGAAAAGATTCCCGGTGGTCCGAACCGCCCACCGCTGCAGGAGCAAGCACCCGATTTCAGGGCGCCGTCGGATTTGCCAGGACGTGGATGTGACTGTCCTGGAGGGCATTTTGATGAAGGAGATATGAGCTTCTCCTTAAACTGTTTGTAACTGGGACCATAGCAGCAAACTGCACATAACAACACATGTAGTATCACGGGCTGGCTTTGGACGACGTTCCTGTGGGTCAGGATGAGCTTTTTTTAGTCATTTTTTTAATATGCTGTAGTAGTCTTTGGGGTAGGAATGTTTTGCAGTGGGTCTGTCGTAATGTTTCTGTTATATCTCTCTCTGCTGCCTGTCTCTGTGTGTTTGGAGGGAGGGGAGGGGCAGGCTAGGAAAGTCCTGTGTTCATGCTCAGCTCCCTAACGCCTGTTCTGAACGCCGGTGTGCAGAGCCTGGTGGATGCCATGCTCCGGAAGAAGGAGCAGAAGGATGCCGAGCTGGACAGGAAGATCGAGGCCCTGAGGAAGAAGAACGAGGCACTGATGAAGAGGTATCAGGTGCGTATTTGCGGCTCCGTGGGTTGGAAGAGCCTGGCTGGTATCCAGAGGTGGAGATTTCAGGTCCAGAAAGTACAAATCTAGTCCAGGATTTTGTTTCAACCAACCAGTTGAGTACTCTTACTTGTGACTCTTTAAGCTCAACTGGTTAGCTGGAACAAAATCCTGGTCTGGATTTGTACTGTCTGGACCTGAAATCTCTACCTCCGCTGGTATCCAAGTGAAAAGCCACACTTGCTTCTCATTTGCTGATTTTCATATCAAGAAAATTTTCATATCATATCATTTTCATAGCAAGAACTTACATATAGTATATAGGATTACATGTGAAAATTCTGAACAGACAGGGCTGTTGTATCCTAACACAAAAACTGTGTAATAAAGGCCAAACAACACAATATGAACACAATACTACAGTGTGAATCACTGGTAATGCTACACAGTTAGTGATTTATCATGCTTATTTTATTTCAGGTGAACCCTGCAGGTTTAAGCATAAGCTGTGTTTTTGTTTCATAAATCGTTTATTTCTGAGTATAAAAAGCATTATTCCCACCAGAGATCAGCATCACTGCCGGTCAGCTTCTTGCAGATTAGAGAAGCTTTTGCAGATCTGTTTACCATGCTGCCTGGTTCACATGCTTTCGCTAGTGCAAGTAAAGGCTTCGGTAAACCACGAGCTTCAAGGGGGCTCGTCTGAGCTGAGGCTGTGTTTGTTCTCGACAGGAAGTGGAGGAGGACAAGAAGAGGGCGGAGCAGGAAGGCATGGCTCTGCAGGGCCGTAAGGGCAAGGCAGAGGACCTGACCATCACCATCAATAAGTGTGCTAATGTGAGTGAGGTGGCAGCTCAAACAAATCTGATCTGCAGCTGTTCACATCCAAAGCACCATGCGAACACTGTACCGGCAGGGTCTGGAAAGCAAGTGCATTGACATCATAGGCGTATATGAGCTGCTAAATGCCTGTTTCTGGAACAGGAAGGACGCGTCGTCACAAAGAAACCTGGGCCTGGTAGCCAGCCTGCCCCTCGGGTGGCACCTGAACCCATTGATGGAGATTTGAACCCATTCAGCGCTGGGCGAGGGAAAAGGAGGCAACTGTTGGTCACCACCGGGGGCAGCACCAAGGCAAGCAGTGTCTCCCCCATGGGAATGTGCTGGATTCTCTTACGTTTCCCCTAAGCTACTCTGAGAGGCAACAATGTATGAATACAGAGTAGAGGCCTTTGGATTCTGACATCATCCACGGCCTTTTGATTGACTGCTGGATGGTGGTTCCCTTTACTGGTCACTGTCTTGTTTTCATGCTGGCCAACACTGTTAGCACGAGGCTCTCACTGTTTCTAGGGCAGGAGGATTGTAAGTGAGAGGAAGGGGGCGGGCCTACACTCAGGCCCCGGGGGCCCCAGGGAGCCTGGAAAAGCTGAGGAAGACTCCAGGATGGTCAGTGGAAAACCTCCCCAGAGCTTGAAAGGGGACACGCAGACACAGGTGGGCTGGTCACATGGCCTTTTGGGTATTCCACAGCAGACATGAGCCTAGCCTCATGGGAGGGGGCAGCATCATTTTGTGATGAAGGAAGACTTTTATCAGGCAGATTATGGGTGAAGCGCTGAATTTTGTGGTCTCGTCTGGCCTTTTGTTTGTTCCTCAGTGACACTCCTGCTTGCGCAGATGCTCAGCATGTCAGACATGGGAAAATGCCCAGCGCCCTGGCCCAGACAGACAAGAATTCGGGAAACTGGAGGAGAGGTGGGGGTCATGGATTGGGAGCCCCACCCTGTCTCTCCAACAAAGCCCAGTCCTCTAATGAATATTCATAATTAGTATTGTGGGCCAGAATCAGCAGAGGGTAGAAGAAAATAGCCCCTCCCATTCTTCCATTAGTCCCACCTACCAGCCCATAGTACAACTCAATTAAGCTGCTGACTCGCATTTTAATGTCATTAACAATCCCTGACCTAAAAACACCCAAACATGCTACGGCGTTTTAAAGGCAGATCAATGTAAAATAAGAATAAAATGTTTGCAGTGACTTTCCTTGCAGGATTTTATGTATTGTTTATTTTTTTTTTTGAAAATTTCTATTTTGGATCAAGTCAGAGCTGAGTTGGATCATTTGTCTTTGGGAGTTTAACTGGCCTGTTTTGTTTAGAAACTCCACAGGCCAGTTAAGTGATCTCAGCTTGCGTATGGGTGGGGGTAGACTGACACCCCTTCTATTTTAAAGTTCCCCCAGATACGGTCTTTGGCACGAGGCTTCTGCGGGGGGCTTTCATCGCGTGATTCAGCTGTTTTCAGTAACATCGTTCAGCGCCCGAATTTGCTGAAAACAGAAAAAAGTGAAGCTGGTGTGGAAACGAGTCATTTGTACTTTATTTTTTCACTCTGCTTGCCCTTCGGTGTTTTTGGAGTTCAGCTGGGCTCGCTGATCCTGTGCATGGATGTGGGTGTGTGTGTGTTCCTCCCAGTCCTCTCCTGGAATATTTTAAATGGGCAGGGTGGGGGTAGGGTGGGGGCAGGGCAGGGCGTGGCTCTGCTAGCTCTCGTCGTCATGTGCTGCCTGACGACCGATTGAGTCACTATAAACACGGAGAGCCTCTCAGTTCCTGACCTGAAAAATTCTTGGGCGTGTGCCTTTTCAGCTCATTCCGGTCACGCTCCAGAACATTCTGGAAGGGTGTGAGTGGCGCCATTCTGTTGGGGGGGGGGGGGGCGTGGTGCTGAAGGCAGCGCCTGAATTCCTGTACGTTTTGCCCAAATTTATGAAACCAGTTTTCCACTGGATATCTGCTGTCTGCTTCTGTTACCACTCAGCTTCAGTGTGGGAACTAAGGGGCTGAAGTTTGAGTTGGCCTGGCCTGTCTGCTCCTAACCGCCGCTAATAGCTAACGTGCTCATCTCCCCCCACCCCGCCACAGTGGAACAGAATGGTTTAATCTAATTAGCATTTCCCAACGTTTTGCATTGAATGGGCTTATTATCGGCGCAGACGGGGATGAGTTTGGCAGGAAGCCGCGGAATGGCTGTAGAAAGGCCGTTTCTGTGGTCTGCCTGATGGGGGTGCAGGGTTGGCCAGCAGTGCTGTGACGGCTGCAGGCTGTAACTCGGATGCCGGCCTTTATCTCTGGTGCCTTCTCTTGACTGAAAATTGGAAGGACATCTGAGGTCCTTTGTAATGTTCTCCCTGCCTCCTTTTCTGCTCCCGCTGTGTCCTCTGCCCTGGTGTTTACTTCTGCTATTCCTGGGTTTAACCTCTTTTATCGAGAACGATTTTATTAGGGGAAAACCCACATTATTTCACACATGAGAGCTGTGATGGATGGAAGTCATCTGTGTTTGTTTACTCCTACATAGAGCTACATAGCAGTTTTAAACATTTAGGTACAGCAGCTCCATCTACAGAACTCCGCACAGAGCAGTCTAACGGTGAGCTTGTCGGCTTTGTCCACAGGGGGGCAGTGTTGAACTCTGTGTAGACACTTTCTTCCCTGCAGGCAGTTTGATTTGTCTCACCATTTGGATCTAAGTGCATGCTTCATCTCACCTCCATGTTTGGGTAAAGCAGGCTATGAAAGGCCATCCGACTTTTTCCATTAGAGTCTGGGCACAAAACCAGGAGAAAGACTCCTCATAGCCAGAACAATAACTGGTTTTTCTGTCGTGGTGTGTATGGCTATTGACAGAGATGGATAGTTCAGGTCCAGAAAGTAAAAATCCAGACCACGAGTTTGTTACATCCAGCCAGTTGAGCGTTTTGTGACTGACTCTTCATACTCAACTGGTTGGTTGAAAGAAAATCTCGGTCTGGATTGTTAATTTCTGGACCTGAACTATCTACCTCTGGCTAATATTTGCTCGTTACTTGTCTGGCTTGTTATTTACTTGTAAACCGAATGTACGCTGGTGGTAATTACCAACCTGAATGTTGACTGTTGAGAGTGCCATGTGCTTTGAGCGTGTGTGCGTCACCGCCTCTCTGAGATTTGGAGAGGTCACCAGAGGACACCTGGCAGCCACGCCGTGCGCAGTGTCTTTCCCTGTTTATGCTCGTCTTACATTGTTCTCTCTTTCTAAATTAAAGCACGACCTTCAGTGACATCCACTGCAAAACATGCCTTGTATGTGTAAAGTTGGTCCCTCAATGAAATGATACCCGGCATCTATGTGTAACGTTTTTCCTCTGTCTGCCTGCCCGCGTCTCCTGCCTGTTGGTGTTATACCCTCTCCTTCTGGAGGGCAGGGTGGAGGTGACTGTCTACCCCCTTCGTCCAACAGGATGGGGATTTGGTGATAAGGACCTGGATGAAATGTGTTCTCGCACTAGTAAATTAGGATGTTGCCAGGTCCTCCTTGTGGCTCCGCTTAGCTGCAGGCCGGAATTAGGTCAGAATCTGTGCTGTTTAATGAATCTTTTTGCACCTTGAACATATCAGGCTCTTTATATGGGCGCACACAGTATGCAGGTTGACTCACGTCTGACGTCTCTCAGCTTACATGTTGCCCTGTTGGCAGGAAACAGTGTTTTTAATGATGAGAAACAAAATGATTCAGGTGAGAAATGGTAAGTAACTCTCTCTCTCTCTCTCTCTCTCTTTCTTAGGAAGATGCTGGGAAGCAGGAGCCACACAGCTCAGCGGAGGCCGAACACAACCCCTATTACCAGGTGAAGACGCTCGTCGGCTTACGTAACCCCCCTCCCCCCCCCCGGCGACTCTATCAGTGAAGTGGCACAGCCATCAGTCCCCCCTCCCCCCAGATACAGTCTGGTTCACTCACAGTTTGTTCATCAAGTCAAATGTGTCTTCTGTTATAATCTGAGGTCATGAGCGCGCACACACACACACACACACACACGTAGGGTATACCTATGCTTATGGGGCCCGCTCATTCACTTCTATGGGAAAAATGCTAATGCTAACTATGACAACCTTAACCCCCACCCTGCCCTAACCATAACCATAAGTAACCAAGCAAAATATGTGTCATTGTGTCCCCATAAAGATAGGTATGCCCGCTCGCACGCACACACACACACACACAGACAGCTCTCAGGTCTATGCAAGTGTAAGTGTGTGTTGGGGGGGGGGTGCTGTTCATGCTACCACATCACTGCGTCTTTTAAAGGGAGACCTACTGTGCCTGGCTGTTCTCGACCTTGGTGACGACTTGTTCGCCATGGGGCTGCTCTCTGGTGTGCGTGTCAGTTGGTCTAGGCTGCAGAGGTGTATTCTGGGAATGTTTCTGTTTTTTAACCCCCCCCCCCCCCCCCCCCGTGTGCTGCTTTCCCTTCCAGCTGAGCTCTTAATTATTCGGCTGGGATGAATCACAGAGTGTAGGTACTATTCATCAAATATTACTGTCAGGACAACATATAACAGTAGCAGGTAAAAGAGAGCTTTAGATCAGTGAGGTTTAGCTGTTATAGTTACCTTTAAGTACCTTTGTGCTAATAGTATATCAGTTTGACGACAGAGGGAGCTGCTGAATTTAGAATAGTGTTTGGTCAATGGCCAAAGGAAACTAAATAAAGATAATTATGTTCAGCTGTAGCAAACAAGAGTCAGCAACCAGGCTGAGGGAGCCATGTTTATGTTCCCGGGTCAGAGAGAGGTTGTCTTATTGCTCAGAATGTTCCGGGTGCTCATGCCGCCCTGGGAAACGATGGTGTGCCGTGTTTGTTTGCGCTCCAGCTTCACCTGGAGGCCGGCGGAAGCCGCTCTCCCTGTAACTGTTATAACCGAGGAACTCCCGCCGGGGCAGGAAATTGAAAAGGCTAATTGGAGGGGAGGGGGGGCGATCCGCAGGGAGGGATGCTTGTTTACTGGCCTCTGATTGGCTCCTTGACTTGGAGGAAAACACAGCACCCAGTTCTCTTGGTTTCTCCTTGCCCCCCCCTTCTTTCTCCACCTGCATGCTGGGCTACTATGAGATGGCCAAGTCAGTGAGACAGCGAGAAGCTATCTGAGGTCGTGTTGGCACGACTCAGAGGCTCAGCGAGGTACAGAACGTGGGCTGGGCATGGCTGGGTCTCACAGCTGGGCCCTCACAGCTGGGCCTCAGACAGCTCACACGGTCCAGTAAGGGCAGGCACTAGTGGATCAGAACTGGACACGTACTGTATGGGACTGCTGAGTGTCAAACGTGCAGAATAGCCTCTTAGCATGCAACTGATTGGTGGGATGACATGAACAAAGAGAGGAATCGTCGGTGTTGTCAGGGTCTGCGGTGGTCCACTCGGCTCAGGTTCGCAAGATTCCTGTATTTTATGCAGAGATTTGGCCACAGGGAGACATGGAGCGCATGTGTGTTTCTGTGTGCATGGAAAGACCGGCTCTGCTTCAGGGCAGATCACATCAGTGTGTCCACAAGAGGCGCTCTACAGAGTGTAACGAAGGCTTCTGATAAGCGACCTGAAGCTGATGATGCGCGAATGAGGACATTGAGAGGCAAAGAATTCCTTAGTTAACCCCCCCCCCACTCCACCACAGACAACCCTGAGTAGCCCTCTATTTCCTCCAGTCTTTGACTATGTTCTTTCAGCACAATTTTGTTAGTTTTTCATGTGGGACATACATGTGTCTCTGCCTTGTAGGGTTTTCCTGTATGTAAGTGCATTTACCAAATGGGGTTGCAGCTTCTGCAAAAAGCAGCCCCGATCACCACGAGCAGAGTGAGTGAGCGCCATGTGCGTCCCGTTGGCAGGATGGCCAGGGCTCTGGCCGGCAGGCCCACACGGACCTCACCGTCCCCACCTCCAAAGAGGAGCAGCTGGAGTACCTGCGTTGGAAGAAGGAGCGTGAGCGGATCGACCGAGAGCGCGTGGAACGTCACAAAAATGCCAAGGGCCAGTGGAGGAGGGCCTGGGACATGGACAAGCCAGAGACAGGGTAAGGCAGGCCTCCAGAGACAGCGTAAGACAGGCCTCCAGAGACAGCGTAAGGCAGGCCTCCAGAGACAGCGTAAGGCAGGCCTCCAGAGACAGAGAAAGGCAGGTCTCCAGAGACAGAGTAAGGCAGGCCTCCAGAGACAGAGAAAGGCAGGTCTCCAGAGACAGAGTAAGGCAGGCCTCCAGAGACAGAGAAAGGCAGGTCTCCAGAGACAGAGTAAGGCAGGCCTCCAGAGACAGAGTAAGGCAGGCCATCACTGACGTCCATTTATGTTTGTGTGTGGCCCTTAACTTTAATTACCAAACAAGAGGGTACTTCTTTCCCTCTTGTGCACTCTCAGCATCCTCATGGAGGTTTGTCTGCCTTGTTAGCCCATGAGTGAGTCTGAAATGACCCACTAAAGTGGAAATTTGCATGTGAACAGATCGTGTTACCCCAGCTGCCTGCAGTAGCGCTGCAGTGAGAAATGACCTCGTGGATTGAAACATGAGATCTGGTTCTTCTCGCTCTGATTTCTGGTTGCGTATCTTGTCATGCCTCGGGGATGTAGTGTCACCATGGCACAAAAAACTATTTCATGCAGCATTTCTCTGATTCATCCTTAGGTTCCTCCAGTTCAGAGGAAAAAGATACTGTATTTGTACATGAGCTTACCCTTTACCAGTTACCCTGGTGTCAGTATGTCATCAAATATGTTGATTGCATTTTAGCACAGTGAAAGTACTTGACTATGGAAGGCCAAACTTAAATGAAAACCTTTTGAAGAACGCAAAACACCTCCCCTCATTCCTTTCACAGCAGGGATGGGCTGCATTCAAAATAAATAGCAGATTCACCCATTTATAGAAGCTGCAAATTTTACAGGAGATGTTCGGGTCAAGTGCTCCGATTATCAGCCACAGCAGATATGACTGGACTTGAAGAGGACAATTTGATGTGAAAAGCTTGTATGCCTGCCTGTATGTCTGGCCAGCTAATGGAAATACTTTTTTTTTTACAACCATCCGTTAAGTCAAGTGTTATCATCAACCAAAAGCAGCATGTAGCGTGAATGAAAAATAAAACGCATATGGTCATATTTGTGGGAATGAATAAACATCTGTACTTTGGATGATGGGGTATGGATCCCATATCTGCTCTGTTGACTCTCTCTTTATTACATTGATTTTCACAAGACTATTGAATCATTTCATTGGGGGGGAACAGGGCTGACGCACTAGGACTGAGCTGCGTTTGGTTACTTTATTAACACCCAGGAAAGTCACTTACTTCTGTCACACTCTGTTTGCTTAATTTCCTCTGGTGATGGAAGTATCACATCATTTCAACCTTCTTGGTTTGCATGTGTGTGATTTTGTGTATTATTGGGTCTCAATAATGTAATAAAACACTGATTCTTTTTACATTGTGGGGACATCTTTCCAGGCCCCACAAGGGAAAACCCAATTTAATAAAAATCTGTGACTGCAATAAAAAAAAAAATTGCTAAAGGTCTTATATTTTGTCTGGCTCCTTATGGTTAAGGTTAGGGCTGCTTAGGTTATGGGGTGATGGTTCTCATAGTTGAGATTGGGGTTATGGGGTTATGCCCATAGAAATAAATAGAGTCCCCATAATGATATGAATACTAACATCTGTGTTTGTGTGTGTCTGTGTGCGTGTGTTTGTGTGTGTGGTCAGGGCAGAGCGATCCTGTTTAAATACAGAGCAGATCTCTGCCACCTGACAGTGCTGTGATTTTATTGAGACCCGTTCCTGTGCTCGCCTGTTCAGTTCCCGAGACACAAGCCTGTGAGAGAGATGCCTTTTACAGTAATGCTGTAGAACCTTTGTTCAACTTCACTTTATGAAGGTGTCTTTCTGCTCAATGTCTGGAAGCTCTCGGCCGTGGATTAGTGCACTGGGACTTCAGCATGGGATAGCGTTTGAATAAATAGATGCTTAATGTGAATTAGAGCAAAGGGACGCGGAGTATTTTTAGCATGGCTTGAAATGCCTTACCTTATTTGGGAAGGTTTGATAATGCTCCAGCGACTTCCCAGATGAAGGAATGCTTCATTTGTCTACGCTTCCTTCTTGAATATTAGCTGGAGAAGCAGCCCTGGGGGGGGGGTTAATTTGTTCCTGCTGGGAGGCCCCTTAGTATTCTTGCTAGCTACTGTTGCTGGTGATAATTTACTTGTGATTGTTTTTTGGTCTGCAGGCTCCGGGAGAGAGTTCATGGGGAAGTTGATCGTGGAAGTCAAGGCAGAGGTGAGGGGTGGTCTGCTGGGGAAATCACAGTGCTGAACGTTGCTCACTTGCAACTGACTTTGGGGGGAGGGGACTAGCTGTGAAACTGAGCATAAGCACCCCCATTTTTGTCATTGTCTGTGAAAGATAGGTCACCTGGGTTCACTGTGCCCCTGTTCAACCTCCGCCATCTTTGTTGATGGCGCCTCGCGACACGTTTCTCCAGCGATGATCTTTGACAGGCCTTCAGTTTCACTGTCCCCCTGGGGTTTGGCTCTCATTGTCGCCTTTGGCGGAATCTGTGGCTTGCTGGCGCCTCCTGAGCCTGCAGATAGCACCACAAACTCTGCGCCCCAAAACCATAAGGCCTACTGATGTCTGGTGGCACTGTGACATCATCATATGATCCTTCCGAGGGGGGCGGCTTGTGGAGGTTTACTGCACAGGGGACCAGTCACTGATCCCACAGGGTCTAAGGCGGGGTAGGATTATAAAGCCTGCATGAAATATCCTAGCTGGACCTGTGCTCTTTTTCCTCAGGAGGAAGAAATGTGCGACGGGGTAGCCTGAGACCGTACGCGGAGTCGCGGGGTGAGTGCATGTCGAGCAGAATGGAGCCGGAAACGGCACAGCGATGACAACACAATCTGAAGTAATTATGGCTTATGGACCTGGTGTTTAATTTAGAGCAGTGTTTCCCAGCCCGGTCCCCGTGGACCCACAGATGGTCCACATTTTTTGCTTCCGGTCCTCACGTCTTTCCAGTAACTTTGGCTGTCTGCAGGCCCCCAAGGACTGGACTAGGGAACAATGATTTAGCGTGTTTATAATCCCAGGATCTACACTAAATCAAATCCGTTCTCTTTTCTTCTGCCTATTTACTATAAGCACCTTCTGTCTTAATCCGTATTTGGCTTGTGTCGTAGGCCCCCAAGCATATCTGTGAAGCTTACATAGTCTTTTACTCTTTTTTTAATTTGCAAACATTTCCAGTAAAATATCTTCCATAATATTTAACACATTAATGCTGATGAGCTGCGGAAGCCCTGGATTTTAGGGTTATGATAAATGATTACCTGGAGCCACAGATCCTCCAGCATGCATAGCATTACCTAAATTATGGATACTTTTTCAATCAGGCCGCTTTCCCCTTATGAATTATTAAATTGTCCTTATGCCATTAGCTGTTGTGACACCTGGGACGGCACTTTAACATTATTATGCATTATAAATGAAAAGCGTTAATGGTCTGCATATTCTCTTTCTAAAGATGCCCACCTCCCGACATCAAAGGTCTCCGATCTCCGATAAGGGAACCCGCTCTTTGTGTTCTTTAGCTGAAGCAGGTTTGGCAGGTTGAAGTACAATTAAAAAGAATCAAACCTGTCTGCATTAATCTGATTTTTTTTTTTCAGTTTGTATGTTGGAAAAAGCCCCCATAAAATGTAAAGTGGTGATTATACGTTCTGGCCTGACTGGTGTTCTCTGGGGTGTCCAGGGCATCGAACCCGGGACAGGGGGACGAAGAACCTGCAGGCTGTCAGCAGCAAAGCCAAGGGCAAGGATCGTCTGACAGGAAGAGCTAGGAGGTGAGATTCTGTAGATAGAGGACTGTGTCCTGGGGCCCTAGTCACTCCTTGGGGGCCACACTTCTTGAACAGGAAGTCACCAGTGGATGGAGAGGGTGACCAAGAAAAGAAGACCACCCTGCCCATGCTGACTGTGCATAACACTTCATGGAGAACACTTGTCCCATGTTCACTTTCTGCCTGAAAACTGGTAGCAAGTTAAATGAGGATTTGTCTGAATATGTTTTTTTTTTTCAGATGTTTCCCAAGATTTTTATCCTACAGTAGAGAAATGTAACATGTCGCAGTTTCTGATTCACCATGTCGATGGTGCAGAGCATACAGGCAGTACTCCAGACTGCAGGCCAAAAGCGGGAATGAGACTTTAGTGCATGAAGGCGAGACCATTAACATGGAAACGTGGTGTTTTATCGAAAGCGTGTGTTCAGCTTTGCTGTGACCTCACAGGGGTGCAGGGGAAATGTTCGGTGACCTTCACAGCAATGTGCTCTGTACTTCACTTGCTAACGTGGAATATTTGGCTTTTCAGATGGGATGCCAAGGAAGAAGCAAAGAGCCCACAGGTTAGGATTATCAGTCAGTTGTCTGCATGTTTGCAGTGTGCTTTGTGATTCGCTCAAATGGGAAAGGGCACTGTGGCTCCAGCAAGAAACCTTGTTTGATTACACTGGTGCCGGGACACAAAACTGCCTTCTACCATAGGATTGTATCTACAGGGCAGTCAGTTTTCTTCCACAGTGAGATCATGTGAAAGTTTGTCAGCAAGCTGTTTGACTTATGTTGAGAATTTGGATCATATCAGAATGTCCTCCCCCACACATTTTTGGTATTTATATCTCCAGATCCCAGAGAATTTTGAGGAGTTCTTAGAGGAACTGGATGCCTATGGAGATGCTGACGTCGAGGATACCCATCCTGGGGCAGACAGTGGAGATGGAACTACGAGAGATAAGACTAGGGATACAGTATGTGCTGTGGGGACTGTTACGGAAGACGGTTCCAGAGGTGTAAAGGAAGCCACTGTTCTAGATCAGGACAGTGAGTCAGCTTTGAGAAAAGGAGAAGAAGAGCAGGGCCATAAGCCAGCCAACCCGGAGGCCTTGCCCCAGCGAGAAAAGAAGGTCCGCTTCTCCGCAGAAGCTTTGAAGGGCAGCGAATGGTCAGACGAAGAAACCCCTGAGCTGACCCTTCCAGAGACCCAGGAGGACGGCCTCGATAGAGCCCTGCAGCGCACAGACAGCCCTCCAGGGGGCGCCGACTCACCTGGGCTTCAGGGAGACCATACTTCAGGCAGGCCTGAGCAGAAAAAAGGTGTTTGCCTTCCTGAGACTCCCAGAACTGGAAGGTCTGACAGCAAACCCAGTAACGTGGTCACAGCCAAAGTGGAGCCAGTGTCCCACCCTGTGGACGACGACTCTCCGACCGCTCAGCCCACGGGACATTCAAAGGGCAGTGCCAGCAAAAGCCCAGGTAGCTACCATCGCCATTCAGTGTGTCATGCTGTCCTTCCCCCAAGAGAGCAGGAGTGGCCGATGCTCTGTGTGTCTCGAGGCCCTGACGTGTCTCTCGTCCTCAGGAGAGAGAATTGACGCTGGGTTCTCTGTGATGACCACTGACTGTGAGGCTCCTCACGCTGCTCACAAGAGCAACACTGAGAAGGTGAGGTGCCAAAGGTGGAGGAGCTTTCAGACCGACTCGCATCCACCCCCCCTCCTCAAACCAGCCGCGGTGCTCCTATAATCTGGGACGACTGTGCTGTGGTCTCTAACAGAGCATTGCTGAAGGGGGCTGAAACGCGGACTCTAACGTGATATTTAGCTAACAGTTTAATGGTCTACACATGAAGAAGTGAGTCCAGGAATGTCTTTAAGAGAATGTATCCACGTGGATGGCATTGAGGACCTCGCTGCCTGTTCACAACTGCATGGTTACAACCTTTTGTTTTGTTTTTCTTCTAGGCAAAAGAAAATGGGAAAATAGTTTGAAAGTGAAGAAGAGGGGTCTTATGCACTACGCTAAGGAACTGATGCACTGTTTTGCACAGTTGCTTAAATGTCATTGACGGGCTTGTGGAGAAAAGTGGGAATGAAAAACATTATCACAGGCGGAATCAACGCACAGGCAGTGCTGTAGTGGTGAAGAATTAGTTTTGCTTTGCTTTCTGGAGTATTATGTATATTGTAGATTAATCACATTACGGTTAATATATTTCACTGTTGAAGTGTATGAGAAGAACCTTGGTTTTGCTCTTTATTTACTTGAAACATTTACATTCATATATGACCCGGGTTTAGAGAATGTCACACTTCTCAAATTAAACTTAGAGTTGGGGAAGTCATTATTAATATTATTACACTGTAAACTCCTGTTTTTCTTAGGGAAGTTACTATAATACTGGCTCTCAGTTTTTGTGTTTTTTTTGTGGATTGATTTACTACATGTGACACAGAAACTCTTGTGTTCATGTAAGCAATCAGCGTTTCAAACATTTCTATGTGGTTTTTAAGACTGGATAGATTAGCGATAGCCTTTGCACATAAAATAGTCTATTTATTTGTGTTTGAATTTCGAACACTTTTGACTTTTTTTTTTTTGGAATTCAAGGTTGCTTATGGGCGTAAGTCCGTTATCTAAGCCTATAAATACTAATGATACTAATTGGATCCTTCATGTAGAGCCTCACAGTTATAAGAGAAGGCCGTCTGAATGTAGATGTGCAGTGTCTCTCGCCTTTTGTGCATCGGATCTGCTGTTCTGTAACTGATGAGGTTAGAATTGAGCGGAGAGATGCGGAGCCATGTGGGGGCAGCATTTCGGAGGAGCAGTGCTCGACCCTTTGGCTTTAGATTGCACAGCCATCGTCACTTTTAGTTTTACGTCCACGTGCAGTGAAAGCCTGTGTTGTAAATATTCAAAATGGTTGATTTCATTGCTCAGAAAGGAAAAAAAAAAAGAGATTGGATGTCGATATTTAAAAATGCACTTAGCGTACCTATTTATCTCATTATGGTGGCAGGGATGGTACAGTGGGGGGCACTCTTGCCCTCCTGTCCACACCCTGTGTGGGTGGAATTTGCATATTCCCATGATGCTTCTAGGATATCCTCCGGGTTCCTCCCACAGTCCAAAGACATGCAGGTAGGCTAATTGGTATTGCTAAATTGCACGGGGAGTGTGATTGCATGTGTGTCCTGGGAGAGGACAGCATCCCATTCCCAGCTTTGTGTCCTTTGCTGCCTGGGATAGGCTCCAGGCTCCTCTGTGACCTCCAGGATGAGCAGCTAGAAGAAGAGAAGATGAATTTATTTCATTATCTCTTTCACCTGAGATTTAATGGAGCCTTAATGTAAAAAAAGGAGAGAATGTTTGCTAAGCACTTTCGTATGACAATTCATATGCATCTGATGTATGTGGAAACCTGACCGTTTTAGGAAGAGTGGCGGAGGTTGGCATATGAACCCTGGAGAAAGTCCACAGCAGGCAGCTAGCGGCCAGTGCTGGGGTTTGTGTCAGTTGTAGCACATCATTACAGAGTGTGAATTAAATTCAGCGTGGAGCAGCGATGTGTCAGAGGACATGATTGCTAGCGTGACCACATAAACTCCATCAGCAGCACATTTGCACATTTGCGGGTCTTTAGATGGTCTCAGACACACAAAAGTCCAGGTACTGATTAGGAAATCGCTTGATCGGGCAGATGATGAAGACCAGCTGTTTATAATATCAATTTGGAAATTAAGTGTCACAGCTTGATTCTGCTCCAGGTGGGATTTGACCCACACTTGTGTTTCATCGGATGGTCAGGAAGTCGATTCCTTGGAGCGCGGGCCAAACCGTGGTCGTCATGGTGCTGCAGTGACAGCAATGGAGCAGACAGACACTTTGTAACGAAACCCCTCCCAAGGGTCACAGTGTGCATTTGGTTTCTGCTCTCCTGGGACACAAATGACACAGCTAAGTGATCCTACAGGACTGATGTGCCCGATATTAATCCCAGCAAAGTCTGAACACGATTTACGGGCATCATTGACTTGTGTGCACTGTTACCTAAAGTCCTGTTTCGCCCCGTTTGTTTTCACTGGGTCCTCGCTAAATGTTTGGCTGTGGAAACCGGAAAGTAGGAGTGTATCTGTTACCATTCTGCCCGCCAGTGTATCTCCCCAAATCAAAGGGCACCATTGTCATTTGCCTGTGTAGTTAAGGCGGCTGAAACAAGTTCAGTTTTTTTTAGTAACGCATACATCTGTTTTGCGTAAGACGTAGTGCCTTTGTTGTGGTATCTTTCCCTCAGAAGTACCTCAGCAACCAGCGACATAAAGAAATATATCTTATAGCACTGGATAACCTGGACATATAGCAGTGCTGGGGGAAAAAAACTCACCTGTAGGTCATGCTAGAGTCACATGACTGCTTCAGAGACAATGTGACCTGATGGCAGCCTATTTATTAGGTTCTTGTTTGACAGTGGTTATAGTATGCTGTTCCCAGGGCCTTGTTAAAACATTGAACTTCCTGTGTTGTTTTTATATATTAAAAACATATTTCTCTTTTTCCATTAACCGTCAGATTTGAAGGAATACAAATGTAAAAATTCTTAAACTATGTCGCTTTTAAAACACTTTACTGCTGATAACCCCTATTAGTGTCCCACTTTGTGTATGTCCTGTATGTGCTAATGTCAGTGTTTGGCTCTTGGTGTTTTCCATGTAGGTTTCAAAACTCAGCTGGCTAATTTCTTCGTCCCACCGCCCATAATCCCGGTTTACATAGTACCAAAAACACCACTAGTTTGAATAGAATCATGCCTTAGAAAATCCCATGCTGTGTGTGTCGGATATTGTGAATCATTCATGTTTTCATGTATGTGTATTTACTGTAGAATTGTTTAAAATAAAGTGTCTTGGTTATTTTCGCTGTGTTATCTGTGGAAATGGTACTGACTTAGACTGCAGACGACAATGTAATGTATTGCATCTTAATGTGAATCAGTTTGTTCAGGCCTGGAAACCTACATAATGATTAATAAAATAATAACGTGACCTTAATGAAATAGCACCAAGACCTTAGCTGAAACTGGTTCCTCATACATGGGATGGAAGGACTTCACAGTGGTGCCTAAAATGCAGAAACATCCAGATGGTGAGAGACTGGAGGGAAGGTGATTTGTGCGTCTGTGAGCGTCCCTCGCTGGTCTGTCCCAGAGCGTCACGCACATTCCTGCCCACGGCCCGTCACCTGAACCTGACGTCTACATCACCGCATCACATGCTGCTCGAAACTGCTTGGGAAACAAAATAGCTTACTAATTATCACTGATTAGAACGGGACTGTTAAAGCCCATCCTGCGGGCTATTTAAAGGCCGCGAGATGAGTAACAGCCTGCGATGGAGACGAAGCAGATCTTGAAGGATAGCCAGCCTACTAGCTGGTTGCCGTGGGAAAAAAAATCACTAAATACATCAGTATCGTGATGAAGAAAATAAACACAAGGTGCCACTGCTGTTCACTTATCTTTGTAAATACGGTGGCGTGTGTCTTAGTAACATTTTGAGGATGATGTGCTTTAACCAATGAAATATGTTCATACAGATTAAAGTGGTACCGGCAGCTGTCAGGCAAACACTATCACCAGTAATACTGTTTATCACATTTGGAGGCACTGTGTTTGCAGGCCACAAAGATGTTCTCTGAGGAGACTGTGGAACTGAGGATGTTTTAATCAGACAGGAGAGACGGCAGTAGGGTGCGTGTTAATTAAGCTGGCTCCATGTGGGAGTTGGGCTTGATTAATTTGAAGCCCTCGCACTGGGATCGATGCGCTGGAAACTCCTCCTTCTGCAGGCTCTGTGGCGGCGTTACACTTTTAATCACCTTCCCCCCCCCCCTATTCTCCTCAGCCCCTGAGCGACTGCAGCCAATCGTGAGCCACCGTATGGCAGGGGCAGACTGCACACATGCCAAACCATCTTCCCTCTTCTCGTGGTCAGAATGTGTTTATGACCTAAGAGTGTGATTCCCATTTCTATCTTATTATGCAACAATGTAAAATATCCTTAAAAGTGAAAGGGCCGAATGTTAGTTCTGGCTGGAGCGGATCACGTGAGATTACGTCCACACGCGACGAGCCCAAAAGGAACACGCATCCCGTGCAGTGCTGGCAAACGGAGGCCTGAGAACAGCCCATTTGGTGCCAATAGCTCATTTTACTCCTGGCAGGTTAAATTTCATAACAGGCTCAGATGCCACCTTGGGTGGAGGCAGTGCTCCTCCTGCACTGCTCAGCTGGTGCTTCATGCTCCAGTTAACCATTTAATTTATCACCACTGGACCACCGCTTCCAGTGAATTTCGTGTTTTTAGTCTTTGAATTGCAAAACGGTGGAGACGACACCCGATGGAATGACAGCTAAGCGACCGCTGCTTTTGGCCCGATCTAATTTTGCAGGTTCACCGCAGGGGCATTGTCTACATGATGGCGCCCTTCTCGTGGAATGGCGTTTCAGCACTGCGTTTGTTATGACCTTTTGGTTGCTATGTAACAATTCTCTGCACTGCAGGTTATTTGAGGCCTGCCCAAGTAAGGTCTTTGGTTCACATTGATAAGATTCAGAACCCGCTTATACCTTTCCCATGGAGCATTCCAGATTTTTTAAATTGGTTACGGGTGTGAAAAGATAGAGGACAAGACGCTTATCTCAAAGCTTTCAAGACATTTTTCTATATGATGCTGCATTACTTAGCTCAATTTGGGGGAATAACTTTGTACCACTTTGCACATTTTAAACACCTGCATTCCTCATGCCTCTTTCTGTAGTCAAACTTTCGTATTAAAAAAAAGATCCTATAGGAATGCAAGTTAGTTAACAGATCTGATCACTAATATGGCAGCATGCAGTAGTTTGGCTGTTTAAATCCTCTCTTGATATATCAGTGTTTCCCAAACTGTGGGGATGCACATTTTTTGTTTTATTGACTGCTTGGATCAGGTGCTCCGGAAACTGGGGTAAACCAGAAATGTGGATGTGTCCAGTATGCCCCATGGACTGGTTTGGAGAACACTGTGCTATATAATACATAGAAGAGGAAATTTGTTTTATGGCTCTGTGACTTTGAAGGCTCTGACGTATGTGCATGGCTTTCATTGGTCAGCTGCGAGCTGGTCTCGTCAGAATATCACTTGATTGGCCGACAATAAGTATTAATACTTGCCATGTTGAACGCGCACAGAGCCTGAAAATCTACAGATCAGTCATATGCGTCGATGCTGCCCGGAGCCCTGGGTGACCTGCTTTCCCATGTGAAGCTTCTTATAGGGTGTATTTCCTGGGGTTTTTATGCTGCGTCTGTGCACATTGTCCCCTTTTGTTCCGTGCCCCTGTAGTTTAGGCCTAAACATAGCACATTACGCCTGGCAAAGAAAAGAAAAGCCACGAAGAGTGTGGACAGCTTTTCTGACACACAGTCTGGGCTGCTTCAGCTTCCTGTGAAGGGCAGCCGGGGGGGGGGGGGGGGGGGCTTCAGAGCCAGTCTCTACACATGCAACACTCTTTTGCAGAAATAAGGGAGCTGAGGTGGCGTCTGTCACAGCAAGAGCAGTAATCACCAGTGACACTAGACACTTTTGGCACCTTCATATTTAATTAGAAGGTGCTGCAGAGCTGGGAGGGTCGTGGAACGACCCCTCGGCTTTGTCTGCCTCCCTCTGTTTCCTTACAGAGAGAGCAGTTTAAGGGACTCCAGTACCGAAGTATCAGATGGACCAAAACTATACAGCATGTTCAGCATTTCCTGCAAATATCTCCTACTCTAAAGCCACTCTTACACAATTGCAATCAAAGTGGCTTCATTGCTGTGCTTCCTGCTAAATGATGATAACATATTGGCTGTTAATTGGCAGGTTTTATTCTCGCCTACCCAGGAGAAACAGCTTCCCTGTGTTGTTCCCTGATTAATAAATGTAGTACCTATAATTCTTCCCTATCAGAAACTGAGAAAGCTGTTGTGCTTTGGCTCCACCCTGTACCACTGTATCGATGGTCTACGCTCGGCACTTCACCACCACCACTGGACGGCGCAGACTGCTGCAGTTCGATTGGTCTTTGCGACATCTCGTGTCTCCATTTGCCGTCTACCATATGACAGGAAGCACTTTTCAGCAGACAGAGCTAATAGCTTCCTACTCCTTGCCTCTGGCAGCTCATGGCCATAAAAAGCTCACGCAGCCCGTAAAAATGCCCTGGACTTAAACCAGCCTATCAGTGATAGCTATACAAAGTAAAGGTTGTCATCATCTTCTATTATAGAGCCTGAGATAACATGTCAGTAATTCTCTTACTTTGTGGTGACAATGCCTAATTTAGTTTAACAAAGGGGACTTTCTGTTCAGAATATTTTCTGCATTTTGGGCATGTGACAATATCGCAACATGCTGGTATTCGTGCAGCTTGAAGGTGTCCCAATGTCTTTGTGCCCGGCTGTGCGATACTTTCCAATCTCACAACACTCAGTTTACGAAAATAAGCAAAAGGTTTGGCTTGCAGAACCAGAATGACCAGAAACAGTTTGTGGAGATGTAAACGGTTGTGTCCCAGCCAACAATTCAGTTCTAAAAGTGTTTCCCGTCAGCGAAACTTGTCACAAAGCTAAGTAAGCCAAAAAGACAGTTTTCACTGTGCCGTTCAGTGTGTTTAACTTGAAATCATATGCTAGAGTAGCCTCTTTTAGCCTTTCCTGCACTCTCTCTCTCTCGCCTGTTTCCTCACTCGCTCACACACACCTACATACATCCATTAAGGGAAAAAACACTGTGCATGATGTTGGTACTGAGGTCAAGTAAAAAGCCAATGGGCTGCTGAACATTTTCTAGACAATTACTGCACGCTGCTTGCCCTCAACAAGACCGAATACCCCTCAAATGGGCCAGTGGCAGAACGAAAGAGGTGTACCACCAAGTAATCTTGTGTAACATTCTCCTCCTTTTACAGTTTTTTTCCCAATCAATAAGACCTTCATATGCTATACGAAGAATTGGAGCAAAGTGCAAGCTTGGCTTTTCTATAGATTCACTAAAAGGTGATGTGACTCGTGAACAGGGCACTTTCCAGCTACTGTTTCTGGCTCTTCAGTTTCTGCTGTCCATCTGGTTCTAGAAAAACAGGAAGTAACTGCACCAAACAGTTTTGCGGCCTCTAGTTACTGCCGGTGCAAAATACGATTTCCTTTAGGGTTTTGGTCTCTGGGGTAATAAATTACTGTGAATTAGTTTTCAGAGTATTAAGGTTATATAATTTGCCCTGTCTCACAATAATATCATCAGCTTCGTTCCACTGTTATCTAATTCGTCACTTCTTTATTTTTATCCAATTCGCCCCACGACCACGGTAACCAGTTAGAGGGATTGTGTCCAGTATGTCCGCTTCTGCAAACATCGCAATGGAAGCAGGTATTTCTAGTTTAACCTTGAAGGTTTGTGAGTATTAACTACACAGCTTCACCTCGAAGAGCATGTTTTAAAGAAATTTATAAATTATCGTCATAGCCCTAAATTATCCAAACAATTTACGGAAATGTATAAGAAAAAAAACAATGAAATTCGCACGGTTGTATAATATCTGTAGCGGAAACATACGACCGTCCCATACATAAACCACAAGAGTAGAGTTTAAACAGGATGACTAAAACATCGTCACAGATTACATAGCCCAACCTTAATGTTGTTTTTTCCGTCGGTCACCCTTAATATGTTTCCAAAATGTTGTAAACATTTGAGAAAATTCTTATGTGTCTATTTGTGGTTGAAAAACAACTAAATGCTGTTTAAAACAAAAAAAAAAGCTTGTAAAAATGTATTGTAAATTGTATAATGAAGTCTGTAATAAAGCAGCATTTCGTTTTTAACGACGTTTATTTAGTCGATGAGATATGTATATATATATACTGTACCTACTGTACATACTTTTCTTAAAAACTCTAGTTTGACTAAAACTTCTATTCAGGCTGCAGCATGTACAGTGTCTGCCCTATATACAATACCAAATACAGTACATTTACATGTTTCTATGCACATACCTGAGCGGAAATCATACAGGGTAGTCTAGGCCGGGAATTCTGATTAATTAGTAAAAGTGGAAAGATTGAAATGAACCGCATTAATATAGCGCGTTCTGATACATATAAATAGCTCATTAGGGTTATGGCTCACTCGCCATTGAAACGTTTTTTTAAACTGCCTGTTATTTACAAGGTGTGCAACCCGAAGCTTTCGCTGTTAATATATTTATGTACACAATATATATATTATTTGTTTGTTATAAGAATAAGAATGTAGATCGAGACCTTGATGTCGGCTGTTTGTAACAAAAGATACATATAATTTAAGGCAAAACACAAATGCAGTGGCTTATCAAAGTAACTGTCACCTTTGAGAAGCGTTTATAAGTAATTTTTACTGCCTTACATCATTCGTATAGTTGCTTATGCGTAATCAAACAATTGCGATTGCGTTTAAAGCCGGCGCATTTCCCCGAAGACCGTCCATGTCCTCAGACAGCGGTTGTTTTCGGGAGACCCTTGTATTGTATCCGACCTGCGCGGTGCGAGGCTTTCGGACACTATGGCACCTTTTTGGGCATGGTCAATGGTCGTGCCCCTCTGCGGTCTCTTTTTCATTCGTGGTAGCAGCTTCCGAAAAGCCATCCGCAGCATCTTCGTATGCATCAAGTTGTAGTCCACTGATCGGCCTGGACGCACTTATCTCTTTGAGTGTGGATGCCTGTGCCCCAAAACTACTTGACGGGCTCCGGTTTTCCATTTCATCCTTCCCGTCATTAGCAGTCTGGGGCGCACGGATGCCTTTCCCTGCTGTGCCCATCTCTGGGGTCCCCGCTGCCGTGTAGCTGCGTCCGTTGTGCTGCGCTGCAGGCTCAGCATCTCCGCTGTGTGAGATAACGGTCTGCCGGGCGATCCTCGGCGCCCAGAGGCGATGTTCTCTTTGCAGGTTCGTCGCGTTCGTGATGGTTTCATTCAGTGCCATCAGGTCCGTCAACGTTGAATTGGCGTCTGTTGAATTGGTGCCGGGGCTGTTATTCATGGAAAGGTTCGCCAGGGATGTGACCGTGGGCGCTTCGGTTCCTCCAGGCGATGAGGACGCGGACGTTGGTTTCCATATCAAACTGTAATAAATGGCTAAGATGATGGCAGCCAGGGATACTGATAACACGTACGCGAAAACGGTGGCCAGTCTAACCCACTTTTTGTTGGTCTTCGCAGCCATCTTCGCCTTTTTGTCCCCAGTGTATGTTGCAGGTTTACCTCTTTCCATGTTCGGCATGAAATCCCGCTCCCTCATGTTCCCCCTGTTTTTCCCCCGATGCTCCACCGACCCCTCCGTCTTGAAGGTCTTTGCTGATCCACAGTCCACGAATAAAACAGCTCTTTGTGCAGGAAGAATGAAATAAGACGACAGACACGTTTGGCTGCAAAATTGATTTTGCGCTCATTCAGCTGGCCCTAGAAACCACCGCAGCTTGTGTTTTAAATCCTCTGCAGCACACCATTTCTGCATACAATCAAGCGCAGAATTATTATTTTCTCATTTTTTTTTGGGTCCGGTATCCAAGACAGTTCTTTTATTCCAGCTCCATGGGAGTAAAAGCATAAAGGATCCGCAGTACAAGATTTCATGTGATTTATCAGACCGATTAAGTGAGATCATAAGGTGCACAACTGTCTGTCTTATCCAACAAATGAAGTGGCTGCCTCAGCTACAAACAGAGAAAGGGAGGCGGGTAAGGGCTCTTAAAGGGGCGGCAGGGACGAAGCAAATGCGTTTGCTAATGGGAGAGCATCTCCTTCAAGACCACAATTTATGGCCATGGAACGACAGAAAGATCCTTAAGTGAGCAACCAAAGTGTTTTCTCCTTCCGTTTTACTTAAGTCCTGTAATTTTATGTCGCATTACACCACTTGATAGTTTGCATTTGTACCCCTAATCTAAGTAATATTTAGCCACAGACCATAGGAGAATTTTGGCATTATGCAAGATTAAATGCTTTGAAAATCTTGACTGAGCATAAAATGATTTTAGAAGTACTTAAGGCTTATCGGGAAAACGGTTACTACACTGTCAGAAAAAGATATAGTCCTGGTACAGTTTTGTTCCCCAAGCCAATGGTACAAAAATGTTCCTCAGAGTCCATTTCTGTACCTCACATTAGACTAAAAGGTACCTTTACCTACAACTAGGGTACAACTGGCAGAATCTTGAAGGTACAACCCCAGTGAAAAGTAACAGTACCCTCAAAAGGTACAAATTCACATTTTTTCTGACAGTATATGATATTTATTTTTTTTTAAAACGTGGCTTCGACTTTAATGATAATAAAAAACAACTACAATAATAATACTAACATCTTTACAAAGCTTCCAATTTGTTTTCTCATTTAGTACATTAACATTGGGGTCCTTCTAACAGATTGGGATTTATGCTTATCATACTTTACCAGAGAATTATTGCATATATAGCTTGCGAACAATAGTTGAAATCAATATTTTATAAAGACCCCTTGATTTAACAGTGCAGTGAATGTTAGACTTATGGTGCATTTGTAGTTCATCCCGTAGGCCAAACTAATTAACTCTAAGCCAGTGTTTCCCAATCCGGTCCACAGGGACCTGCAGACACTCCATGTTTTTGCTCCTACCAGGAGCTGGGAGGGAGCAAAAATGTGGACTGTCTGTCGTTCTCCGAGAACCAGGTTGGGAAACACTGCTGTAAGCCAACAACAGTTCAGCACCCAGGACAGTGACCTCAAGCAACATGATGTCTGTTAATGTCGATATCAAACTAATCTAATGGGAGGTTCGGCATATAGAACAGAAGAAAGGATTTTGATGTTCACGCTAGGTCACGGCGCGGCATGGAGTGTGCAGCTCAGAGACTAACAAGGGTTTTTTGAACTAAACAAAGAATATTGGGGAAATGCACAAAGAAACAGGACTATGAGGGGGTCAAAAGCAAATGGGGAAAACAAGAGATAACTACAAGTAACAAATGTGAGAAGCAGGTCAACACCAGGAACAGAACTAAGAGACCAGGCAGTATGACATTAGCAAACCATGCACATTATACCTATAATGACTTACTGGAGAACAGAGCAGGGCTAAAATACGCAGAAAACGGGGGCAAACAATGAACAGGTGTAAGACAATCAATTAACCAATAAACAAACACCGGCAAACGGAAATGGGCAGCAGGTGGAACTAATAACAACTAATGGGCACAGAAAGTAGGGAGGTTTACAAATCCCCAAAACCATAACTGGGAATTAAACACTACAGTAGGTATGAAATGCAAGGCAAGGCCAAAGAACCATAAACAAGACACAGGGAGAAACAGTATTAAACTAAGGATAAACCAAAACATGGAAGCAAAGGTCTAAACACCAGGAAAAACAAAAAATCAAATAAACAAAACAGGTGGTTTCAAACCAACAACTGAGGTTAACAGTCTCTGTGCCGCACACTCAACTCACTGATCTCTGCAGCGGACCTAGGAACAAGGAAAACTAGTACTGGGACTAATACGATGACAGAGGGAACAGGTTGGCCAGCAACACCTGCTGGCCAAGCAGGGACCGAACACATAGTACAGGGATGGCTGGGCACCGACCTTGGGAAGCACATTTTTGCAAAAAGCACAAGAAAATTAATAATGTTGAAGGGACATTATATTAATCCATGGCAAAGGCTATTGGAGAGAAACAACATAATGGCAGAAACATGGCTTATATTCGAGCTTCTCAGCTGCTCATAATCAGGATGTTACTATGTAACCCAGTGGTGGGAATGCGGTGGTTTTAAAATGAGCTATATATTGCTTGTGATGCAATTCATGCAAATGCATAGGGATAAATTACGGAAGGGCCCCCCCCCTTGGCCAAAGAACCCCCTTTGGTCATGACCACGACCGTTCAAAACACGATATGACGTTAATGACAGAACTGGGGAAACATACTCAAACGCAGACTTAAGTACATCAGATTAATTAACAACAAGGACAAAGAGTTGGTTTCCACACGAGGTAGCGAGGGGGGCGTGGCACACAGGAGGAGCGGACGAGCAGGTCATGACAGAGACCTCAACACCCCCAATGTTCACCCTTCTGTAAATGCTCTACACATTTGTAATATGTCCAAACAAAGCTCTTCCTCCTGTTCCCGTATGGGGGGGGGGGGGGGCTTTGGCCCTATTGCAGGCAGGTGGGGCGGACACACTGCTCTTGCAGTCGCATTTATACACGAGTCATGTAATATGAAATGACTTGTATACTTAGGATTAAGTATTTTTGTTGCCTCTATATTTTCTGTTGAGTTTTTGCCCACGCTAATTATTGAAAAATTCTCTATAACTTTACTGCTGTCAAACTGCTTTTGGGTACCCATGTCCAGAAGGATTGCGTTACAAAAATGTTATTGAACCAAAGGGTAATTTACCCATAGTAGTAATTATTGTGTAAGTAATAGTGTTTAATCATTGCTGACACAGTCAGGTAGTTCTGTAGTTTTTATGCCTAAACCTTCCAGCTATAGGTGAGGTCTGCAGCTAGATCTGCCTCTCTCCAGCCACACCGACAGTCCCAGAAGACCAACACCGGCTCTGCAGGTCCACTTGAGCTTTGAAACTCAGCGGCATGGTGCTTGACAGGGCAGAGGGCCCCAGCTGGTCATCCCACCGTGAGCATGGCTGGAATGTCAGCATGTGTCAACAATCTTACTACCTCTGCAATATTACTCATGGGTAATACTGTTCACATGGAGGCCCATCATGACAGAGTTAGCATGATCCACAATAATTATATTATTGTGACACCTAGCAGACTCAGGCTTCAGAAGAAGTGAGGCAACATCTTCACATAAAAGGCAGTTTTATTGATAGCCCTTAAGAGGACTGGCACACTAGGCCAGACAGTAACAACAACCCACTACGCTCTCCTTTGTACACAGGGAAACACAGGGAGGTCCCACAACACACAATAGGATGCACACAAGGTACACTACTCAGTACGCTAACATTACACACGCTAGTTACTACACATGACACAACAAGCGGGGAACACGCGACACACAAAACATGGCACAGTCATTAACAGTGATACCTAACAGGGGCTATTTACAACACACACCCAGAATGCACTGGGAGCATGTAAATTACCTCAGCTAGCGAAAGGCAACTCGACAACGCTACATATGGTGACTATATTGAAAATGCTAGAGACAGCACTGAAATCAGTCACCCAGTGGCCATCTATTTCCTCTCGCTGGTAAGGAACAATGCAGCTCTGAGACTTTCACACAGATGCACTTGGCTGATAGCGAGACTGTGGACAGTTGATAAGGCGCAGACATTACTAAGTTGCAGACAGGTCCCTGCTGCGCATTGCAGCCGTTGCACCACTTGATGCTGAGTGGACTGTATCAGCAATCCTCATTTTCACAAGCCTTCTATTTCAGTCGTCTTCTTGATAGCTCTGCAGAGGGACATGTCGCTTCTAATCAACGATATGCTGTATTTGTTTTGCGTAAGACACCTTACAGTATCCTTTTTAGCCATTTTTATGACTTGAAGCACCCCAAAATATTTGTTTCTGAAGCACCAAGTTGGAGATGCCTCAGCGACTGTGGAGTGACGGCTGGTCGAGTGGGACATGAAGAGGTACTTTTCCCGTCCCTTTGATTACATTTGTGACCCATCACCACAAAGTCTTATGGGTGCAGTTCTACCAGTGCGACTTAAGACTCATTTCGTGGCAACGGGTCACATTTCTGAACTTAGCAGGTTCGGTTTCCTTTTCATGCCTCATCTGTGTCATTTGTGTCCTTGAATCATTGCACGATGGTTGTGACTCCGTACTATTTGCCTGAAGAGTTAAACTCAAAGCTTCCCATTTGAATACTACACAAATTTCGAAGAGCAGTCCTGCCTAGATCCAATTGACTACAAATCTGAGCTCTTTACAATACAGACCTGAGAATACCCTGGAATATTTTTATGATGAAAAAAAATTTTCTTGAGTCTGTAAATTAGATGTTCGATGAGTCAAATGTAGATGTGTTCTTTCATTCGTATTGTACGTGTTTGAGTATTGACCCAAATACTCACATATGATTAAACGAAAAAGCCTGAGAATAATACGTCAAATGATCATTTTTGTTCCATATTTCTTCAGATGCAGAAGTGCCCAGTTGCCTCCCTCCCCAATAACTTTGCGGCATTGCTCTTATATGGGGGTGGTTGTAAGGGGTGTCCCATTCGTCACTGCACTAATTTGCAATGCATAACTCACCAGGCAACCTCCTCCTCAGTCATTTCTGGAGAGTTTGTCAGGTGCCCTGCTGCACGCCAGCTTCCTGCATGGTGCAGACGCTCACAGCTTTGTGGTCGGGTTAGATGATGTAGGGATTTCATATCCGCCGGTGTCAGACGTACCAAGACAAGACGACGGTTTCGTTGAGAAGGGGGAGAGAATAGCCGTGTGATCGAGCACGTGTGGAGGCAGAGATGGAGAAGAAGCCTCGTGGTCTGGAACCTCCAGATGTAAAAGACTACCTTATAAAAGGGGACAGGTTCATCAAATGGACAGAAGTAAGTTCGCAGAAAACCGGCCATCTGCTAGTTAATCCATCTCTCTTAATTTCACTGCACCAGCCAAAAGCCCTGATTTTTCAGTATTTGAGGGATAACCCAGGCTGGTATGCTAAACACACAGTCTGTAAAAAATTATCTATGGTACAATGAGCCACTTTGCTCAATGTTTGACTGCATGCCACTGTAACTCAAGACTGACAAGACATTACCTAATCGTCAGTCTTGTTTCACAGACTGCCTTCTGCTGCTAAACCGGAGTTTGCTTGTGGGTTGTATAGATCACATGAAATAGTGTATCTCATCATACAATCTACCATGGATTCACAAGAAGTTTAAGTTGGCCACAGAGACTTCTGGGAGTTTAGATTAGGAAAGTCATTCTTCAAGCTGTCGCATTCAAGCAAAGAACTGTTTGCAGAATATAATCCATCATAGTTACTAATCCTTCAGAGCAAAAGCTTTTGTTTTGCCTGTTTTTTCAAAACTCATCTGCTTCCTAGCTATTGAGGTTGTGTTTTTTTTTTTTAATAAAAAATCTTGAAAATTCCTTTAAAGACCACAGTATGCAGAAATCAAAAAGCGATTCATAAAAGCAATGGGGAAATTTGGCAAATGAATGAACTATTTTATTTAAACAGAATATATTTCAGGTCACGTAAAAGAAAACTGAACGTTTATTCGTATAAAAAGCAGTCGTCATGGCAATGGCCTGCGAATGTAGTTTTAATAGCAGAATTTGAGTTCATTACTCTTGGCAGATTTTTTTTCTATTCCTTTAATAAATGTTATTTGCGTCCAGAACAACCACCCCCCCCCCCCCCCCCCCCCCATGCTGGGATACCGATAACAGAATTGTTTCAAACATCTGCTTGAAGGAGAGTGCTCTTCAGGCTTAGAGGAAGCCTGTTCATTTCCATGCTATGTTCACCGCACTGCATTCTTGATCTCCAGTCACTATTACTATGACGATAGCAGCCTTTGTTTTAGCAGGTATCCGTGCCAGCAGGAAGCCCACCTTACCCACATGTATTTGGTAGCCTCCTGTTCCTCTGTTTGGATACTTGACTCCACATTGCTTTGAGCTTCACAGTAGTGCTGTCCTTCAGCAGGAGTGAAAAAGCTTTGCTTTGTTCCAGTGGTAATTCCTAGCCACTCTCTGGCTAAAATCTATGCAGGAAGGGTGAAGCTATAATCTACCTGTGGAGATGGTACATATGCTTCATGTTGTGTGTCACAGGAGTCAACCAGAACTTCACCTGTCACCATGAAAATGGACCCGAAAGGTTACTACCTCTACTGGACCAATCAGAACCGGGTGAGAGGTGCCGGAAACTTTTGGTTACACCCGCTACTGTGCACACTATGGCTAATAACACAATCCGGATGGCTTATTAAGCATTTAGTGGTGTTTCCCATTGAGTTGTAACAGGTATTTGCATGTTTTTTGGGTGTTTGAGGTTTTGGGTCGTCTTGCTAGGCGATTGCATGATTTACTACATGAAGCACATAAAACAAGTTCGCTAATATAAGGTGTATTGAATATATACAGGTATCCTGGACAGACACATAAACGATACATAACATACATAAATAATAGATATAGTCCTGTTATTTTACACTGTAGTGATGTAAGACCCTCAGGATCTCAGCCAAGTGTTTTCATAATAAGAAAAACCACAACATCTGTGCAAAAATATTGTTGTTCTGTATGCAAATGTGCTGAATAATGCTGCCTCCAGGTTCAATTTGGTCGTCGCTCCCTGGCGAATTGCTTATGACTGACAATCACCGGATGGCTTCGCACGACGTCACATGACGGGTGCCCAGTGTAGATGCGGCTGCATGTTTGCAGTAACTGCTTCATTCTTGGCATTGTGGTAAATATAAGTCTGTTATTAAATACAGGAGACAGTGTTCCTGGATGTTGCCACCATCCGAGACACAAGATGTGGGAAATATGCCAAAATGCCAAAGGTAGGTGTACTCCTTCGATGCTGCAGTCCCCAGGTAGATCGATAGCTGAGTGCCTCTCTGCATCCACGTGTTCGTATATAACTGAACTGACATTTGTGGGTGAGAGAGAAAGACAGAGGGAGAATGAGCCATTATTATCTGTTGTGCACTTTCTGCCTGTCCTTTCCTGTGTGTGTGTGTGTGTGTGTGTATGGAAATAACCTTTCTGTCTCTTTGGAGTCATGTATGAATTATAGATCTCCTCCTTGGAGGTGAGGCCAGAAAGCCTTAGGTTTGAGACCCAGGTTGACAGAGATGTATTATTCCTCTGTGGTGGGGGGGGACGACGACGAATTCCATTCATGTTTTTCTGAGGTATAACTCCGTCTCCCGTAACGGGCTTCCTGCCATTACTGTTTTTAAGTCTGGCATGATGAGGGGACACATCAGTGCCACTTCACGCTCCCCCCGTGAACTGCCATCGCACTGGGGGGCCTGTCATATGATGTCAGCTGAGGATGTGACCATTTAACTCGGGCTGTCGCGTCGTGGGGTCGTCCGTGCGGTCTCTGCAGAGGATTTGCATCGCAAACGTCGGGTCTGATGTCAGCGCATTTTGCCGCTCTCGTCTTGGCACCAGAGTACAGAGCCTGTGGTTGTGCAGCCTACACACAAGTGAGCACGTGTAGAGAGAAATGCTTTCAGAAAAAAAGAGTAACCTACTGCTGAGTACAAAACCTTGGAGCCTGGAAGCACGTAATTGGTTGATGTGTATTTTGGTCAGACCCTGCCAGCGGACACAGTGTTTTTAAAATCCGTCCTTGGGGTCTTCCCAGGCGCTCCATGTTTTTGCTCCCTCCAAGCTCCCAGGGAACTGGGAGACAGCAAAAATGTGTGCCGTCCGGAGGTCAGTGCATTGCATTGGTTTTCATACACCCCCAGTAGCTTCAGCCGCAGAAGAAAAAAAACATTCTATATATTATTCAGTCTTGTTGGACTTTGTATTTAATGGAGCTGAGCTGCTAATTAATTTCACAAAGATTGCACTGCTGATTCATCCAAACACCATCCCTGTGCTAGTCTCTGTGATACAACCTGATTGTATGGCATTTTGCTAGTGCTTTGCCTTGCGCTGGCAGAATTACCACTCTGGACGTCTCCATGGCTCAGCCATCGCGATGTTCCCGAATCTGCAGACGAATGTTCTCTAGAGGCCATTGGGGCATGTGGATATTGACTGGGAGCCAATGTAATCCTAGCGTGTTTTTTTTTTTTTTTTTTTATCTTAAATTTGTAAGCCTAAATGTCTCTGATGCTGGGAAGACAATTCACCCATTGTGACAGTAATAGAAATAATTGGAAGTTCCCATCCTGCTATTTTCAACCCTGCTTTGGAGGCATCGGGAGCCAATGTTTCCTGGCAAACGGTGGAGTCCCAGCTGGCTCTTTGTGACCCGTAGACTTTGCTCGCCATGACTGGGCACTGCAGCCTGCAGACGCAGCAGACCCACTGTGTGAAGGCCCAGTCAGGCCAAAGAGGCCCCAGAGTGGACAGTGCTCCGCAGAGCCTGATACTGGAGATCTGCAGAGCGGACCAGCCATTGCTGTGAAAACGTGCTTTAGAATCTGTAGTGAGACACGTATGTTCAGTGTTTTGTGAAGGATCTATGAAAATGGCAAGAAAACAGAGGCAGTTTGGGGATTATCCATCCATATTCTAACTGCTAATCCTGAGCAGGGTCATGGGGAAGCTTGGAGCTTATTCAAGGCAGCATGGCACACAAGACAGAAACACCCTGGGTGGAATTACAGTAATTTGAGGACTAATTAATTACAAATATGACTTATAAATGCTGGTCTTATCAAAATCAAAGATGTGGAACATTGAGTTGCTAGAACATGGGACAGCCAAACGTCGCTCAGAGGTACCGGCCATCCTTATGTTTGCATGTCGCAGTGCTGGCCTCAGTCTCACGTCATGGGTTCAGCTGTAGCCGAGTGTTTAATTCTTCTCTCGCTGAGCATTTGCCTCACCAGCGGAAAGTTCCAGCGCATTTTCAGTCACGTGTCCTTGCTTTGCATTCAGCTTGTCATTTGCCTGTTTGGGTTAAGCTTCTCCTTGCATAGGCCTTGGTATGAAAACCTTGTATACAGGATGGGGCCTGGTAACTCAATCATTGGCGGGGGGGTGGGGGGTGGTGACTTTGGTTGAACTACTTCCCATGCAAATTAGCCTTGGCTGCGATTAGCTGGAGCTAGGGTTACAGTGCGCTCCGCACACACAGTCTAGGCTCACTGCACAAGGCTTTATTATGACCTATTTTAAGGTTTTTTTATCTTATGTTTACTTGGGATTTATTCTGTTCTTTCAAGGTTTGATCCGCTTCAAAGTGTTGGTAACAGTGTTGATGTGACTGGCAGACACCCGTGCTAATTTTGATTCCGTGCAATAACTGTGATTCTTCTGTGCCATTCACACCTGCAGCATCCCAAGGTCCGCAATGTCTTCAACATGGACTTTCCAGACAGTCACCACTTAGCCAAAATGCTGACCATTGTGTCTGGCATGGACATGGTGAACCTGACCTACCATAACTTCTTTGCCCACAAGGAGAAAGTAGTGGAGGTGAGGCCATGGGGATGTCTCAGGAACAGTGATGAGCATCGTGTGAGGGGTTGTGATCTTGAGCGATATCCTGAAAAGGGAGGGTAGGCTACCCAAGTTGTGCATCTCCCCTTCATCCTTCAGACATTAAACATGAGGTCTGAATTCAGCAGATAGTTTAGCAATGGACAACAAAATCATCACAGCATTTTTAGCAATTCGAGGTTAATCTGGCAGGAATTCGAAGAAGACCAGCTGTCTGACACTTCAGTATTTTTTATGATATATTTATGACACCATATCAACGTCCATTCTGGATATAACTGGCTGTGATTAAATGTGTTTGGTACAATGTAATAATGGATCGCTTCCCTTGAGCAGAAGCTATTTTGATTCTCTATAGTGCTAGCAAGAAGCCTTGCAGTTTAATTCTACAGTTAGCTCTTTTCACTTGCCTGTTACGGCGTTGAACGTGTACAGACTGCTAGTTCCCTGCATTGCAAGTTTTATTTCATCATAAAACAGTATGATAAATATTTGGCTGCAGCACTGGGCGGAAGACATCCTGGCGATTGCTTACAACACGCTGAGGAACAACGCTTGCAAACATGTCTTCCTGGAAAAAGTGTGAGTGAACCGTTTGATAAATGATCCCACTCTTACTACCATCCAAGTTTGCACACAGTCCCCAAGAAGTGCAGCGCTAGGCAATTACAAACATTACGCAAGTGGTAATGTGAGATTCCCACAGGACCCCCCCCCCCCCCCACCACCACCCACCCATTTCCTTCTGGGCTTTTTGCAGGTTCATCCGCATCTCTTTGCAGACCAACAAAGATGGAAAAATCCCTGTGAAAAAGTGAGCATTCGTCTTGACACTTTTCTTGAAAAGCCAAATATATTCTAGCTACATGTAAAACATGTGGAACACCTGGCCCATGCACCTGCTGCTGTTTCTGTCTCCTAGCATCTATAAGATGTTCCCTGCGGACAAGAAGAGGGTGGAGAGCGCTCTGGCCGCAGCCAATCTGCCGAAAGGAAAGGTGACGCTTATTCCGTGCCTCTCAGCGGTGTGTCGCCCTGCCTCTGTCTTCCTGCTGGTCGTGCAGCCTTGATGTCATGCATTTCCTTCTCCTGCACAGGGGGACACCATGAAGCCAGATGTCTTCACCGAATCTGCCTTTAAAGCCTTCTTGACGCACCTGTGCCCCAGGCCAGAAATATATGAAATCTTCACAACCTAGTTAGTCTCTTTGGACACAATCTGGTTTCCTTGTCGAAGCCTCCAGTATATCCATTGCATTTATTAGGGGTACCAAGAATGCTGTGTTAGGATTTTTCTTTTATTATTATTCTTTTGCACTAAAATGATAAGGGGAGCAGAAAATGTAAGGTGTAGAAGCACCAAATTTGGTGGAGTGGAGCAGAATTCCCCACATTTCTCAGGCAAGCATAATCTCAGCAATTCTCCTGATGATGTTGCTTTAGTGCGATGTTTTATGTTCTGGGCTATATCTCTGGAATCGTGAGTCATAGAAGCAAAATTCCTTTTTCCAGACATTCCCTGGCTCATGGTAAAAATACACTTTTGCAACTGGGACTAGGAAGCTCCACCTACTTTGATTTTTTTTGCTAATTTGCATGTTAAAAATCTACTTTTTCGAACTTGTCCTAGACGATTCATCAGAATCACTCAAAATGTGAACTGCCGCATCTTGAGACTATGGCAAATCATTCCGATTCTACAGACAAAGAAATTTCTTGAGAGAGGCCTTTTTGCAATTAATGACTGATTTCTGATCAACAAAACGTCCGATTCTCATAAAAACTTGCTAGGTGTAGTTAGCACTCGACTCAAAATAGCTCATGACTTGAAAGTTTGGATAGGTATTCTTGGGCAAATGTCCTAACTAATCATTTAATAAAAGTTCATCTATTCATTAAATAGGCTGACAATAGCCAATCAAATTTCAGCAAGCTATAATTACCCTTGTATATGATTGAGAATCATGAAATTTAGTGTAATGATGTAACATTTCTTCAGCACTAAGGCCAGATTCAAGACAGTTTGGGTTAATGCCCATAGATATTGTCTTTGTACAAGGCCAGGAATGTGACATTTACTTATTAAAAGGAATCTATTAAGGTTTTCCGGTTTTCCCCTCTTTCCTTTGGTGTTTTGCGTAGCTTTATGTGCATATAAACGGTCTGCAAAGTCCAAAGAAACCACTCTTCTCTAATCTGCCTGAAACGCCTTGTTGGAATTCCAGCCCTTACTTCTGTGACATGGTGAGGTCACTTCATAACACAATCCTTATTGGTCGCTTACCTGCAAGGATCTGTCTGCAGACTGTAAGACAGCATGGAATGTGTAGAGCAAGCTGATTGATCGAGCAACCTATCCAATCAGAGACCACTGAGCTCATAGGGGGAGGGGCTTAAAACTCTAACAGAACGTTTCAGACAGAGTTATAAACAGAGTTATACAGAAAGAGGTGTACAGTATGAGAAAGTGTTTCTGGAACATTGAAGCATATAAGTCTATTCTAGTACACCCCAAAAATAAAGTTATGAACAGTGAAAATAAGCATAATAGAGCCTCTTTAAGTAATTTCTTATGAAAAAATACTTCTTGCTATCTTTCAGTAGGTTAAGGGTTGACCCTTTCTAATTGTTGAGTATGACATTTAGTTGTGTGAGCAGAGATCAACCAAGTTGATTACCTGGTAACTTCCTGTTGCCTCTTGGCAGCTCTACCAAGCCGTATATGACAAAGGAGACCCTGCTCAAATTCCTGAACGAGAAGCAGCGCGACTCACGGCTCAATGAGGAGCTGTTCCCGCCTCTGCGCCTGGAGCAGGTGAAGACGATTATTGAGAAGTATGAACCCTGCTCCTCCACTGCCAACCGAGGTGAGAGTTCCTCCCCCCCCACACACACACCTTTACGCTTGGGTTTGCAGGTTGAGTATTCAGACTTTGATTACTGTTTCATTTACTTTGCGTGTGTTGTGTTTGTGTTGCAAAATCCAGGCAACATCTCCCCTGAAGGGCTCCTCTACTATCTGATAGGGCCCGATCTCTCTGTTGTGGCACTGGACAAGCTCGCCAGGTACCAGGACATGATGCAGCCAGTGCCTCACTACTTTGTCAAGTCATCTCACAACACCTACCTCACAGGTGAGGGAACCCATGCCTACCTGTCTGTTCATTTTCCTTGCCAGCATGTGGACTATCAAATGCATGGTATAAAGGTAGTGGTGACACTGTTATAATGCGATGGGCGTTTGTGGTATTCGGGTTGCGTATCTCAGCAAGTCCGTCATGTTCTGGAACATCTGGAGGTTGACTGAAACCTTATCTCTGGTCATCTCGACAGCGGGTCAGTTTTCCGGCATATCGTCCCCGGAGATGTACCGTCAGTGTCTGTTGGCTGGATGCCGTTGCTTGGAACTGGATTGCTGGAAGGGCAAGCCTGTAGATGAGGAGCCAATCATCACCCACGGTTTCACCATGACCACTGAAATCCTGTTCAAGGTGCTTGATACCTCCCATCTCTGGGAATGGGGTTGATGAAAGTTTAGGGGCAAGCTAGGCTTTGGGGAAGAGCTACAGTAGCTATAGATCTGATGGTCATAATGCGTTTCCTATGGCGATCGTCATTATTGTGTGACAGGCTGTTATTAACCTCAAAGTCCATGACTATCTCATTACTTCAATCACTCCTTCCATTAACAGCTCTCATAAATGCTGCCACGGATGTTCCTTTTAAGATTGTAATGTAGCATAAGACACAATAAGCAAACCAATATTGTCTGGCCTAGCAAACCCACCAAACCACAAACAAACAGATGCATCCTTTCTGCATGGATTCCACCCCACACTTAAAGATCAGAGGAAAGCTTAATGGATAGTAATGCAATAAAGTAATGCAACCTTTTCCCCGAGCCTCTGGCACATCTCAGGAAGTGTGGGGGCAATGAGTTCTGCTTTGTGTCGCAGCCTGACTGGTATTTCTCTGCCTTGGCCGAGACATGTCAGTCTGTCCCTCATCCTGGCCCTGTGCCCTGTGCCTGCCCATGTCAGTAAGCCTGCGCATCTAAGGGTGACGGACACCCACGTCACCAGCCCTCATGGTACCAAGCAGACTAGCTTGGCTACCAAATGCGTCACACAGTATTGCCACAATAGGAAAGGGTAGAATTTGTAGTGTGACGCACGGGCATCTTGTCTAAGACGCACAATGTTTTGCATCCAAAGTTTCTCAGCATCGGTTCGGAGATAATGATGACCCTAAATTGCAGTTCTGGGAAATGAGTGAATAATCAAATCCCTTTCTGTGACACAGGATGTGATCGAGGCCATTCACGAGAGTGCTTTCAAGACTTCCCAGTACCCGGTCATCCTGTCCTTTGAGAACCACGTTGACTCGTAAGACAACCTCGTCTGCATCGCTTCCTCGTGTTTCACCGTGAAGAACTTATGCTACCATGTGTATTCCCAGCTCTTCCATTAATTGATATTTGTGTCCTCTTCAGGTGTGACTCAGCTGTTTATTTAAAGGAAGATTTGCTCTGAGGGCGACACTTCGAATGATTATTCTAAATGATTCTATGAATATTTTTAGGGTCAAGCAACAGGACAAGATGGCCAACTATTTGAGGACCATATTTGGCGATTCTCTCCTTGTTGACCCCCTGGAAAAGTATCCTGTGAGTATCTGCTTCCTGTCTGAATCATATGACCCCCCCGCAGGATCCCTGCACTTCCTCAGCTGCCTATTATTTCAATGTCTGTCGCAGAGGTGAGTCTTTCATCTTTTCCCATCAATGCTGTACGCCTGACATTGCAGCTATTTTGGAGGTGGCGACAACAAGTCATCCGTCACAAAAAAAAACAAAAAAAAAATGTTTTGGCCTCCCTCAGCTGCAGGCTGCAAACTTAATTTAGCTGAGAGGTTACTGCACTGTGGCACTTGTTTTTAAGCATTTCATGCTATCAGAAAGGTCATTTGCACTGAGTCATTTACACCTTAAAGATCTCTCCTTTTAATGCTGCCAAAAGGCCCTGGGCATTCACATTACTTGGCTCATGTATTTTGTCAAACACACCCCCCCCACCCTCCTCTTTCCGCCTCAATAACCTTCACTCCTTCTGTGTATTTCTGTACTAAATAATTGTTCCTACCTTCTCCAAGATGAAACAATGTTCTAGGCTTGTTCTCATCTTTTTGTCTGCTTGTCTGCCTGCATTTTTAATGCTTATTTGCTCCTTCATTTGTTACACGTCCGTTCGACTTGGGCCATTTAATTCGAATGTCCGTCCGCTACATCTGTGTTCCTCCGCTTCCTGTCGGCATGTGGGTCTGCCCATCGATGTGCCTGTCCTCTCTGTCTCACCAGCTCGAGCCAGGCCACCAGATTCCAAGCCCGGCTGAGCTGATGGGGAAGATCCTGATCAAGAACAAGAAGAACAATTCCGACAAACAGAGCCAGGGGGCTGCCAAGAAGACCACAGGGCCGGATCAGCACCATGGCATGTCGGGCCCACATGAAAGCCAAGGTGTGTTCACCACTCCCATCTGTGAGGAAAGCCTTGTCACCTGTGGAGTGCCAACATTTCCTCATGATGAATGGATTCCAGGTCCTAACGCCCTATTTTCTCACCCAGAACATATTTATGGTTGCATCTCGAAAAGGCCAACCAGCACTAGTCAGGCATATGTTTTCACATCCTGTAGTGATGGGGAATTTGGATCCCTTCCCTTATCGATTGTTACACAGCCATTCTGTGCTTTAAAGCAGAGGCTGTTGTATTCTGGCATTTACATCGCATACATATCTGAAGACGCCACATGAATACTGAGTACAAACAGCAATTTCCAGAATAGTTCAGGATGTTTTTTCAATTATAGGGATTCTTAACTTTCATTTAAGAAGGACCCTTGTAAAAGCCGAAGAGCTGCGTATGTATGAAAATGTGCATGTACCTTTGTAACCTTAAAACCTGAGACGTGATTCCAGATGGGGAGGTGCTTGACGACCATGAAGAGCATGACGACCACGACGAGCAAGACGAAGAGAAAATGAAGAACTCTGATGAGGTAGAGGGTGCCCACATGTCCATATGATCATTCTCAGGGCCAATAGGCTTCTCACTCAAACTCTCCAATCAGGGCACGGCAGGACAGGAAGTGACAGCGTATGAAGCCATGTCCTCCCTGGTCAACTACATACAGCCTAATAAATTCATCTCCTTCGAGAATGCCAGAAGTAAGACATTCAGGTGTGGGGTAGATGCATTGTGTTTGGGGTGAAATCAGGAGTAAGATGATCTTTGTGTTGTTTGTTTTATGTTGCTGGGTGTGAGACAGAGACAGAAGGTCCTCGCACTCATGTGACAGCTAAAGTGACCGTGATTTTTACTTTTCCTTTGACCAGAGAAAAATAGGAGTTATGCAATATCTTCCTTTGTGGAGACCAAAGGGAGTGATCTGATCTCCAAGTCGGCTGTGGAGTTTGTCGAGTATCCTTCCTTGGTGAGGAGTGATGGACATGTGTGACAGTGGGCCTAAGGACAGGACGTTATTGCTGTTATTGTTGTGTTTTCTTCGGCAGCACGGGGTAACGTTGTCTTCAGACACAACAGGTTTTCGGTGTTTGATTCCCACTCACGCTCTGTGTGTGTGGAGTCTGCACATTCTGGCATAACTGGCATTTCTGAATTCCCCTGTAGGTTATGTAGATCATGGGAGTTTTAGTTACACAAAATTTGTTTTGAGAGTAGAAGGAAAAAGATTGGTTTAGACTGATGACCAATCAGATGGTAGAGGAGGTGGGTCCAAGCAACTAGACTAGGCAGGGCCAACCAATCAGATATCTTGGTCCCGCCTCCTCTACTTACTTGGACCCACCTCATCTACATTCTGATTGGTTATCTCTCTGAACCAATATTTTTTTCTTCAGCCCTCAGAACATGTGCCCCGTGACTGACAGACATCCTGTTTAGAATGCACTCCATACCTGTCCAGGATTATCCTACTTATTTACCGAAGCTTATTGTGTCAAATGAATCTTTCAAGGATACAGCAACAGGCCTCTCCTGGGAAAGTCCTTTTTTACCTGTGATGTAACCTTTAAGTACAGTGATGCCAGGCAGAGTTCAATCTTCACAGACCCTGTATGTTATGGAGACACGGGTTCCTATACAAGCCTTTTCAGATATAACAAGAGACAAATGAGCAGAATTTATCCCAAGGGCACCAGAATGGATTCTTCTAACTACAACCCTCAGCCTTTCTGGAACGCTGGGTGCCAAATGGTAGCACTCAACTACCAAACTATGGGTAAAATGTTTCAGTTTGATAGCCTGGTAATAATGAATGTTCCTTTATGATGTTTTGTACCAAGTGAATATCAATTGGTTTTGGCTCTGCCAACTGAAGAAATGAGTAAAATCCATCCAGAATTGTACCTTACAGTTTTTCAAAAACACCACTAGAGACCACTGTTGTGCAAGTAATAAAAACGCCAAAGACGAAGGACTAAAGACCTAAGAATTACGCTACAAAGAGACTAATATTACAGAAGGTGAATGTGTTTTTTTTACCAATCACATTTGTGGTTTGTAGATTTTCCAATGCAGCTGAATATGGCCCTGTTTGAGTTCAATGGCAGGACAGGTTACCTTCTTAAGCACGAGCTTCTGCGCGGAGGTGACAAGACGTTCGACCCTCACACGGACCGGCTTGATACTATCGTGGCCAGCACTCTGACAGTCAAGGTATCAGCAATGCTGCACTTGTAATGGCAGCAATAGACTCCTCAGACTTATTTTCTGCCCTTTAGGAGTTGTGGTACGGAAAAGGAATACAGCCCAGGGAAGGCATGTATGTGCACATGCTTACGATGAGTCAATGCTAGGAATGCTGTGTGGCAAGTTCTTTGCATCAGTGAACAACGTCATACTGTCACCATGTCCCCCTAAGGCACCCTGGGGAGCTCTCTGGCTTGGCAGTCATAGGGCTATGTTGGTGGGGAGATGTTTGTAGAGTCTTCTTCATCCTCTCCTGAAATTAATAAATCACTCAGCTCTCAGTTCCAGCGATTGTGCTTTGTGTGTTTGCAAAGCCAAACTGTGTTTGCCATGGACTTTCTGCCCTTGTTTATCATCCAGGTCTATTCAGGTCAGTTCCTATCGGACAAAAATGTGAAAACAGGGGTAGAGGCAGAGATCGTAGGGCTGCCCAATGACCCAAAGCGCAAATTCCGGACCAAATGGTCAAGCACTGCCAATGCCATTAATCCGGTGTGGAATGAGGAGCCCTTTGTCTTTGAGAAGGTGAGCTGACAATCCTATTTTTGTTGATGGACAGCTGCCATAACAAAAAATCCTGGCTAATAAAGAGTACTTTTTTTAAGCGGTAAATTTGTCCCACCAGATCCTGCTGCCTGAGATGGCGTCCCTTAGACTTGTGGTTCATGACGAGAGCGGGAAATTCCTCGGGCACAGAATAATCCCTATTTATGCCTTACAGTCAGGTAAAAGAGATTTTTACGGTGTAATACCAGCGTTTTGTAAAATGGCTTACCGTATTACCAGTTGTGTTACAGGCTTTGCTGTGCCTTGCCGACGTTTTGTGATTTCGATCCTCCAGGCTACCAGCACATCTGCCTCCGCAGCGAGAGCAATGTGCCCCTCACCCTCCCATCCCTGTTCGTGTACATCGAGGTGAAGGACTACATTCCAGCTGCTTTTGCGGGTAACCTGCTTCACGTTCTTTCTCTCATCAACCGACAGAGTTGCAGTCAAGTTCACTGAAAATGCAAATCGCCACAAAATCACCGTGTGGCCTAAAAATGCACAACCAATAGGGCAACAGATTGTCGTCACTGATGTGTTTGTGTTTATGTATCTAACCTGAATTTTATCCAGCTGGGCGCAATATCAGTAGATTGAAGGTCGTTTAACAATAGCAGCTTTTATGCGCATTTAAATGGGCAACTGCAAATGTTCTGTTGGTGAAAGTGTAAATTGTGACCATTTAGGGTATCAATGATGAAATGCACAGGCTCGTTCCAGGTGGGATGTGGAATGGAACCATGTCGCATGATTTTGGGAGAAAAGGAATGATGACTTCTGTTGGGGGTGGGAGTGGAGGTGGATTTAACAAATCCAGAGGGGGAAAATCAAAGTAAAACACAGCCATTTATAACCACAAATGGAAACATAAATAAAAACAGGGTGAAACAGAGCTAGATACTATTATTAACGGTTTCAGTGGGTCTTTGAATTCAAGGTTTTGGGAACATAAAATGCAACAGATTAGGAGCTACAATTCGATGTTTTTTGTTGTGTTCAAACGATTTACTTGTGTTCCAGATTTCAGCGATGCCTTATTCAACCCAACAAAATCCTCCGACAAGCCAACCAAGTCTTCTGAGGTAAGCCAGTCACAAACAGTGAGTATTTTCTGTGGGTTGTTGGTAGCTGTTGAGAAATAAATTGAGATTGCGGTCTTTCCTCCAGTATACTTGCCCCTATGAGATGCCCTTTCAGCCACTTCCTGGGGCAACAGAAGAAAAGATGGAGCTCCCCAGTGCACAGACAGACTCAGGTAAATTGACTGCTTTCCTGAGGTTGTGAAGTGTCCAAGTACAGAATGATGGGCGGCTGAAAAACAGTACGGAAAGTCACACAGTAACTCAAAATGTCACCTTATTTGATGCAGGGGCGGAGACTGAAAGATCTACCCCTCCCCCAGAGGACACTGGCCTTCAAAATGGGGTTGTCACTTCTGACACATCAGAAGACAACATCAAGATCTTGGCTCTTGCACTACACCAAAAGAGGGTTGTGTTTCATCTGTGGATCCTACTCCAGCTGGAAGCGATGCAACTGAATTTGCACCCGCAGATGAACCTGAAGAAAGTTCCCTTGTCGCAGTAGACTCCACCCCAGATGTAGAAGCTCCACCCACCACAACTCAAATCCCAGATTCTGACCCCACCCCAGAAGTAGAAGCTCCACCCACCACAACTCAAATCCCAGATCCTGACCCGACCCCAGAAGTAGAAGCTCCACCCACCACAACTCAAATCACAGATTCTGACCCCAACCCAGAGGTAGAAGCTCTTGCTGCTGATGTTGCCCCAAATCTTGACGTTGACTCTAGCCAGGATGTCTGTCCAACCAAGACAGCTCCCCCTCAGATGAGCCCTCAGTTCCAGATATTACTCAGGAGTCTGCTGTGGTCTGTACTGTCATAATGGACCCTTGCATATCGACTGAAGCTGGACCTTCTGTAGATTCTGAATCAAACCCTTCCTCTGACTCCTCAGCTGATGCCTTATTCCCAAATAAAGAGGAGCCTCCTTCAACAAACTCAGATTTCAGGTGAGGCATACAATCCACCAACCCTTTCCCATCTCCTAATTTCTCCTAACCTGCCTGAATTTGCCGTGACTAATATGCAGTATGCTATCTCAGTGCACAATTGGTTGGTGCAATCAAAACAGATTTTTTTTTTCTGGTTAACGCAGATCTCTCTAAATATTGCTTTGATCAGACTTTTCCCGTATTCAGAGCTGCCGTGCACAGATGTTCATTCTGTCTACATTTTCCCCCACAGAGCTCTCAACTGTGAGCATAGAGGAGCTGACACAACACAAGAGCTTCGTCAAGGTAACCAAGAGACAGGAGAAAGAGATAAAGGAGCTGGAGAAGAAGAACGAGAAGAAAGGAGAAGAACTGATTCAGAAGTACAGAGACATGTTCAAATCCATCAAGAAGAAGAACTCAGTGAAGAAGAAAGAGTAATGGCTTCCCTTTCACAGTTTCCGTTTAATCTCCTGAGTGACTTCTTGAATAGATGATTTTATTCAAGTCTCATTTTCCTGATGCGCAATTTTGATCAGTGTCCACTAGGTGGAACTAGATTACTGGAATTTGGACCTTTTCACTACAGTGTGTCGCTCCTGCTGCTGCGCCTATTTTATTCACTTTCAATAATTTGGAATGAGAGGAGGATGAGTCCCAGAGTACATTCAAATCTGCTGTTTATGGAAAGAGAGAAAGGGATGCATTTAAACGTGGGCGGGATGCTCGGTACACTCGGAAAAGCTCAAAGACATATAAGTAGATATGAATATGAGTTTCTAGTAAGAGACATACAGTAAATGTATACAAATCCACACCCTTCTGCCATGTTCATAACCTGCTCTACTTATGACCTGCAGGGCCGACAAGGTTGACTTGGGTGACAAGGTGACAGAGCTGAAGGCAAAGCTGCATGCGGACCTCAAAGGCTTGCGTGAAGATCAGTATGAGCTGGTGAAGAAGAAGAAGGAGCAGCACACTACTGAGGTATGGCACTTCTCTCGAGAGCTGAGCTCCGACCTTCTCAGCGTAGGTCAGTTGGGGCATTATATCATACAGAAGAATAGCAAATCACTCAGGAATTCTCCGCAGAACTATGTAATATGAGCAAGGCACAAAGCAGAACGTTAGTGACATTTAGTTTATCACCTGTACATGTGAGCATATGTCATCAGGATATGATGCAAACTGAAAACTATTAAATGAGTCACGCAACATTCTTATTCATCTCCAGGAATTATTAAGGAATTCTTAGCTGGAACTTCCCGGTTGCTTGTGTTTCTTGGCCCAAATGCAGCTCAGCTGTTCATCAGAAATGGGTCATATATCAGCCTGTCAGCTCCACAGTGAATGTCAACCTGAGCACGTTCATTTCTAGTCCGTCTCTATTAAGCCTGAGACATCCATCTTTTGGAGATTTGATTTCTGATTCTGCTGTGTTTCACAGTAGCAGATAAACCAGAACAACAGCTACACGTGCACTTTTTTTGCTCACATGACGCCCCCCCCGCCCCCTGCCCAATGATATATCACTTTCAACTTCCAGGCACACGTCTTGGCTTAAAAGTGACCGTGACATTTCTCATTTTCTTCATCCCATGTCACAGCAATTAGCTAAACTGCTGGAGATCGCCAAGGAGAGGCACACGAGCGAAGCCAAGTCCTTACGAGAGTGTCGAGAGAGGTGGGGCCCCTATTCCTGGCACAGAGATGGGACAGGAACTGAACAGCCAGTTCTGGGGAGGGGTCAAGGGGGAGGGCAAGAGCTTCTTGTATCTTACAGCAGTGTCTCCCAACTTGGTCCTCAGGGAAACCCAGTCAGTGCATGTTTTTGCTCCCTCCAAGCTCCCTGCCAGACAGTACATATTTTTGCTTCCTTCCAGCTCCCGGTAGGAGCAAAAATTTTTATTATTTGGGGGTCCCCGAGGACCGGGTTGAGAAACACTGTCTCACAGTATCGGAATATGTGGATTGAGCCACCTGTGCGTAATCTCAACCCCCACACAGAAAGCTTGTATCTTGCCACTGTATCACCACAAATTCACAGCCAGGTTGTCGACGTCCTGTGTGTCTTTAATTCCTGTCATACAGCTGCGAAAGCAGGTATAGCGTTTGCAAAGCCAGTGCTTTTCCCCACATCTGCCAAGTGAGTGTGCGGTGCTGTAGAGGGATGAGTCTGCAGTTAGTGAGTCATCCTGCCTCCCTGTGTTTTTGCCGTCCACTGGTGAAGGGTTTCGAACAGGTCCGTCAGAATGACGGGCTCTGTTATCCTGTCCGGGACTCCTGTTCGCTAAAACAGGACAAGCATCTTCAATATTTACCCTGTTCCATGGGCAGAAATGAAAAACAAACAAAAAGCCTGGTTATACCAGGTTCGATGGGTTTTCGCCTTATGGATACTGATCAGACCTTTATTTTGAAATGTACCAGCCGCGATCTTCCAGCTGATAGTCTCATGAAATCCTCAGTGCTGGCAGGTGGCCTCACACAGTCTTTCTTCTAGGGAGGTCAAAGATAAGAAGAAGAAGCTGACGTCCTCTGGCAAGTCAGGCTCGGGGAAGGGCAGGTGAGCCCCAAAAGGCCGCTGGTGCAGAGAATGACCTGTCCTGTGAGGAATGTCTCAGAAGGCTGAATCAACCTCATTTAATGTTACTGTAGGACACAGAAAGGAGACGATGGAGGACAGTCAGAGGAGCAGACGAATCAAGGCGTAAGCGACCCCCTCTCTCCTCCTGTCTTCCCAGGGCGTGTGTTTTCCTCCAGCTTTTAATAAATCCCTAAACTGCAATTTTTTTTCAGAGCCAAAATATTGCGGCAGACGTTCAGAAAAAATTATTGTGTAATTACTTTGTTGTAATAAATGTCAAGGGACTTTTGCTTCATGTAGCATATTTGCTTTATGTGACTTAAAATCTTGGATTTTCTGGAAAAAAAAACAAAAAATGGCAACATTGTACTGCCTGTAAAAATAAGATGTAGAATTAATGTTTCATTGTTTTCAGTACTCATCTGTAATGGCAGTGGGTGGGATATAATAGAAGGTGCAGCCAATAGGAATGCATGGTGTGCTGCACTTACTGGGAAAACACAAAGCCCCTATCTCCCAGAGTATCAGCCTTGCGCTCGCAGGATCGGCAGAATTTCAATTGATTTATCCCACAGATAATCCCCCCACCCCCCCAGATCCGCCACAGTTTTTATACACAGAAATGGTTAGATGTGTGATGAGTCAGTGAATGTTATTGTCCTCCTCGTTTACATGTTTTTTCATTAAGATTCATCCTAATTTAATCACTGTTGCTCACCAATCAACCCGGTGTAGCTCTCCTTTTTCAATCTGAATAATTTCTGCGTTGAGGATTCACGTCAGTGTTTCAAAACGTAGATATGCATCTGAAATAAATTGCAATATCCTTTTCGAGTGCCCCCCCCAAGAGAAACTGATTTTTAGTAAATATAAAAAGTTGTTCTGAGGTGCTTCAAGTGAGAAGTTCTGAAGGTGAGGATGTGAACTCAGACAGGGCAGCAGTGTCAGTCTGTCCGCTGGCTGTTTGATGGGAACACTGACCGGCTGCCTCTCATTTGTGTTACCCACAGCTCTCAGATGGGTATGCTGCACAGCAGGAGTTACTCGAGAAGAAGCAGGCAGCCACCGTAGAGCAGATCAAAGAGCAGACCAACCAGGTAAACAGGCTAATGCCGCCGGTTATTAACAGAGGTGGGTAATTCAGGTTCAGCAAGTAAAAATTTAGACCAAGATTTTGTTTCAACCAACCAGGTGAGTATAAAGAGTCACAGTCACAGAGTACTCAACTGGTTGGTTGAAACAAAATCTTGGGCTGGACTTTCACTCTCTGTACCAGAACTACCCGCCCCTGGTTATTAAAAAGCCATATCCATCAAAGTTCTGGAGAAGAGAGGTGTTTGGGCTACATTTAGGCAACTGTGTTGTTGGAAGGCTGTTACTGTATCAGGGTGACCTGCAGGTTTATGGTATAGGCCGGTATTAATGGTTAAAATTTTGCTAATTTTTTCACATGATCAGTCACTGCCTTAAGGATGCTCACCCTGGCCTACTCGTAGATTTATTAAAATGAGACGTTAACGGTTAAAAGGTAAAGGTTACTTTGATTAAATGGATAGAGAATAAATTATTTTCATCCTTTACTGTGCTTTAAATACCCTGCATAGAACAAGTGGGAATGGATGTATGGATGTATGGATGGAAATTAAGATGTAAGGGGTAATTGCATTGTTATTGTGTAAGCTGGGTGTTCAGTCCTGTGATGACTACTTCCTTAGAGCTAACTGCATCCTCACTCCCTGCCTTTTGACCGCTGTTCCCCTTCTGACCACAGCTCAACCAGCAGGCCCTGGAAGAGTACCATAACAAGATAAGGACACTTCCCAATGACCTGCGTGACGCCGTAAACGCTTGTGTAGGAGAGCACTTTCCTGAGCAGGTGGACCAGGGCTCCGCGGTGCAGACAGAGGGTGGCCCCTACGGCAGCATATTCCTGGGGTAGACCAACAATCCATCTCCCGGAGGTTTTTCGTAGCCTTATATTTATTTTTCAGAGCATCTAATCGTACTGCTTGAGTTCGATGTTGTGTTAGTCAGGAAATTTGTGATGATGACATGGGAGACAGCAACAAAGGCCCGAAATATATTTTCATTTTAAGGTAAGTTGTCATTCCACTAAACAACATCAAAACCCCCGTATAATGTAAATAAGTGAAACAAACATGCAGTGAAAAAACATGCTCCTCTCTTAAAGCCTGTGTACATCTAAGTGCCTTCGCTGGGTGCACAGCACTCGTCAGCGGGTGCCAGTCCGGGAGTAGGGTGACAAGGGTTCGATAAAAGCCTCCTTTCAGAACAGGCGCTGATCTGAGGCAGTGAGTCAGCCTGTCACACTGAGGCTCAGACCGTTGCAAAGATCACTAATAATTTTCCTTCCTGACAGACAAACTCTGAAATTATGTTTGTTTTGTGAGACTAAAGATGGAATCCATTTACAGGTTTTTTGAGCGTTGAATAACTTGTTACTGGTTGACAGGACTTTTTGTCCACGGAAATGGTAAAAGTTAAAAAAAAAAGAAAGCCGGAGTTCAAGAAGGCCTTGACTCAAGATGATTTCAAATAATACTGGACTTTGTGAACTTTCTCTTCCTGTTTTTTTTTTTTTTCCTAAGTTGGATGTGAGTGACATGTTGAACAGTCACGGGCCTTAAAAACACTGCTGTAAACATTAGTCAGAATATCAATGGGCTGTTGGGTTGTGACTCTCTAATGTTATTAATATTTTTCTATACTGTACTGTAGAATGTACTGTACAACAGTAGTGCCTATGTTATACTTGCCATACAGGCTATTCGACTCTAATCACCATATAGCAGATTTGAAATTATCCTTGGTTGTCAGTTTTTCTATCAGGAAAATCCATGTAACATGGCGACAGAAGCGTAAAAAAACACTAAATACTACTCGTTTGCCTTTTGTGTGTCATGTACCTTCACATTTTAGTTTTATATTTATATTTAACGGATGAATAATTAAGTAGCTGTTTCAGTTCTGGTTTAGAAATTGTTTGAGAAACGTTATGGATTTGGGGGGGGGGGGGGGGATTGCACCACGTACATACTTTGTGATGTCGTCTCTTTGAAGTATCAAATTTGTACACGAACACAAATAAAGTTAATAAACACTAACTATATACACAGGCAGAGTTGTTCATTTGTGCTTGACTGATATTTACATGGCTGGTACATTCGCTGCATTTCCGTTCGTTTTGCGTTCACATGTGACCGTGTGAGAGTGATTACGTGGAACACATCTGACAAAAACACACCGGAGATGTTTTGCCTTGACCTTCGGCCTGTACTGTACGCATGAATGCTTTGCCTAGAGGATTATTTTTCTAATTTTGAATTCACTTACAACCGCTGGTTCCAGCCTTTACCGTGCCTGCATTGGTGCAGAAAGCACAGAAGATTTAATATCACATGAAAGGTAAGACAGATGGGTAGAGAGACATGCTGGCAGGTTGGCATATTCTGAGAATGATGAAGAAGTTATGTTTGCTGCATACGTTAGTACTTATTGTTGGTAACACATTTGTAAACATCTTAAGATCACCAGCACTGATATTAAATAAGCCACATATTTTGTGGGTGCATTAGGGTGCCCTGACTTTGAAGGTGTCCTTTCATAACATATCCATCCTGGTGCCACCTGCCCACGTATCTCATGTCTTATGTAAGTCCTTTAGAGCTCGCCCGCTGACTTGCTCTGGTAAATGTAGCGCAGGGCCATCATGAATTCTCCACCCACGTTTAAAGAAACAGGCGGAGTTTAGAAGCGGTTGAGAGAAACCAGTCAGCAGGGTTGTTTTCTCTCTTGACGCAGATAAAGGTGATGGGGCAGGAATTATCGCACAGCTAGGGATTTATTGCTGTCAATCAGGCCTGTAGTCACAAAATAGATTTTGCTGAGGTGGGGGGGGGGCGCTGGCATCCCCTTGGTAGATTTCATTAACTAGGGGGGTCTCCCCTGTAGATTTTGCTGACCAGGGGGCTGGAACAAATTTCAGGGGGTGTGCAAACTCGTAATTTCACTACCTGGCTATATGCCTGATCGGTAGCAAAAAAATTTCAGGGGGGTGGATGTTACTAATATAATTGTCATCATCATCATTATTAGCTTTCTGCCAAATGGCTGGAGCCTTGCCACTCTCTGGTTGCTCTGCTGTTGATGTTTGCTCTCGGTGCCGGACTCCGTGAATTGTATCACTGCTGAGTCATTTGCTGGCTCCATCAGGGCAGTGCTGTTCAGGAGTGCATCCAACATCATGGAAGATCTACACCAGCACTTGCCAAAACTTACCCACAATCACGTTCCCATCATTCCAAGGTGACTTTTAACTGCCCGCATTTCATCCGTGTTTCTCAAGTGACCCAGCTGAACCTGGGGACCACAGGTGCCCATGAATGCCTCTGAGCTGTCTTTGAAATACGAGACAAACCAAACCATCAGCCTAGGTCCTTTTTATTGCCCCCCCCCCCCCCCCACAATTGCTGTTTGACTATTCATTGTGTTGATGAAGGATGCTCATTGGCTATAGCGTTGCTATGATAAAAATCAGTGTTTCAGATGAAGCTTCTGGCTATCTGAGATTCATCGCTCATCTAGCTTTAAACTTCACACTGTTAAGACAAAGGGGCTTTCATTTTAGTCTGGGGTTGGTCAGAAGACCAATTGATTGAAGAACTGACTATGCGAAAGAGATGCAAAGTTTGATAAATGAAGAGCTTCACGGTGCGAATCTTGAGTGTGAGTTCGTCTGGCTTATCGTTCCAGCAGTTCTAAGTTGCACCATCGCCAGTCAGACTCATGCCTGGTCATGGAGTCTAGAGTCAAAGAGGACATGGTGGGGATGTTAGTTACTGATTCTGTCCTCCCCAAACCTCCCACAGATGCAGAGAGTCAGACGGTGGCAGAGGAACTGAGCTCTGCGTTCCCGCCCCCCCAGCCCTCGAGGCTCCTTCTCCACGGCCTCTTGAATTTTAACGCGTCCGTGTTTGTGAGGCAGCTCTGTCCGCTTGAGTGCTTCTCGTCAAGGCTGCCCAGCCAATGAAAGCCTTTCTCTCCCCCACCTCCCGGTGCCATCTGGAAATAGCGTTGCCTAGTAATTTCCCCGCAACGGCCGAACTCGGTTATTTTTAAAACCAGTCCGAAAGGTTGAAAAACCAATGGACTAACACACAGAGTGAAAGCAAGGTTTTTAGAACTCCTCACTTTTCCTTGTCCATCTCGAAAAGGACAATTCAGGAATGATGTCACAAAAGACAACCAAGCAGATACTGCGAGTGGGGTGAAAACACTGGTGAAAATGACTGCTTTCAGGAAGATCACATGATGAGTGTAATACATTACACTACGATTTATTGCTTTTCATTCGGTGTGTTTACAGTTCTTTTCTTTAGAGTTTCTTTCTTTTACCTGGTCTTCGGTCGTTATGGAGCTTTTCATTTCTTTGTTTGCTATGCATGTGCTAATGTCTCATTGGCTGTTCCCTGTTCTTATGGCACTGTGTAAACTCAAGGTCAGTTTGTGACAGTGCTAGAAGTGCCTGATGTTTTGGTTGTGGAAAAACAACTGCCAACCCCTTAATATTATGATCGCAGGTGTGAGGTTATTTTTCTCAGTGTTCAATGACCAAGGCTCTTCTGTTTTTCCTTCAAGCCTGATGTTAGTGTTTCCTGCGCTGCGTATCGACAGTTTCACCCTTTGAGCTCAAGCACTCGCCCGGATTTTATTTGAGCATGAGCACAGCGTTACTCTCATTTGTCACAGCAGGCCAAAGCGGCTTGTTTAGGTCACATCGTGCATCACCGGTGAACGTGGTTGCTATTCCAGCAAGACCAATTTAGGGCTACATAAAAGTGGAACTGTGGGAGGAGAATGACAGGAGGAGTAAAGGAGAATGAAGGCACAAATTAAATCTTTAATTCTGCTCCCTGGTTCCAATAAATAATTCTGAGAGATTACAATGAATATATTATTTAAGGAAGTTATTTTTCCACGCACAGAAGACCCATAAGCAGTCAGTCTTATTTTTTGACAGTGTTTTATTATTTTACCATATTTGTGATTTAAAAACCCAACATTTTCCAACCCTGAATGTCACGCATTCTTCATGCAACTCAAACCTCAGCTTGCTCTGTGTGTTTTATGTTTTCACTTCCTGTAAAGTTTCACTTTTATTTCATGGGTAAACATACATTATAACTGTGATTCTCTAAGGCAGGAGACTGCAAAGAAACCCCTAATACTATATCTTATCTTTTCTAAATTTGCACAGAGAATTTTCATATTTGCTGTGACGAGTGTGGAAAACCAAAGAATAATATTCTGAGCATCTGCCCTTCCAGTGCAATGTGCTGCATGTACATTTAATCAGCTGCCTTTTATCAAAATGTAACTAGTGCTTCAGTTCCATTATTCCAGTCCCTGATGTATCAATTTCCAGTTGCATCACTTATCCTCAGTTTCCTGAAAACAATTTAGCTTACCCTCCAAGGATTGGGCAGATGCTACAGCAATTGTTGTCAGGGAAGGCCTGCATGTGAAATAGCGTGCCAAGAGATATTGGATATTGAAACAGCAGAGGGATGCCTCATCAAGTAATTGTCAGTTACTTGTGTGAAAACAGGTAAAATAGAAAGTTTCAAATTATTTTGTATTTTAGAGCAGGGAAGTGTTGGATGCTGTATAAACTGCTGAATACCTAATAATAAGGATATTTATTTTTTAGTTTTGTTAGTGAATAGCTGAATACGTTTAAATTTAAATTCAAGAATTTCTGTAAAATACTGGCATAATGTGACAGAATTGGGCACGCATGCAAACTCAAGAATAGCTTAGCTGCTAAAAGCCCATCAGTCATCGAGTGATTTCTTGCCAGGTGTTTCTCTGGTTTTGGCACGAAGCTTATTCACCTGAGACTCGGCAATGTCTGCCCTCTCCTCTGCTTCCTCCAGCTCATGCTGTAGCTTGCGAAACTTGGCCAGGTTGGCGTTGGCCAGCTCCTCTGCCTCTTCAGTGGATCGCTTGTAGGCTTTGACCTTAAGCTGCAGCTTGTCCACCAGGTCCTGGAGCCGTGCCATGTTCTTGCGGTCCTCTTCTGTCTGATAGGTCAGCTCCTTGATGCGCCTCTCGTACTTGCGTACTCCCTTCATGGACTCTATCCCACGCTTCTGCTCTCCTTCCAGCTCACTCTCCAGTTCCCGTAGCCGGGCTTCCAGTTTCTGGACTTGCTTCTTCCCTCCTTTCATAGCGATCTGCTCTGCCTCATCCAGACGGTGCTGCAGGTCCTTAATGGTCTGCTCCATATTTTTCTTCATGCGCTCCAGGTGAGCACTGGTATCCTGCTCTTTCTTAAGCTCCTCTGCCATCATGGCAGCATCTGTGATGGCCTTCTTGGCCTTCTCTTCTGCATTGCGGCTCTCCTGCACCGCTTCCTCCACCTCAGTCTGCAGCTGCATGAGGTCCCCCTCCATCTTCTTTTTCTGGTTGATCAGACTGGTGTTCTGAGAGTGAAGGAGTTGCATTCTCTCTGTGGCCTCTGTAAGCTCCTGCTCAGCTAACTTTCGCCCCCTTTCTGTCTGTTCCACTACAGCGCGCAGCTCCTCTATCTCTGCTTGTATGAGGTTGTTTCTACGCTCCAAAATGGCAACATTCTCTTTTAGCTCCTCGTTACCTCGTACAGAATCATCCAGCTGTAGCTGGGAGTCTTTCAGGTACGCTTGGACACATTTGAGCTGCTTTTGGGCTTCTGCAGCTTGTCTGTTAGCCTGGCTCAGTTGTATCTCCATTTCATTGAGATCTCCCTCCATCTTCTTTTTGATTCTCAGGATCTCGTTTCGACTTCTCGTTTCAGATTCAAGGGATGTCTGCAAGGACTCCACCATGCGCTGATAGTTTCTTTTAGCTTGTTCCATCTCCTCATCCTTTTCAGAGAGCTTACGTTCAATTTCTGCTTTTACCTGGTTGAACTCTAGCTGGGCACGAAGGATCTTACTCTCTTCATGCTCCAGAGAGCCCTCTGCTTCCTCAAGAGCGGACTGCAGCTCAGCCTTCTCCTGTTCTATCTGCTTTCTGATCTTCTCCAGCTCGTGAACATTCTTCGCTCCCTCCCCAAGCTGATCAGTCAGGTCAGAGATCTCCTCCTGCAAGTTCTTGTTTTCTCTTTTAATTGTTTCTAACTGGTCAAGTGCTTCCTCATACGCATTCTTTAGTTTGAAAAGTTCCGTGCTAAGAGTGCGGGCCTCTTTTTGAGATGCCTCCAGCTCACACTGAGATTCTTCGTATTTCTGCTTCCACTCTGCCATGACCTTGTCAAAGGACCTCTGCTTCTTGTCGAGAACTGCAGATGCTGCATTAGAGCGCTCAAGGTCCAGCATGAGGTCCTCGATCTCATTTTGCAGGCGATGCTTGGTCTTTTCAAGGGAGGAGCACTTTGCATTCACTGCTTCCACAGCCTCCTCTGCCTCCTGCAGCCTTTGAGCCAGTTTTTTCTTAGCTTCTTCTAGCTCCTCGGTTCTCTGGATACCATCGGTTTCATACTTAGCCCTCCATGTGGATACTTCACTGTTAGCTTTGGATAGAGCCCTTTGGAGCTCTGCCTTTGCCTCCTGCTCTTCTTCATATTGCTCCCTGAGCAGGTCACAGTCATGGCGGGCTGACTGCACTGCATGAGCTAGTGCATTTTTGGCTTTTACCTCTTCCTCCAGCTGCCTGCGTAAGTCTTCCATCTGCTGCGTGGAGGAACTCTTCCCCCGCGTAAGCTGGGAGATCAGACACTCTCTCTCCTCCAGCTGCCGACTGAGCTCTCCATTTTCTGTCAGCAGTTTGGCCCTCTGAGTAGTTAAGTCATTGATGGATCGTTGGTTTTCATCAGTTTTAGCCTTGTATTCATTCATTTGGTCCTCCAGAGTACGACACATTTTTTCAAGGTTACATTTAGACTTCACTATATTCTCCATGTTGGAGGCAAAGTCGTCGAGTTCCAGCTTGAGCTCACCTTTCTCTTTCTCCAGTTTCTGCTTCACACGCTGGAGGTTATCGATCTGCTCTCCCAGCTCAGCCATGCTATCAGCATGCTTCTTACGCAGCGCAGCTGTAGTGGTCTCATGCTGGAGTGTGGCCTCTTCTAAGTCTCTGCGAAGCTTCTGAAACTCTGTCTCTCGCTTCTTGTTGAGCTCCACTTGAGCAGATGTGGCACCTCCAGCTTCTTCAAGACGTTCACTGATATCTTCTAGTTCTCGGGATAGGTCAGACCTCTGCTTCTCTACTTTAGCACGTGTTGCTCGTTCGGCGTCTAGCTCCTCTTCAAGCTCCTCAATGCGTGCCTGACTCTCTTTCATTTTCTTCTGTAACTGGATACTAACCATTTGTTCATCCTCAACCTTGCTGTTCAGGTTGTTAATCTCAAAGTCTTTTTTCTTGAGCTTTTCTTCTAGTTGTTGTTTGTCATTTTCCAAATCCATCACATTTTCTTGAGTCAACTTAAGATCTCCCTCAAGCTTTCTCTTGGCACGCTCCAAATCCATCCTGACCTTTTTTTCTTGTTCCAGGGAGCCTTCAAGATCATCCACTTGTTGCTCAAGCTTAACTTTAGCCTTAGTCAATGAGTTGACCTTGTCCTCTTCGCTTTGTAGGTCATCCAGTGTTTGCTGGTGTGCCTCTTGTAAAGCTTTCTTCTCTTTTGTAAGCTTCATAATGTTCTCCTCTTGAGAGGCCATCTCTTCAGTTAGGTTTTTTACCTTATTTTCTATGGCATGTTTCTCCTTTTCTACCTTGGCCAGTGTTAGTTCTAAATCATCAATGTCCTTCTTTAACTCTGCACACTCATCTTCCAGCTTGCGTTTCTTGGCTGTGAGTTCTGCATTCATTTCCTCCTCCTCCTCCATTCGTTCTGTGATTTCCTTTACTTTGGCTTCCAACTGGATCTTGCTTTTGATCAGCTGCTCACAGCGCTCCTCTGCATCAGTAAGCGTGTCCTGTTCAGACTGCAGTTGGAGAAGCAGATCATTTTTCTCCTGCAGTAGTGAGACCATCTTTTCCTCCAGCTCTTTTCGCCTGCCATCAGATTTATCTAGGGTCTCCTTCAGTTTATTGAACTCCTCTTTCATATTGGCCATCTCTTTCTCCGACTCTGCACTCTTCAGAAGTGGCTTTATCTTGAAATACATTTTCATCCACGGCCAGTTTTTTACACCAAGGAAGGAACGAAGGTTCCACTGAATAACCATCAGTGCGTCCCTGCGTTCCACAAGCTTTTTGAACTCTTCCCTCATGAGCAAACCACGGGAGTTAGCCTGGATCCTTGTGATAATGCGAGCGAGCTGTTCATCTCTCATTTCTTCCAGTGTACCCAGCAAACCAGCTTTAAAGAATACCTTAGTGTTTCCAAAGCGATACTGCGTGTGATCGATGTCCAAGGATCCAAGGAGTTTCTCCGTACCCTTCTTGCTGTCGATAAACTGGCCCTCGGGAATTGCGGAAGCGTTCAGGATACGGTATCTCTGTTTGAAGTCTCCATAGAGGACTCTGTTGGGAAAACCCTTTCTGCAGATTCTGATGCCCTCGAGCACACCGTTACACCGCAGCTGGTGCATAACAAGGCAGTTCTCCATAATCCCGGGTGTTTTCCTTTCATTAGGGATCAGACAACGTACAAAGTGGGGGTGAGTGGTCTTCAGATTCGTCATCAGTTTGTTGAGATTTTCCCTGTGTAGTGCTGACACAGTTTGGAAAGATGAGCCCTTTTTCTTCGCCCCTTTGCTAGATTTCTCTGCCCCATCAGCTGCTGCATAGCTGGAGAACAGATGACTAAGGAGTTTGAGGGAAGACTTCTGGTAAAGCCCTACTACAGTTTCATTCAGCGGGTCTTTGTTCTTCACCAGCCAGCCTGTGATGTTGTAATCTACAGTTCCTGCATAATGGCCGAGGGCAAAGTGTGCCTCTGGTCCACCCTTCACTGTCCGTGGTTTTTGGAATATGTTTGATTTTCCTAAATGATTGTCATAGAGCTTAGACTTGAAAGTTTGATCTGTGGCCTTTGGAAACATACATTCTTCCTCTAGTATAGACATGATCCCAAGGGGCTTTTCGATTAGTTCAATGCAGGCCTGCAAGTCCATGCCGAAATCAATGAATTCCCAGTCAATACCCTCTTTCTTGTACTCCTCTTGCTCAAGCACAAACATATGATGGTTGAAAAATTGTTGCAGTTTTTCATTGGTGAAGTTGATGCAGAGTTGCTCAAAGCTGTTAAAGTCAAAGATCTCAAATCCAGCAATGTCCAGCACACCAATGAAGTACTGACGCTGCTGCTTAGTCTCAAGAGATTGGTTGATTCTCACCACCATCCAGTTGAACATCTTCTCATACACTGACTTAGACAGTGCACCAATAGAGTAGTAGACTTGTGACACACTTTGACCCTTGGTAACATATTCATTGCCAACCTTGACCCTAGGGTGGCACAAACCCTTCAATAAGTCAGCTGAATTTAGTCCCATCAGATAGGCTGACTTGTCAGCAGATTCTGTTCCATCAGGCTCTGCCTGTTCTTCACGTTGCTTATTCTTGAACTTCATGTTGCCATAATGCATGATTGCACCGGTCAGCTTGTAGACGCCAACTTTCTCCTCACTTGTGAAACCAAGTACATCAAAAGCATTATCAGTAGCAACCAGTTCCTCTCCGTCATCGATGGAAGCAACAGTTACTTCTCCTTGTGAGACATAGGCATAATCATAAGGGTTGTTGGTGATCAGCAGCATATCCAGCAGCTCTGGCTTTTTATTGGATAAAATTTGGTAAAAAATGTGGTAGTTTCTTTCAGCCTTGAGCTGGAAGGTGACACGAGATTTCTCAAGTAAATACGTCTCGATGTCAGCAGAAGACAGTTTTCCACTTACTCCAAAATGAATGCGGATGAATTTACCAAACCGAGAGGAATTGTCATTCCTCAAAGTCTTAGCATTGCCGAAAGCCTCCAAAGCAGGATTAGCCTGGATTATCTGGTCTTCCAGCGTACCTTTGTTTGCATCTTTCTTGCTGCCACCACCTACAGCAGCAATGCTGGCAAAATATTGGATGACTCTTTTGGTGTTGACAGTCTTCCCTGCCCCGGATTCTCCAGTGATAAGGATAGATTGATTCTCACGATCTGTCAGCATGTACTGATAGGCGTTGTCAGAAATGGAGTAGATGTGCGGGGGAGCCTCTGATCTCTTCTTCCCCCGGTAAGCATTAACAACCTCCTGGTCATACACCGGCAACCACTTATAGGGGTTAACAGTAACACAGAACAGCCCAGAGTAGGTATAGATCATCCAAGCTGCATAACGCTCTTTGAGGTTAAACAGCACGGCAGGCTCATGGAGGAAGGTGAACATAGCCATGTCTTCGATTTTGTCAAACTTCGGCGGATTCTGAGGGTGCACATCTGTCTCTTTCACAGTGACGATCGTCCCATCTTCTCTTTTCACGGTCACCTTGCCGGCTTCCTTGCTGGTGATCTGGCCCTTGACGTATTCCTCCTTTTCATCCACCACAAAACACTCGGTCTTAATGTCAAATAGCCTGGTCTGGGCTTCCAGGCGCTCCTTGTCGGATTTCCTCAGGTACGGAGCAGCTTTGCCAAACTCAGCCATGATAGAGTCACCCATTGTTAAAGCACAGCGAGCACAGAGTCAGGAGACTGAATCGAGAAGCAAAGTAGCTTGATGTGTGGGAACGGTACACTGGTCTGCACTTTATAAAGGGAGAGCAAGCTCCAAATTAGGAAGCAACTAAGGCACTGATGGAAAGTGATGTTCCTTTTGAGGCTGAGATGTCTGTTCCTGTTAGTGCCCATTTAAGGATACATGACACCTCTCCCATATCTGCCCGGCCACTTTAACATCCAGCCCCTACGTCTAATCAATGTACACTAAGCCAAACATACTCATGCATGCACACACACACACTTCAGTTAACATTCCTTACTTGTCTAGCTTAGGGAAACCATTTCTTTAGCCTATATGCATACTCTTCATGCATATGTAAGAAAGATACGTGGTAAATTTAAAGCAATTTTTAAAAGGTGAGTAAAACACCTACAGCAGGGAATGAACTGTGTCATGCTACTTGGTTAAATTAACAAGTGACAATAATGTTTGCCAAATTCTGACTCTTTATCAGGTATCTGTCAGGGACATTGGCCTGACGCTGGCACTCAATAAGACACTGGTAATGGAGGCTGTCAGCTTATCCTAACACTTGTCCATATATCAGAGCTCATTTGGAGACAGATTACAGCTTTGAGGTGGAGTTTTAAATTCAGGGCCTTGTTTTGAAACAACACAGCCTTAGTATTAGGACTGAAGGCTGCAGTGTGCCAACCGGGGTACTCCCTGGTCAGCTTCTCTCTTCAAATATTAATGCGTCCTTGAATTATACTCTGGCAGTGAGGGAGGAGACCTAAGATGCACCTGCTATTCTGAGATTCCAGACAATACAAGATGCTTGGCCATGTCTGTGGTGTCTGCTTCTCAAGTGCACTGGAACACGCGTCTTCTTAATCTTCTTGTTTTCCTACACATGTCCTGTTCCAGGCCCACGTATTCGTGGAAATAAGAAACGCTCTTGTTATCCAATTGTCCAATTTATTCAGCTGTCACATGCAAGCGCAGGAAGAGGGCTGACAGATCCAGGCTGTCAAGGGGGAGATGGAGCGGAGACTCTCCTGGCTGCTGTCTCTGCCTCTTGGCACATCCCAGAAAACAGGGGGGAATTTCTATCAGGCCAGAGCTGATGGCTGAACGGTTGGGCCCCGTCTGCTGGCTCTGCATGTGGGTGTAAAAGGAGGACTGCTCCATCTCCTTCTTTTTTTCATCGTTTCGGAATTCTTGCCGTGGGCTTTAAAGTGAGCTGTGGTCTGGGACTTTTTAGATTTTCTGGTAAAACTGATACAAATATTTTGCTTGACAGAATTTTCAGCATTCAGAATGGTAAGCATTCAGAATTCCCTCAGCGGACAGCTCCAGCCCAGCAGTAGGCTTGCCTAAATTTACTAATGCTAGAGCTTAAGTTCTCTTTGCCTTAAATTCATTTACCTGTATTTTATCACGTTCTGAAATCACTCTGGATATGGGTGTTTGCTTAGAAGACATTTTAATAGCAGTATGTGAAGAATTTCTAAATTTTTATCATATGTTCATTCAATTTATTTTCTGTGTGCGTACATAGGTCTGTAAAAGAGTCTACCCTCAAGTTCAGGGGTAGAATTTCCTGTCTGCGTCTGTGTACCCCTGCATCTGCCCCTGTTATTAGTCCCTGTTTTGAGTCAAGGCTGTGATTCACATGCGGACTGACATATCGATCCACCCACACCAAGCCTGCTGCACTTGCTGTTATATTAACTCTCCAATTTGTAAAATTTGCACCGTGTAATGTGATAAACTTAGACAAAAGGCAAAATGTCAAGGCACTCTTGATGTGACCAGATAATGTATTGCCTTGAAAAAAATCATCCCTGCTACCTAATGATGTACATTTATTTTGTCTAAGGTTTGGCTGTAATAAATGTTTATAATAAAAAAGTTCTCCATATGGAGCTAGAGGATGTACATCTAAATTTACTCACGCGTCTCTGTTGCCTAGGGTATAAAGCCTCCTAAGAGATGCTGACATTTTAGAAAGTTGTTGAGGAGCAGTTAACCAATGAAATCCTTAGCTTGCATTTGACAGTTTGAGGCGATCAAGACAAAGGCTGCGCATCTCAAAACTGGGTGTTCTTCACAGAATGCGGAATAAGATTTATAGATGTTTCCTTGAGCAAAAATTGCTCTCCAATTACACAGAAATCACCAATAAGAAGCACTGAGAACACATAAACGATTTATTCATTATAGACTGTGCACAGAATGTTCCACTTGTGTCCCATGTTCTGCTGGCTTGTGACTCACAACACAGAGGGTTTGCGTGAGTCTTTCAGAGTTGCTATAATGTGGATAAGCAACGTCATCCATCCCAAATTTTTGAATGCGATTGAATTGCAGTGACAGTGTTCTGTGGATATTCTGCGAACTTACCCATAATACACCGGGCTGCCTCCACTCGACTGTCATTTGCTGATTCAAAACGACTGCGGTGCTCTTCCATAAGCATGCCGGTGACATGGTGGCTCCTACTGGACCATACATATACTCAAGTGATTATGGGTGTTATCACACAGTGACTCTTATGCCAGTGATGTATCACTTGCACTTGTCTGGGTTTAACTGCAACGTGACTGCCACCTCATTGCTATCCGGGGTTTGAGATAAGTTTAACAGCGTCCTTTGCGTAGTGTCTTTGAAAGTCGAGCTGAACAGCATGTCTCCTCTCAGATGGACCGTGAACTCCGGCGGACTGTATTTATGGTAACCAAGTGGGCACCGTACTGCGGATAGGATCCACACACTGTTTATTAAGCTTTTAAATCCTCAAGTTGTTTGTGGTATTTGTAACTCTGTGCGATACTAATTCAGCAAGTTATATAAACGCATTATACTTGGTGTGAAATCAAGCCTGTGTTGTTTAACCAATCTCTGGGCTACACAAACAAAGCAGTTTCACCATCTTGATCAGTGGGTCAGAAGCTTTTTGTCTCCTTAAAATTGGTGATTTCTTATACAATAACTTACTATTACTATAGTAACTTACTATAACTTAAACAATACAGATTTGTGTTAACTGGGAATCAGGTCATTCAGGTGTGATATTTATTGGAGACGGTATCATCTGAGGCATAATGTTTTAAAAGTTCAAATGACCTTTTTCTTTGAAAAAATTCTTGAAAAACAAAAGCTTGTCGCACATTTGTATAAGTCTTTTCTCAGCAAACTGCTCACTGGCCTAAGCCGCAGCCTGATGATAAGGAGTGGCTCAGCATATTGACTTGTAGCTCTAATGCTTGGTTGTCTGAAGGCCGTCAAGACAAAAGCAGAAATTAGGCCCTCAAAATTGTGATGGGAAATGCAAGCCCTTAATTAACCACCGGTGATGATGTGGATGCCAAGGTTCATAATTACAGGCAGAGTGAGAAGCTAGAATTTTAAGGATTCCCCCCTCCCCACCCACCTAGAGGCAAAGAAACCTAGGAGGTGGGTGATCTTCTGAGCAGCTGGATGTCATGGTGATGGATGACTTCCAGCAAGTTGTCTTCTGCTTCCGAAGGCCTGGAGCTCCCAGTGACCGCCCCCCAAACCCTTCAGCTCCCTAGAGGTGCTAGCAGCCAGCAGGGGCTGTCTGTATGTCAGCCAGATGTCTCACTTAGCTAAATGTGTCTCATCCACATCTACATAATCTCATCTCAGCTCTTACCATCAAATGCAACTATTTCTCATCCCCTTTAAGGCAAACAGCTCCCTGGTCCCGTGTGTCACTTTCATCCCCTTTAAGGCTCTCTGGTGCTGTGTGTCACGTAAAACTCAGTAATATGTCTTTGCTATCACCTTCCTTCACTGGTCTGCTTGAAACTTACGATGTCCTCCTGCCATTTCACTTTTTGGCAAAGGCATCTTTTGAGAAGGTTATTACAATTTGATTTGACCTGAAAAGAGCCTGAGAGTGACCGATGCTATGACAACCTGCCAGCTGCTCTCGCTTCCTGTGATGACAGAGTGTGAAACTGCAGCCGAACCCAGGCTGTTGTGACCGCGCGTCCAATCAGAAGACACGACACTGACAAGAAGGAGACGTTTCAGAGGGAAAACTCCAGCACAGGACATCACTGTAGCTCTCATATGTGTCCAGTGCCATGTCAGACCAACAGCTAATAATTCCAAATAATGATCAGCAGTGTGTGTATTCCTCACAAAGTGTGATCGCTCTGCTCTCTTGCACAATGGCCAGGCCTCTCAAGAGCAGTGTAGTGATTAATGCAGTGGAAATTGCGGCCACTGCCCTTATGGCCGGGCTCATCTTCGCCATTGCATGGGGAGCGCAGCAGGGAAATCCTGGAAGAACACAGACAAGAGAAACCTTTTTATTTTTTGGAGGCTGATGTGATAAGTAGTGCTTGCTTTCGTGGGTTAGGGTTTATTTCAAGGTGGGTGAGAGACTTCGATTTTTGCCTGTCACCCTCATATATATCAGTCATGTCAGCACTAGTTCTTTGGGGGATTCTAGATTCGGATTGTCCTGTTAAAGTAACATTGGTACACGTTGCACATTATACCTTGTGTTCATATGTGACCCGTCGTCACGAAATGAGTCTTAAGTCGCACTGGTAGAACTGCACCCATAAGACACATTTTGTGGTGATGGGTCACATATTACATTTTCTATATGTTTTGGATTTTTTGGGCGATTTACAACAAGTTGCTGTTTTGGAGTTGAAGGTGCATGGGTTGTGTGAATTGGCCAGGATATTGTCTTCATTTGAGACACCTATCCAGGTCTGCAGATGTGTCTCACCTCGACAGCTCATATAGTCACTGATCAGTCACAGCTTAGCTTCATATTCCTCTTGGACCGGTTTTAAACAATACCGACCCTATGGACGATGACAGCGTTTCTCAAACTTATTTGTCCTGGGGGCCAGTCATGTTAAGCTTTGGGGCTGCAGGGTCCTGCATAGACGACCGCCCCCAACCCCCCGCCCCCACGGATGTGCATCCGCATAGATAGATAGATAGATAGATAGATAGATAGATAGATAGATAGATAGATAGATAGATAGATAGATAGTATTATTATTATTATTATTATTATTATTTTTATTATACCTGACCTGCTAATTGGATTTGTTAAATTGCCCGTAGGTGTGCATGTGCAAGTGAATGGTGTGTGAGTGTGCCCTGCAATGGTCTGGCCCCCCATCCTGGGTTGTTCCCTGCCTCATGCCCATTGCTTCCGGGACAGGCTCCGGACCCTCCGCGACCCAGTAGGATAAGCGGTTTGGAAAATGGATGGATGGATGGATACCTGACCTGATCTGACTGAATATTGATTGGTGCAGAAACGAGGTTCCACGGACCGGCAGGAACCCTCTCACAGACCGGCAGGAACCCTCTCACGGACCGGCAGGAACCCTCTCACAGACGGGCTCCGGTCCGCGGCCCATAGTTTGAGAAACGCTGGACTAGTGGATCTGTATCGGTGCAGTTCAAGGCTGCTTTTCTTTTTTTTCTAACACAGCCGACGTGTAAGTTGACATATTTACAAGCACCTGTTTACTCAGCACAAGCAAGAACCTTGCATTCGCGGCAAGACCACAAATACTGATCAGCTTCAGATGATACTTTCAGGGGAAGATCAGTTCAGCCGGTCTTTTCTGTGATAAACTGGAGCCTTACGCTCTAAGCTGCCTGCGTCTGCGTCTGCGCAGGCAGGATTAATCGCGGGCTTTATCACGATGTTTAAAATAGGAGCGGGAGGAGAGCTGGAAGGTGCCGCGGAGTGAAAGCTGTCTTCAGGTGCTGATTATCTTGCCCTGGCAAAAGCAAGTGAACCAACAGAGGAGGTGAAGAGGGGCCAGACCGCTGGAGGATACAGTTGCCTGCTGTGGTCTATCTCTGGATGGCCAGGCACCTGAAATAGCAGTGGGGAGCTGAGAGCACTTCCCTGAATACCAGATAAGAGGGATTATGCTATGCAGCTCTGCTGTTGTCTTATCTCCAAGCCCCCCTTTAATTTGTCGGTTTAAAATTTAGATCTATGAGCAGAGGTGAGAATTTCAGGTCCAGAAAGTAAAAATCCAGACCAATATTTTGTTTTGACCAACCAGCTCAGCATGGAGTTACATTCATATAGTACTCATCTGCTTGGTTGAAACAAAATCCTGGTCTGGATTTTTACTTTCTGGACCTGAAATGTCCACCTCTGTATATGAGCCCCCGTTTTTCGAGTTTAATTATAGCTGAACCTCATAGCGCCTCTGGTTTAATACTTTTGATTTAGTATATGAAGATGGCATGGGCAATGAGACGTAAACAAAAAGGTAAAATAATTCAATACCTGTCTATCTGATCTTTGCGAGGGCAGAAGACAACACTGGGAGGAAAATCTTTGAAGATCCCGAGGCCCTGGGCCTGCAGTGTTTCCACGAACATTACAGCATGTCATCTGCACTTACTTGACAGTGATTTGGAGCTCGTTGGGGTTGACAGGTGACTGGGGTGAGGTGCTGTTGCCTTTGTTCTTCCTGTTCTTCTTGTTTTCGGTCCTGTTCTTCTTTATTTAGTTAAGCACTATATCTACAGAAGCCCTTTAGATGTTAGACTTACAGGCTGTGTATGGGATGGTAGGCCAGGTGTATGTAGACTAACAATGATAGGACTGGGTGGTGCAATTTTACATGCCTCATATCTGCTTTTATAGCCCAACTTCTTCCTGAAGAAGATCAGGCTCCATTCACTGCCTCATACATGCCGTGCGATTTCCAGCACTCCATACAATCGAACCTCAGTTTAATGTGAGTGTATTTCAGACTGTTTGTAAATACGAAGTTTATAAATGGGAAGTTTTTAAGTATGCTCAAAGCGTCTGCGTGCAAATGCGTTTGGGATGATATCTCCGGGGGGAAGACTGGATAGCTCTCCCAGGACAGTAACACGGTGCTCGATGTCCTGGACCAGGTGGAGAGCGGTAATTAAGTCTGCCCCCCTGTGAACGTGTTTGTTCTCACCTAGGTGCTGTGACAGGGCCTTGGCAATACCTTTCACTAGCTGTGTTTTATATTAGCAATTCAGATTGGAGAAGTCCACATACCCAGGCACTGACTTACACCGTCTGCAGCTCCAGTGCTTACATAGTTTCCTTTGGCAGGGCCCTGTCTGCTTACTAAGCCATGTGCTGTGTGTCATGTTTTAAGGTTGGTTGTGGTGCTCTGGTAAATAAATATGCTAATAACAGCTGACTCATAAGAGAGAAGTATCCTGCCCCAGCGCTGAGCCAAATTAATTCCTAAACCACAGGCTGATAGAAGCGTTGAATAGAAAAGGTTACAGTGCCCTGTGCTCCAGCATCTGAAATTAAATGAAATGCCTGCGATTTGCCTCCATCAGCACTCAAGGCCACATAATGGAGATGCACCTCTCCGAATGACCCCTTTTTCTGAGGGTCACAAGCAAACCTTCACAAAGCAGAATGCATGCCGTCCCGAATGAGGGAAACATCAGCCTGTTATAGGGTCTGTTGCTACATTATGCAGCTGGGGAGAAATATTGTGAAGTGAAGCTGGGGGGATGTTTAGAGGGTCTGAGTCCTGATGTCTGCGGGGTGTGATGAAGCTGAGCCTTGGCCCACCTGACTGCCACTTAGCACACCGTGGGGGTGGGGGGTCACGGCCGGACTCCAAATGACAAAGACTGTCACGGGTGGCTAGCTAATAAACATCTGCAAAACACCGCATTTTATGCCATTTGCTTCCACATTAATCTATTAATTTGTGCATCTACCTGGCCAAACAACAGATCTTTTCCCAAGCAGCCGGAATTAGTGGCAATCTCAGATTGTAAACAGAGTAAGTGTGAGTGCTTTAGTACAAATATGGAGGAAGGATATTGACAGGGAAGGCTGTGGCTTTAAGTGCTCCTCGGCCTTTACCTGTGGACATGAAAAACACCGATTGTTTTTCTCCTGGACTAATTATTTTGCTACGAGCAGCATGTACTCCCTCCTGATGGAGAGCTGGAGAGGTATCTCTGAATGGATGCTGCAGCAGCATCACGGCCCTCAGATGTCCGTTTCCTTGGCAACACAGAGAGGGCGTAGGGAGACAAGGATGGTATAAAAAGCCAAGCCCTCCCATGCTCATCGGGAGCTTGATATCACCGCTCTCAGTGCTAGGGGAACAGTGTGAGTCGCCTCCTCTGATTCACAGAAACAAATAGCCAGGCTTCATCCCCAGTAGCTCCAGCCATGCTCCGGCCCAAAGACCTGTGCCAGGGATCGGGCACCAAGACGTTCCTGGACGCCATGCACAACGGCAAGGCTCACCTGGCACGCTTCGTCCTGGACGCCCTGGATGGACGCATCATCAACTCCAAAACGGAGAACAACCGCACGCTGCTGATGTACGCCGTGTGTCTCCCGGACCCAGCCGCACGGGTCAAGTTTACGCATCTGCTGCTGGAAAAGGGGGCAGATGTCAACTGCCAGGATGAACACGGCCGGACCGCCCTAAGCCTGACCTGCGAGCTGGGCCACCTGGATGCCGTCAAGCTCTTGGTCCAGTACAACGCCGACCCTGAAATTACCGACACCTGGGGAAACAGCGCTCTGATGTACGCCGCCTGTGCCGGACACAGCCAGGTGCTGGAGTTCCTTGTTCGGGCCTTCAAGAGGTTAGGTCTACGGCTTGACCGCACCAACTTGGCTGGCCACTCGGCACTTGAGGTCGCAGACTTCTTCGGGCACAATCAATGTATCCTGGCCTTGCATGGCCCTGGGAAGAAGATCTTGGCTACAGAGGACCAAGGAGGTGGGGTTCGTCGACCTAACCGACTCCCCAAGCAGGTCCTGGAAAGGTTCTCCAGGCAATTCCACAGCAAGTGTGACGAGCACCTTCCAGCCATGTTTCAACGGCAGCTGCGGGTGGGGGAGGGCAATGGGTCACCGAGACGTCTCCGAGCTCAGCGGTCCCCTGAGAAAATGGACCAAACCCGGACCAATCAGCTACAGAGGCTCTTCAGTAGGGACAGCAAGCTGATTGACTCAAGAGGGGCTAAAGCACTGGACCACACTCCAGAACTTTGTAAGGAAGACAAGAAGAGGGATGATCCACAAGAGGTGGTTCCAACATGGGGTAAGGCAAAGTCATTCAACATGGAGTTCCAGGCTTGCAGAAAACAGTCATTTCAAGATGACATGTCAAACGGAACCCAAGCTGCAATAACAATAAAGAGGGGATCACTGCAGGACGAGCAAGCTCTTACCTCCAAGATTCAGGAAAACGCATCTCTAACAAATGATGCTGACAAATTAGTAGGTGTGTCCCACGTCCCATTAATGGAAATCAAGCAATCCCTGGAGCCAGCAGACGACAACCTGAAACTATACCCTACCGACAAGCCTAACTCCAATTTCTCGGGAAGAAGAGAGTTTCAGAAGCGCCCGAGTATCCCCCAGTACGGCCGTCAAGACAAGCTGCTCTCTCAACGGGACGAGATCGCACCGGAGAAAATCCCAGTGCGTCCGCCCGGCTTCACCGGACTGGGAACGCGGTTACTGCGAAGGTTCACCGCCCCAGAATTTATGAGACTGGTGCTAGACTTCCCCCCCGGCTCAGACATCGGCAGAGGAAAGATGTCTCGTTCGGAGACGTTCCCCCTGTCACACACACACCAGAAGGTGGACAGTCAGCCGAGCGTGGACAGCATCAGCGCGGTGAACTGCGAGTTTGACAGCGCCGTCAACTTGCGGAAAAAGCTCCGCTCGTAAAAGCGCATCGAGATGCATTCATCTGAAAATGAGGAAAAGATTAAAACCTTCATCTTTTGTGCCTATTTAACGAAAGCTGTGTCTTGTGTGTGGCCTTATCGTTGTAAATATAAAGAATAAACGAAAATGCAGTTATGCGTCTTATATGTCTGTCACCTTATTAATACTGTATATATTACGTATAGTGCATCTCATAATTATAAGAGTTGTTTATCCGTGGTATTTAGGTCCGGAATTACCCATTAAAATCGTATTAAATCACTTGGGTGTGCGTCTTTATTACCTAAATGAAACTAATTTATTCTTAAATTGGTAGTGGACACCATTTAACTTGTCTTTATGATGTATGTTTGTTTTTATTGTTGTCTTGATAGGTGTTCAGAGTAGAAGTACAGCAACAGGAAACCTTGTGTTGTTAAGTCTTAACACTGATACGACTAAAACGGCCGGAGAAAATCTTTTAAAATGCCATTAAATTTAACTGTATTAAATCCACTACACGTTCACCGATTTAAAGAAAACAGATCATTATTACTTTTAATATGCATGAATTCAGTCACTGGGTTGGTTTGTTTTACGCATTTTATGTAAAAAATGCAACCCATCACCATTCATTAAATGCGTTTTCTATGACTTTCAATGCGATTAAGGAAAATTATCCTAATGAATGACTTCGGTTAAATCACCTGCACGAGAAACACCGTTAACGGGGCGCGTGAAAGTGGAGTTAACTAAAGAAAAACTCCATGTGCGGCGTAAATGCTTTGTAGTTAAAGGAAGCTTTACTCGCTGCGAAACATTAGGTATGCAATATTTATTGTTCATTTATTACAAAATTAAAGCGTGTGGTTGCTCTCTTTCATGAAATACATACTGGTACAAACACGAGAAAGGTTTCGAAACCCTCAACGACTACAAACACAACGTAGGATATATGCTCGGCTGGTGGAGATCTTCAAGCGTCACATGCCAAGCCCGTGTGCTTTTACCTATATGCAAACTAACGCACGAAAGGCGCTCTTTAGAAAAGCGGACTCCTCGATCACAGCAGAGCAAGGGTGCGTAGGGGGCAAGCAGAAAGGAGGATCTTCGCATGTTTACATACATTCAGAACACATACGTGACAAAACGAGGTATCTGACACTGTATTCACCGTATCCCCTGTGAGTAGCAAAGTTCAGGTTCTCTTTGAACACAATATCCCTCAAAGTTTCATCTGAAGTAAACTGTGGAACATTAAAAAAAAAAAAACTGTGAGGTTCGGAGGTCACATTTACAATTTCACATCTTACAAACGGTTTACGACACCTTTCGGAAAAGCAGGCGATTTTCTGTTTTTACAGAAGATAAAATAGATTATGAAAATAACCAAGTCCTTTTTCCATTGTCTCATAAAAAAACCATCATTTAAATGTAAAACAGTCCTCTCTTGATTGCCAAAGGTTAATTAATGAAGGAAGGAATCGCTGAGTGCCTCCAACCAATCAAATTAACTACTGTTTAATCTCACTATTTGGCTAGTGTGAAGATTTTATTACTCTACGCTGAGTCTGCGCAGGTTTTACTGCCATCCTGTCACTCTACAGGTTGAACACAGGCTGCTTTTTGTTCAGGATTTTATATGGAACTCAAGCTGTGATCTGGACTGTCAAAGATGAACAAGTCAGCATCCGGTAATACTGTGCATTAGGTACTCTGCAGTCTCTCATGTCCATCTTTGTGTGTGTCACTGTAAGGTCCTTATTGGGTAATGAGGAGTCCTACTTCACTGACACCAGATGTTGATGCCAGGTAAGTACTGTGTCGTCTCTTTGTTAGCTGCATTAAGAGAATTAGTGATGTTAGCATGCAGATACCACTCTAATCAATAAAGTGCATTTCGTCGTTCCAGATCCATGCTGTTTCCTTCAGCTGCCATGCAGCAGAGTTGGCATCCCCCCCAGACAGTCGGGGGGTGGGAGGATGTCCGGACTAGAGCTGCTATGATTGGCGGCGGGTTGCGCCTGTTGGCTGTGTGCCGCCTGCGCTCCCCCGCAGGTTAGGTTGCGTGTTGATGCTCAGTCGGGGCAACGAGAGAATCGATTGTAGAAGCAAGGGGGAGGTCGGCCAGGTCAACACCGGGACATGCGCTTACGGTACTGCTCCACCAAGGGCACCAGGCACTGGGGCGACCCACTCTGCAGTAAGAAGGGATGTTCCAGCAGATCTGTGGCACTGGCTCGCTCCAGCGGGTCCCGAGTTAACATGCGGTCCAGGAAATCCTTCAGCACAGGTGAAACCTGCAGAAAGGCAAGACCATGGGCTGATATGTTTGCTTCAGACCATGGTGTTGGCTTCAGGCTGTGTATATAAATATAAAATACAGTGTACGTTGTGTGTGTGTTCCACCTTGTGCAGGTTCCTGACAGTTGGCGCAGGCTCATCCCTCAGCCTTTTCATAGCTGCCACTGGGGCCTCGCTGAAGTACGGAGGCTCCCCATCCACCATCTCCACCACCATGATGCCCAGAGACCAGATGTCCACCTGCCAGAAGCACAGAGTTCAAATCAATTGAACGTGACAGTGAATGAACTGGGCCTAAGGACAGAAGATTGTCAGGTCAAATCAGTTTCAGAGTCTTGGATCTTGTATTTCAGTAAACTTACAAAACCGTAAATGGGTAACTGAAGCCCAGACTGTTAACTGTATCAGGAGATTATGAAATTGTAACACGGGGAACATTTCAGGCACTCTCCCTCACATAAGCACAAGAGCCGTGGAAGAACATTAGCTGTTCGGGGCAAAAAAGCCACACCAAATGTAAAGATGAGTTTTTATGCAAATATGCATCTCATATCCAATGAAGCACTTAGCCCATTTGCCTATATTTCCATGACGTTGCTTAGACATTTTTAAATCCAAATCGAGTTTCGTTTTTCCATGCATGAGTCTGCATCTCACCACCTGCGTACATGACCTAAATATAACTCCCGTTTTTTGATTTGTGAATGTGCTTCGGGGTTAAATAGTCAGTTCTTGTAAAGTGCTGTGCGTATTTATTCAGCTTTAAGTTACAGGTTTGACATGGTGTCCTTGCTGCTTACCTCTGTGCTGTACGGGTGTTTGGAAATAACCTCTGGTGCCATCCAATATGGCGTGCCCACTAGGGACTTCCTCTTGGGGATGTCCTTGCTGATTTGGGCACAGAACCCAAAGTCTGACAGCTTAACCTGTATGAGATTGACAAACAGGCCGTATTTTGTTTGGGATTAAAATGATACCTGAAAAGCACGAACTCTCCGATTACAAAAATGCACAATTATATCTTTCAATTGTACTACCTATTGTACTACCAGTCCTATCTTAGTTTTATTTTTAAGAGCGAACAGCGGCATGAGACCTGGTTTACCTACCCTTCCATCCAGGGTGAGGAGGATGGAGTCACTTTTGATGTCCCTGTGAATGACACCCTGGGAGTGCAGGTAGGCCAAGGCCTGCAGCACAGCCTCACACACCGTGGCGATCTGCTCTTCACTCAGCCTGGGGGGAGTGGTCTGTCTGTTAGCTCCACACACACCGCCTCCAGCTCACTCACATAAATTCGCATGGAACTTATGACAAATGACAATTTCAGAAAGTCATTAATTCAGTTAAGTAGTGAAATGTACTATTTCTCAAAGAGGACAATTCGGAATAGTACAAAGATTGTTTATTTTCCACAACAGTGTTCTGCCGAATCCCTTTGAACGCTGTATTACTCTGCAATATTAGCTCCACACTGCCCTCTAGTGCCTTAGGAGTTGCTAATGGTTAGAGTGGTCCATCATTCATTTCATGCCCAATTATTTAATCACCACTACCCACAAACAAAGCTATATGATCTACTCCATCCACAAACCCTAACTCTGAAATGTGTTGTTGTTTTTCTGGATCTCAGATCATAGTGTTTTGTAGTGACCTTGCCTTCTGTCGCTTTGCATCCTACCTTGTTTCGGACACAATGTTGGTCAAAGCACCACCCTGGAGATATTCCATGATAACCCAGAGCTCTTCCTCTACCAGGGCACTCTTATACATCTCCACCACGTTCCTGTGCTGGTAGTCCCTCATGATGACAACCTACAAGAAGTGCAGGAGTCACATGGTTTCTATTGCATGATCAATAGTTGTCCTTCATAGGACACAGAGATTTTTCCTCTAGGTGTCAGTTGCACCGCAGTGTCATCTAAAAACTACAGCACTCTATGTCCTGAGAACCGCCCCCTTCTGCCATCACTAGGAAAGGGGCCAGTGAGGAAGGGTGAATACCTCGTTGAAGAGAAGCTCTCGCCGCTGCTGCTTCCGAAGATCCATCATCTTGACCGCCACCAGCCGGCCACTGTGTTTCTCGCGAGCAATGCAAACCACGCCTGTTGAACCCTCCCCGATCTTCACAAAGTTCTCCAGGAAGGACCGGGGGTCCCCCTTATCCACCACCATCTGCAGTGCAGCCTTGAACTGATCGTGGGTCACCTTGGGGGGGTCAGGTGGCGGCCGGGGAGAGGGGTGCTGGGGGGGCCTGAAGGAGGGGGAGCAGGCACCGGTTGGGCTGGTGGCCAGGGAGCCTGTTGGGGACGGTCGGGGCTGGGATGGGCTGTCCTGCCCCAGGGGGGTGGACCCAGAGCTGCTGGCCAAGCGTAGGGAAGGATCAGCATTGATACTGGGGGACAGCCCGATAGTGTAGCTTGACGAGGGCCGTACTGCTCGGTGGGTTCTCGTTCCGCCCACTTGTGGGCTGCGGGTGCCATTGGCCAGAAAACTGGGCTGGTGCCGTAAGACAGAATCTGCCTGCAATGGCAGAGAGGAAGGAAAAAGATCACCCTGTGCCTACTGCTGGTACCCTGGATTAATTAAGGTCAGTCAGTGTCGGAAGGACATTTTTAAAGCAGAATACAATTACAAAGTACCCTTTGACTGAAAGCCTCTGAGTCAGTAAACCCTTGCTCAGATCTGATTGGTCTGTCTCCTAAACCAGCGTCTCCCAAACTAGTCCTCAGGGCAAACTGGATGGATCCATGATTTTGTTTTTTGCCAGTTCCCAGCACCCCTGTAAGGCATTTCCAACTTCTGATTACTTGGGTCAGGTGTTCAGAGCACTGGGATAAAACAAAAATGTGGATCTGTCCAGTAAGCCGAGCACTGGTTTGGGAAACCTTGTCCTAAATCATGGATTCACACACACTTACCCCTAACATTTCACATTCTTATCACACATTTATAATGAGCTTTTTTCTGACTCCTTAATCCACTCATCCCCTTCAGTCTAGCTGAAGTTCCCCCATTTCTTCTTCAAATGTATCAAATGACACCTCAACATTTCCCAAAGCCATGACTGCAGTGAACTTGAACTGCATGTTCTGCTTAACTCTGGATAGATGTGCCCTTGAGCTGAAGCCAGCACTCAGGAGATCTGTATTTGCTGCATCATAAAAGCAGTATCTTGTAAGTGCTTTTCAGCTGCCTTCCGAAACCATTCGCCACGAACACGTGGGAGGGGGCTGCAAAAAATTCTCCTAAATTTTATAGAGGCACCTACTGTAGAAAAAGGGGTGTATGAATTCCATTTGAGTTCCGTTATGAATTCAGCTTCTTTTATGAAACACAATGTGTGCTGACAGACTGTCATTGGCTTGTTCATTACTGAGAGATGCTCTGCACGATTCACTTGCTGTAGGCCTGTATCCAAGGTAACCTACATTGCTTATGGTTTAATGCTCACACACCCAGTAGCCTGGAGAAGTCTGTGCCCAGAAAATTTAGGTCAGCGGGCCGGCTTGCCGGTAGCATCAAGTCTGAGAGAGTCCCACAAACACACTTTTAAATTACTTTATGACGCGTGACTCAATAGCAGCTAAAGTGGTGATTACCTTGAGGTCGTACGAGGAGAAGGGCCTCCCTGGACTGTTCTGCGTGTGAAAGGGGGGCCTGTCAAAGGCGCTGAAGTCTGCCAGGCCCCCTAGGTTGGCCCGCGGCTGTGGAGCTGATGTTGCTGGGCTGTAAAAGCAGGACACTGGTCTCTGGGTAATAAAGCCAGTCCTTGGGCCCTTGTCCCTCAGAGGCACCAACCTCCCTGTGGGGCTGCTGGCATCAGGCCACAGGCTAGGTGCTTCCCCATTGCCGTCTGGAGACGGCGACTTGTTCAGGGATGTGAGGCTGACCTCATGGGTGGACTTGGCCCTGGGCAGGGCTCCGTTAGCCAGCAAGGGGTTACAGTCCAAGCCCAGACGTGGACTCCCGCTCTCGCTGCGTACATTGCGCATCTTGTCACGCCAGCCCTGCCCCCCAGTGTTGGAGTCCTCTTGCATCAGGTCCTCATACTGATACGTGTCTCCCTCCTTGACCTCCCCCAACCGGCCCAGGGATTGTGCCCTCTTCCGGGCCGAGGGGCTGCTCCTCCGCAAGGAGTTGGAGCTGGTCACAGAAAGGCGGTTCATGTCAGAGATGACCGCAGAGATGTACTCGCCATGCCCTATGAAGCTCCCCCGGACGATAGTCTGAAAAAGAAACAGTGATATTGCATTCCTTAACTGACTTGTAGGGGTTTACCGTAAACTTGCAGATAATATCAGGGAAGTCTTTTACCAGCAATGCAGAAATTTTCTCAGGTATTTTTGCAATACAGATACTACTCTCCTGTGATGTCTTCTCCAGAAATCTAGTGCTAGTCATGAAAGTGCTAACAAGCTTCTGTAAATCTAAACCCAGATGCCTTCGCTTCTGATATGATTGCTGTACAGTGGCATTGGCGTGTTTAGTGGTATGTTTTTTCTTATTCAATTCTGCACTCATTTGCACAGGAAACAGAAATGACGACTAAGGTGATACTTCAGCCAACCATAAATAACAGACAAAAACTGCTTATGTTCAATGCTTGCAGGGCTGATGATTCTGGCTGAGCATGTTCACAATGCACAGATCCACAGGCACCATTAGACTTTCCATAGTTGGGTGCACAGACGCATGATAATCCCCTTCACTCGCGATTGTCGCGCGCCTCCCATGATGCATCACACTGCTGGAGCAGAGGCGTTAAAATTCGACGCGTCACGTGGCTCGTCCTTTCAAGCTATCCTGCCCGGCTTTGTTGCTTGACGAGTACTCTGTCGGCCCGACGCGCTTTTATCAGCCGCAGACCGCAGTTAAGACAGCCTGCTGACACTGTCTGATTTTCCCGAAGCTCAGCAATCAGAGCAAGTTATAATTATGTAGCATTCTGTTTATTTATGTGCGGACGTCCCGTTCCCTCAATTTATACAAATGAGTCGTAGTGTTATAAATCCCGCGGTTCGCCGAGCAGTTATTTTTAAATGTGTGGAAATAAAACCGTGCGATAGTTGACAAAGTGCCGCAAGCCGAACCGGGTTTCGCCTGTCACCTCAGGCGCGCGTGATTCACGGCGTCTAAATATGAAAAAGAAAAAGCGAGGACAGGTGCCGCAAAAACTGACTTTACTTAAGAAAAAAACGTATTTTATTCCACCCCTAAATATTAATACGTGCTCGGATTTATTTTAGTTCAGTTGAATCCTTATTGTGAATCTTTCACTGCTGTTCAGGTGAGGTAAACGACGCAAGTCTTAAGTTTCACAGTACACAAGGTGCGTAAAGAAAACCAAAACGAGCGACACAGAGCCCAGAACATCAACGGGTTGAGACTGTATTGGTAACATAATACCTCCGCCACAAACATTTCAACTTTTGCTACAGCGTTATTGACCTATTATCGACCTTCACATAAGCAATATGTGGCTGATTCAGTCCTGCGGCTGTACTTTGAGTATCGTCTGCTTGTTCTTATATATCTAATTATGCTCGTAGACTGTTAAATTGAGGAAAGTATGCTGGATATTATTTACGAAATACATCCTTATTTCATAGATATTTGTAGCAGGGGTAATGGTACCGAAGCGCCACCTAGTGACTATTTCACACCACTGAATTTTTATGGATAGACCATCAATATCGGGCTGTAATAAAATTTGACATGGAATCGGGTACGCGTGAAAAAGATTTAGATTGCTTGAAGATCTTTGAGATAAAACAGCTGGGAATTTAAACCTTTAGGGCACAAAAGTACTTTAAGGAGGAAAGCAAAAACCTGTCACAAAGCTCTTAATTTACAGGGTCTTACTAATCATTATGTATATCTGAATTCCAACTTGCATTCACAATTTTCATATACTGTTCCACGTTTTTAATATTCTGAGGAAATATGTTGATGGTACAGTTAAACGAGAGAATGTTGCTCAGCATAAAAAGCATCAATATCACCTTTCAGGTCATAATTATACTATTGTAATTAATTATAAGACTTTTTTCAAGTTTTAAGTGTTGACTTTAGTGTGTTAACTTTGGAGCATCCTTTTCACCCAGGAAACCAAAATATGTTTGCCATTCTGTGATGTTAGATTGTCATAACATTGCAGTTGGCCAGTTATGCTTAATGGTGTGAAAGTGGGATTTTTAGAAAATAAAGTACAGCTTTTATGCTAATAACCGACAGTGGGAAGAAAAACAGTAAATGGACTGATATGTTGCCATGGCTGCAAGCCCTAGAGGTTAAATACCACAATCATGAGAAAGAATCGAATTATCTGGAAGATACAGTGATAAAAAAAATTTAAGACCATGGCTAAAAAAATGCTGCCATTAAAGCACATTTTAGGTTGTAATTAAACAAACCACAGTAAGCTTACATGCTCCAGCAGGCAAAAGAAACGGCGTGGAATGCAGTAACGTCCACATGGATGCTGCTTTATGTACTTTGAATATACACTTGTGCCATTCACTGGAGAAGATGGCACAAGATCACATGCTGTACTGTCTTGCATCCTTCACAGTACGGTTCAGCCTGCGACCCAATATGGAATTCTGGTAAAGGCTGCACCTGTGTTTGTGAGATGGTGCTTGGGAGGGGAGGGCACAGTGGGGGCTCTCATGAACAGAGAGGACCTGAAGTGGGCAGTTTCTTCCCCGTTGCTGTTATCAGCACTGCTGAATCACTGCTGTACCTGCACAATTCCTCCCCAAGCGGATCATTCATAGGAAACTGTCATGGACAGTTATTAATTTCCTGTATAGACTCATAAATCTTACATCCACCCCCCATAACCCACAAGTACGCAGACAGGTCTTGTTAGCTGCTCCCAGCAGGCAAAAGCGTGGACGCCTAACCCAGTGGTTGCTGGTTAAATCCCAGCAGATTCCTGGCAAGTTGAAATGCTCTTCAATGTCCAACAACTTACTAATATAGAATTTTATATGAGTAAATAATTAATGAAATTATGCAGAATGCATACTGCCACTGTATCTAATCTATCGACAAAATACTAAACAATACAACATACTCCAAAAGAGCATTACTGATAACTATAGTAGCCAGCGTGCCAACGAAAAAAGTGTCTTCTATTTTCATTTATATCTGACAGCCTCCTGAATTGTACGTGCGTTGATGCCCATTTTGCCTTGGTGAGAACTGTTTCCTCCCACTGTTTTCTTTCAGTGAGAATGGCACTACAGTACCACAGGGCTAATGTTGGAACAAAGTTTCCCCTGTCCGCATGAAGACCAGACCCACTGGAGAATAAGACTTTAAACGCATTTAAGCCAACTGGTATCCAAGACTGCAAGTTTTTTTATTACTGTTGTCATATACATGTACACAGCTGGAGATTTACTGAACAGTTCATGTTAAGTACCATAGTCAAGGATACAACTGCTCACCCTGTTATTAGCAACAGATTAACCACCATCTGTTGCCCCACTACAGTACTCAAGAGCATATTATTAAAGCGAAAATGGAGCACTCAGCTACATTACCTTTTTTGGCTTGAGGTCCACCGGTGTGATCCTGGAAGGATCCACCACTGGCTTCGGCCTGCGAAGATTCTCGATAATGCTCTGCCATTGGGGCGGTAGGCCCACAAAGCAGCCCCGCTTGGAGTCGTATGACGTGTGGACGCGGTGCTCGAAATTCTTTGGAGCCGAGATCTCAGGTCTCTTCTTTTTCTTCTTTCGGAACATCCTCAGGTCCGAGAGAGCAAGAACCTGCCGGAAGCAAGACATCCTCCTGTTAAAAGGAGATTTCACTCTTCTCAGGTACGCCATTGTGTGTAGCGTAACGACACGATGGTGGGTCTTGTGTGTTAAAGGAGCCTTTGACTTTAACACAAGTTGAGCTTCCTGCAAGCATACCACACAGAAGTACATTCCAACGGTTGGCCAGGTACAAAACAAACCAAACTTTCCAGGTAAGCCTGATGTCATGTGATTCTGCATTCTTGTAGTATGTCTCATTGTTCAGTGTAACCAATCAAGCTGCTGATTTGCAATTCTGTTAAGGAGAATATAATTTAACACCCTCCCATCGCAAGTGGGTCCAAGGCAAAGACCATCTGCTCATGAAAAGTTTTGAAAGAGTGATTGAAGCCCAGAGTTGAAATGTTGTCAGTAATATGGCATCCCTTAGTTCAGCCTGCTGACTGGCTCATGCATCTGATGAGTTTTGCTCTGAGGCATAGGGACAGGGAACGTGTGCACATGTAAAATGGAAGCTCTTTGGTCATTTGGGGCTTATTCATTTATTCATTCACTGTACCCTTTTACCAACGAGGACACAGCTTGCATTTGCAGCAGAAAGACACACAAAGAAGCTGCTGACCGTGACCCACAATATATGTTAATGAAGGGCAAACAGCCCTCTTATAAACAGCCAGTTTGGCTTAAAGAGCATCATCCCTGGCAATGTCAAAGACAATGGCTGGAAGGTTGCTTGCAGGGCCTGCTTTTCTACTGACTTTGAGCTAATGGCCTTCATGCTGTGTGCTGTAGGTTTTATATTTGCAAAGATAAAGCATCTTTGTCTTTAGTATTTGCCATACTGCTCTTAAAAGAAAATTCCTAATTTGCATATCAGCTTACCCAAATGTGTCTCACTGTTAATCCATGACATTTATCTGCCCATGGATTTTGGTTTCATGTCCCTGGTGTTCCTGTAGACAAAAATTCCAGGTAAAGCTGCTATGATCAGCATTGTTACAAATACAGTGGGCAAGGCCAGCATTGTGGTTTGCAGAAACATGCGAAGGAAAAAGGAGCACAGAAAGCTATTATATAACATATGCTTTCCAGGGTGGTGCGTTTTACATGGCCCACATTGTGCAGTGAAAGCAGGGCTGTGCTGCCCTGCTCATCTAGCTGACTGTCATACTGTCAGGCTCCGCCCTTTGACATACTATCATTGATCTTCACGACTGGCAGAATGAGTGGCCTTTGTGACGAAACACACTCCAGCAGGCATTGTCCTTATGGATGCATGACAAGGAGGAGGCATGTAGCAGATGTGAAAGCCTGAGTAAAAGCTAAATCAGGATACTTTTTTCCTAATTATAAGGACAGGGAAAGGTGACGCATGACAGTTGTGTATTGAGGAAGTAAGCTAAAAGGTTTAAGAATAACTCAGTCACATGGCTAATATGCTAGGTGTTGCATAACCATATCTTCCTTTGCCATTCCTATGTAAATAACTCTGGGCTGCAAAGGATTTTAACGAGACCTGACAAGAGCGGCATGGCTTGCGGCAGTCAGGATGGGGAGAACGGTGAAACCAAAAAAATGAAAGCGTCAAAGCCTGTTGCAGACTGGGAGGGTGCAGTATGGACGAAAACATCAGAAGTCTATCTGGCAATTTGTTTTGATTATTCTGTGATTTGGAGTCTATGAGGTCGCATCTCGCAGCGTCACATGGAAACAGTAGCCATCACGAACGCTTCAAAGGGCATCCGTGTGTTGGGATGGTGCCCCGCGTCATTCTGTGAAAATAACAGTGGATCCTACACCCACACACACAAAATAAATACATGTTCAAAAGAAAATTCCTGTTCAGAGCACATCCTGTATTCTTATTCATATTCCTAGTTTCTCATATAATCTCTTATAATCCTACCAGGGGCTTCAGAAGGGCATGGATACCCTGACAGATTCAGGGGGCCCAGTACTAGGGGCCGCAAAATTTACTATCAGGGGCCCCCCACTTGGTAAAATTCTATATATATGGTGAGACCCGTATTTTCTAACTGAATCAGGGCACCCAGAATTTCTAGCTACACCCCTGAATCCCACTTTCGTGTCTTAAATTTGATGACTGGTGTTTCTTCTCTAAGGCATTCTAATGTCCATGAAATTGGTCATTCAGCATTTGCACTATCCTTCCTTCAAGTTTCTGTGATATCGCAGCTCTTTGCAATATCTGTGACCAGGTAACCATCACGTTCTTGCACATAGTGGTTTGCAGAGCTGCATGTATTTACCCAAGAAGAGGGGCAACCTGCCACAGTAATTTGTTTTATGTGACAAATTAGTTTAGTGTCACTTAGAGAAGCAGTAGAATTATTTTTGGTATTCCTGTTTTCATCCTTACACATCAACTTACCACCAATGATGCAAGGACTGTAACTAAATGCAAAAATGTCAAAATAGGGACAAGGTATTAAACTTTTTGCTTTATAAGAATTTGAAGGCTTGCTCATGTACATCAGGTCGACCAGCTTGTGCTATCAGACCACTACGGATGATTCAAAATGCAACCACGTGATATTTATTCAACCTAGACGTTCTCATCTCACATCCCTCCTTGTCCCTCTTCACTTGGCTTCCTACTAGCACTCGCATCAAGTTCCAGTCCTAGATGTTGGGTTACAGGTCCATCAATGGACAGGCATCCATCCCCTTCAAAAGCCTACTAAGACCTATGCTCCATCTTCCCCCTTGCTCAGAGCTCCCATTACTACATGAGAAGAGTCACTACAGTCAGTTCTCTTATGTGGTCCCCAACGGTGGAACGAGCTGCTGAAGTAAGTCCAGTTATCATACTCCCTCAATACCTTCAAGAGATGCCTCAAACCCGGTCTATTCCATGAATACTTCTACTACCCTGATGCCTCTTTACTTTCTCTGACTGGTTTTATGTTGCATATCTGGTGATGAATGTTAGGCTCCACCTTTATTAGGAATTGTGTAGCTCCTGCTCCACTTGTACCTCATTTGAAGCTCAGCCAATCTGCACTTATGTCTAGCTGACTCCTTAACAACATGTATGTTTGCAAAGTGCTATTTCACTCACTTGCATGTCGCTTTGGAAAAAGTCATCTGCTAAATATGTAAAATGTAAATATGTCAGCTCTTTCTGTACATCCCTGCTCATTTTCATAAGCTAAGGCCTTAGTTTCAGCTCAGAACTTACCTAAAATTCTGTCTTGCCTGACCTTTATATGGTACTATAAATGCATAAAAACATATTCTACAGTGTCTTAACTGAGACAGCACTTATTAAAATTCTGAGATGTGTTTGCTTTACTAGATTTGGTAAAGAAGCAGGTATTATTATCGATTCAGAAGCCCTGATCTCATAGGAGTCTGCAAGCTTTCATGACAGCTTGTTATTGATTTGGTAATATGATCCTCATAGTACTTGTTTCTGGAGTGTTGGAACTACAGGTACCACACTGTCAAGAGAACTCCGTGGGGGGGCATCAAATGTTGTGACAGAGAGTGACAAATAATAATATATCCTCTGGGACTAGAAATGCCAGCTTTTAAATTTGTTAGTAGAAATGGAACAACTTCCTCTGAACATGATGGATTCTGATGAACATTTTGATCAAAATGCTATTTTTTTTTTTTACTAATAACAGGGTATTTAAACGTGCACCCTACATAGCTTTTTCCCTCAATCAAAATATTTTGCCATGGACACAGATAAGCCTCACCACGGACACGTTTATCCATGTACGGACAGGTAGATAATCCATGCCCCTGGAGGCTGTTTCTTGGTTTTCGTTGTCAATGACAGAATCAGGTGAGATGGTGCTTGCACGAAAATCCAGGTCAGTCCATAACTGTATGAATCACACTACACTAAGCGCAACGCCTGATAGCTCACTGGTTCTCCAACAAGTTACATCCTGCACAGGAGCCGTACAGTAGTCAAGGGGAAGTATGTCCCAGCCTTGCCTGATTGGCCTGCACTTCCCCAAGGAAAACAAGCATTCCCAGGCTGCTTACCTGCAGCTATGGCTTTGGGAAGAAGAGTGAGGATGAGTAGATATGAAAGACGTCCTGCCCCCCCTTCACCAAACTAACTTGGATTTTAATTTGGCATGTCAGAGGATAACCGTAAGGAGAGCTGGGATTTTCAGGCTACCAGTTCTCAGGCAAGAAAAAAGTGAAAGAATAGGATTAATTTTGTCCTCAGTTTAAAAGGTTGGAGTAAGACGCCACCAGAACCACAGTGCAAGGAACTGGATTAGTTAGCTAACCAATTTTTTATACAGCTTCATCTGTGCAGTCGTTAGGACTTCTGGAGGTGTACAGGCAGGAATGGATTCTCACTTGTGTTTCCCCGTTTTAGAAAAAGGTGTGTACATATAAGAACCTGGATATGGCCTGGACCTGGGTGCACCGTGCACCTTTATCACTTTGGCACTTTTATGTTTACAGCAGAGCCCTTTCCAGAGTGAGAAGGCTGATTTCTCATGAAATCGGGGATGCTCTCCTTAGTACATAAACATTTACTGTAAGAGCATGACTTGGGTGAAACAATAACATCTAATGGACAGTTGACTCAACTTTCAGGAAGGATTGTGAGTGTTCTCTTAAAGGGAAGGCCTTTGGATAGCCGTAGGGGACTTTGTTGACAGTTTAAATGAGGAGAACACATTTTATAAATGTGCACTAAATTTGCCATTCAGTGAACAATGTTGATTCCAGATAGTTTGTCACATGTTTTAGCCAGATTCACTGTCTAAGTGAAATAGACTAAAAGATTGAATGTGAATCTTTCTTCTGGCTTCTTAGCCAGGTGGATCTTATGTCTCCCACTTCCTGCAGAGCTGCTGGGAACACAGTTGGTTCTGTATGTCGGAAATGGGCTGTCTCTCTGGATTATATCAACAGGCGCTCAGGATTATTATACTTGCTGAGATGGGTGGTCTGTTTCTAAGCACTACACTGGTCTTCCTCTCATGCCCCAGATATAATCGGTAATTAAAAAATATAGGCCACTACAGGTTTTTTGTGCTCCAGACGATGAAGAGAAGACTGCGGGGCCACTAGGTTGGAAATCATGCAATACCGATAGGGAGCAACACCCTGGTTGTAAAAAGGGGGAAAAAAACAGTGTCATTCTTACCAAACTGGTTCGTAATGTTTTCTGCTCTGCTTTGAATTTTAACGCGCCATTTTTCGCAGCCATGTGAATCGACTCCAGCTACTGTTGTCTGCTTTTTTAAGGCCTAGAGGTAGGGCGGACTGACAATGTGTTTCAGAAACACTGCACCTGGAAAGTAGTGGCTGCACCGAAGCCTCTGTTGTTTACCCGAGGTGCTACGGGAATATCTCCTAAATGTCTTCTTATGTTGCTCAACTTTTGTTACACCCTTTGGCGAACCTTCTGGAGGTGAGTAGCTTATAATGCCAGAGGGGAATTTGCTGAAGACTGGGTCATAGGTTTGGCAGAGGTAATTTCAGGCGTTGTCATAACCAGAAATGTGTCTCTTCTCTCAGAATGAATCCTGTACTTGACATGGTGTTGTGCAGAAAAACTCAGTAATGTCAGCTGCCTCTTCGCAGTACGATCAGTACAACTGGATGTGGCACACAGCCCCTCACTCTCTCTTTATTTACAGTGACGGCTTGGACGGTAAGAGCAGTGCCTTTGGGGAGTGGGGGGGTTAGGTTCTGCCAGCCGTCCTCCCACTGCTTTTTACCAAGCCGCTGTGCATTCTCACTAATTGAGTCTCCCCTCTGTTCCCTGGAGACCCCTGCCCTTCACACGGCACGTTCAGACGCTGAGCCCTTGCTACATGCCTAATAAGGCGGATTCGGTAAAAGGAGATGGCAGACCTAGCAGTATGTGGCTCCCCTCCCCTGACTGTGTAACTGGGGGGGAGGGGGGGGGAGGGTTAAAACCAAAAGGAAACAAAACAGGAGATGTGTTCTGTCAGCATTGCAATGACATACAAACTCTGACGAGCAAACAGACTTGTGTTAAGGATACTTGGAAGGCCTCTGTCACCTGTTCTGAGCTGTCATGATATATTGCTATAAGAAAGCTCGTTGCCTTATGTTTAAATCTCACTCTCATTTCCAGTCCTTCCCCATGAAAATAATATAAGTGGCGGCTCCAGCCGCATCCATCCGAAAGCCTGTTTTATATACCTGGCAGGCCAGAAAGGGAGCTCTTCCCCGCACACTGTTTAATTAAAGATCTTCCTGGCTCAAGCCAATCCCTTAGACAGTTTTAGCCTGGCAAGATAAAGACGTATCATCAGCCCACACCAAAAAGACAGGCCAAATGGCTTCTCAGGGGCTTAATTTATTGATGCAGTGTGCCTCCCCCGCGAATCTCACCATGTAGCCTTTCCCCATGGAAGCGGAAACTCGCCTCGACTTCCTTCCGCGCCTCGACTGCTCCCCAGGCCAGAGTGACAGGGATTTCTCAGAATTTGGCACATTGTCCAATTATTCACCTCCGTATTTCACTTGCTTCCTCCTCACCCTGGGGGAGCAGATTTCACACTGGACCCGCATCCCCCCCATAGACATGGCGCGATGATATTTTTAAAATGATTTGTTTCTGCACCTCATTAAGGTGCTACAGGTGTCTGATGGCGAGTCGTGACCTTACTCACAGGCCCGTATCTGTCAGGAGACCCGCTAAAATCCACCCCCTCGCCATCCAGATAGGGAGACAGAAAAAAACCACCGCTGGATTGGCAGGAGCCACAGGTAAATGGATCACGCAGATCCGATTATGCATATCGCACCCCAGACACGTGTGTCCATCTGCCCGCTTCCCGTTGTTACTTCCCCTGCCTACTGCACCCCACTCACTGGGATCACTGCTCTTGGGATGACGTTTGTTCCTGCGCCATGGCATCAACCACAATCCCCATCAGGGAGCTCAGTACATTTGACCATGAAGGGCCACGCTTGTCTTCCGAAACGAGCAGACTAATTAGGTCGACTTGTTTATGTTTACAAGGGATTAACGTCCCCTGACATCCACAACCTCTCTGGCGCTCACCAGTCCATATCCTGAAAACCCCCAGCTATCTATTGGCTCCAGGATGTGATGGCCACTTGGCGTCACTCCCGCACTCGGCGCCGTCCCCTGACGAGCAGGGCCATCTATGGCCATGGGTTCAGGTGGGGCCAGGTGGGTTCAGACGGGGTCGTTGCTGTCCTGGGAGGGCGGTTACCGAACTCAGAGGCATGTTACACCATGACTGGAATTTTAGGCAGCAGACGCGATTTCTCAGATGCTTTGCTGCAGAAACTTTTCAAGTCGCGACACAGTATAGCTACATGAATTCATCAGAGCGGACAGTCAGGCTCCTTTAGCAGTGCACTAACACCGGGGTAAATGTCCATGCATGGAAACCCCAGATCGGGGAATCAGGATCGGGAAGCCGGTGCTGTGCCGTACGGCAACTCCCAGAGGCGCTGCCACATCGACACGGACATTACAGTAATGCGGGCACATTGTTACACATCACCTAGTGATTGTCAGCGCGCTCCAGCCTTCCATACAGTCATGCCTGACGACACCCCACTGTGCTGGTTTGCAGGCACCCTCCCGCACGGTCGAGTAAGGACAACCTTAAGGGGGCATGTTATGGGAGCAGGAGAGAAGGCAGTGGGAAAACAGCGCGTGGTCACCCTCAGGAACATATCCTTCACCTGAACAGTGCCTCACCCTCTTAACCGTACCCAAAAGACAGCAGCAGTAGGACGGTAAGAGGCGCACGCCTCGCCGTGAACACGAAAGTGACAGGAAAGGCACGGGAGCTATATCAAACAACAGGGAGTCTGCACAATAGCATGCACGGTTCCGACTCTCTCACCTTGCTCCGAATTTACATCCTTCCTAGGAAAGGTGAAGGGATAGCGAAGGAGGAAAAGGTTTTGCGGAGGACAGGAGGGCAGAGGTGCTTCTCTCGTGACACCCTTTCAAAGGTGAACCTCCTCCATCTCCCTTCTTTTCTCCCCGTTCACCAGCCTCTCTGCTTACTGCATTCAGCTCTTGCCAGTACCCAGTGTCCCTCCAGCGCTGCTGCTGTACCTAGCCCTTAGCTCTTTGTCAATGAGCCTTTGCCTCCTTTGCTTTTTTCATCTGAACCCCCCCCCCCCCCCAACACCATCACCACCATCACCACCCTCCCCCCAACACGATCTCCTGCTCCCCGGTGTACGCGAAGGGGGGGCGGGGAGTCTGATGGCACGGAACAATGGAAGAACGCAGACCCCCTTACCTTAGCGTTTGGTGAGGAGGAGAAGATCTCCTCTGGGAAGAGGCTTGCGAGTGAGAGCATGCACACACACATGCGCACACACGCTCGCCGGCGCGCACACACTTGCATACACACATCGCTCACAGATAGAGAGAGAGGCAGAGAGAGAGAGAGAGAGAGAGAGAGAGAGGGAGGGCTGGCTTTCAAGCAAGCGCCTACTGCAGGCTGCCGCTTGCCCGGTGAAAGCCTGATGCGTTCCTCCCTCCAGGCAGAGAGAAGGAGACGCAAGCCAGCTCAAAGCCTCTTTGTCTGGGATGACTCACGCCCAATGCCATGACCAACTCGTTGTCCGTGTAGCGGTACCAGCAGGCAGGAACGCTCCCGGACGGACGAAACCGTGGAGAAGGAGAGCCTGAGAAGACACCGCAGCACGGCGAACAAATGTACTCTCCGCACAACCCCCCCCCCCCCCCACCCCCCGCATCCTATAGGCTGTCTTTATGGTGGACCAAACAATCTACATGCGCTTGTCCGTTAAATGCAAGCCTCCAATCGCAGGAGGTGTAGGAGACGAGAGGCGGCCCCTATGTCAGCAATCAGTTACCTGGCTCTACCTGGCACGTCCTCCCTACCCTGCAGCCGACATGTGACCTGGGGTTGAGAGATGGAGGTTGTGACCCACTCACCACCAAAGGGCTGAGGGGGCTCCTGCTCACCTGCCTTCCGGTTAATGACGTGAGTTTACAGCACCACTTTTTCAGTTGGAGAACCTGGCAAACTTGGACATGTGCTACTCATAGTGTCACCTGACAGCAGAAGCACATGCTGAGCCCTGCCCAAGTGGGAAATATAGTCATGGCTCATTCTCCTGATAAGAACGGACCAGTCAGACATTTATGTAACACTAATCATTTGTCAGTTTGAAGGCTGTAGTCAAAAGTCAAAGCTCTCACGTCAATTTCTTAATTGGCTGTCACTTGGACCTCCTCCATTTCCATCCGCCAAGGTTCTTGGCCACGTGCCGTCGGTGTGTCATCGTGCTCACCTTCGTGGGTCCTTCAGGGATGGCAGTGACATTGAAACAACATGGGGTGTGAACTGCAGCTGCCTCAACAGTGACTGGCTGTGTTCAGGACAACCACGTCTTATCCGGCACCAAAGAATGGGACCGAAAGGCCCGCCTGGGCCAATTTGCATCTCAAACAGGCACAGCTCCTCCGTGAGGAGGCATGACAGATGCTAGATGTGACTCCGCCCCCCTCCAGTCCCGCCTCCTTTTGTCGTCGTAGCTATTAATTGGATCACTCAGCTCCCACCTTCCTGCTGCTGCCCACAGCACACGGCTCCAGGGAGAGCTGTGGGTGGAGGGGGGCAGAGGACAAAAAACCTGGGGCAACAGCTATAAATGCCACTGTAAAACATGCCAAAAAACATGTGCCTTTTATTTCTTCACCTCTCAGCTGAAATTCTCCAAATATACTATCGCGCAAGACACAGGTTTCACTCATTCTGTTCCCCATAAAAACCTCTCCTGATATTTCCAGAGGACATACAAAGGCTGAATCCTATTTTGATAACACACAGACATTCACGTCTCATAGACGCACTCAGGCTAATTGTCAGGGAGCTAATTGCCCATTGTCATGCGACGGCTTATTGTCCTGACGTGGGCCGCTGCTGCTCTGAGGGAAGCTTCCTCTGTAAACAGGGTGGGCGGGGGGGACCCAGCCGCCAGCCAATTACAGAGGGCAGCCACAGAGCCCTCTTCTCACCTGCTGTGACTGTTAATCTGGAGGAAAAAGAGGCAGAGAGAAGCTCGACTGCAGCCCATAGATTACCGTGCAGAGCCACGTTAGATATGAACAGCGCCAGCTGCTGCAACCCCCTCTGAGCGTATGGTCACAGTACCTTAAACATGAATCATTGATTAGCCAGGTTAAGGCTTGTTCTAAAAGAATGTGGTAATCTCACACCCAAGTCAGCTTCTAATACTTTTAGTCTGAAGTACACTTCTGCCTTCTATAGGTTGTCTGCCGTACTCATTTTCTCAGTTATTTGGATAAGCCCTCGTGGATGCAATTGCATGGGCGTCGTTAGGTCCGATCACTCGGGGCTATAGCCCTGTGTATTTTAAGCCTAGTCCTGAGTATCTTAGCCCCAGTGCCAATCTTCCTTCAAAAAAGAAATAAGTCAAGCCCCAGGCAAACTTGGCTTAGCCCTGGATCTTTTCAATAGCTAGAAACTCCCCTTTGCAATCCCAAGGTGTCTCAAGGGTGATTGGCATTTGGTACCGTTCCTGTAGTGTGTTCCAGAAGGGCGTGACACGGGGAGATGCGTCTCTACATCAGACTCCTTCCATTTCATCTGCTGAGTGTGGTGCTGCATTTGTGCCGTAAGCACTATAGCATTTTAAGGGGGGGGGGGGTTCCCACTTTGGAACGCCAGAAAACCTTCATGACCTAGAGAAGGGAAACACCGCCCACTTCCGCTCTGGTAACCACGGGGTGGCACCCTGCCCCATGCCGGTCGGTTTGCTTCTGATAATAAGCCGCACTTTGCAAGACAATACGGACCCTTGGATCCCTGCTGTTGAAATACTGCTGGGGGGGGGGGGGCAGCAGAAGGAGGCAGAATGAGTCCAGATAGGCCCCGAAGCTGCTGAGTGACACAAAAGGAATCATCCAGACACACTGCGACCACAATCGGCCTGTCTTACATGAACCATGACACCAGTGTTTGTTTGGCCAGTGTTTTAAAGGGCCAGTCACACCCAAGCGGCAGCTATATGTGGAACCCGAGACCTTATGAGCAAGGGCCTGCTCACCCTGGACCCCTCTACTGCCTGCTGCTAGTTCTTAATTTACTCATTGAATCCAAAGAAATGCACAAAGCTTGTATTGCCCATTTGTACAGCTGAATAACTCCAGTGGCCACTCTCGCAGACACATGTACGTGTGTCGTCCAGGGAAGCGAGAGACCTGCTACAGTACAAGTTTGCATGGATCCTCAAACAGGCTGAACTGGAACAGACTCGACTCACCAGCTGAAGAGATCCAGTTCTGAGTGACAGACGTGGGCTTCAGTTTCTCGCCGGTGTTTCAGGCCACTTCGGCACAAGGGCTGTAAGGAGCCGGCAACTATCTTGCAACCCGGCTTGCACCAGCGATTCTCACTGATCCAAGGCCGCCCAGCCGGTTCCTCTTATGCAGCCAAGGAGGTCAGTTTTCCTTTGCACATAACTCCCCGCCCCACTATCCATTAAATATTAACTTCTGGCCATGTGAGAAGACAGCAGCCTTCACCACCTGTTACTTACTTCTCTTAGCTGGCACAAAATTCTTGAGGTTTTTTGTTGTTGTTGTTGTTGCTGCTACGAGTCAGTTTCTAATATGCGGCTACTCACGAGCATGCAGTTTGAGCTTTTCCGTTTGAGTCATGTTCAGGAAGGAGATTCCGAGTAGTAAATTACGGTTACAGCTTATGATAGGCTCATTCGGACTGATGTGCGTCTTAGTTTACAGAAAGAAATGTGTAGTTTATTGTTTTAGGGAATTTATTACCAAGGTGTGTGTTCAACAGGCTGCATAAAAAGGTCATGCGACTCATTTACACTGGTGATGGCCTGCTAATATTAACTACTTAATCCTCTACCTGATTAACCCCAAAGTATCCATCTCCTCCTTAAACAGTAAGTCAGCTTTGCAGGAGGTGGAACGACTGCCGAGTTAGCCAGAGCCAAGTGCTGAAATCACCATGACAACACTGCATGCAATGCCCCCTGCTGGCAGCAGAATGTATGAAGTGCTCTAAACTCGGAATAGTACAGAGAGCTGCCTTGGATGCACACTTGAGGTTTTGGGATACCTGTTTTTTGAACATTGGTGGATTTTGAAAATGAAAGACGCAGCTGACTGAGTGCCAAAGCAGTCGCGTATCCATTTTCAGACACTGAGACAGACAATGTAAGGCAGGGCAACCTTGCCTGAAGCCACCCTTACGATGACAATTTGTTTTGCTGAGTTTCTTGTAGAATGGGCATTTCACAGACACATGATAGGTTGCTCAGAATTTTCATGCCAACATGCCTTTAATATGTAATTTTAATTTTTCTTATTAATACACAGGGTGTGAATGTTTGTATTTAGTTAGGCGGCGTTGACTAAGGCAGCAGAACATTGGCTCAACCAGTCTGATCTGTTTGCCAGGAGTGTCAGGACAAAGGTTACAGATGGTAGAGCAAAGCTTCTCCAAACAGATGAGTATATGGTTAGCAGTCATCACCAGCTGGCCAGGTACCAGGTAGATGTTGTTGTAGCAAAAACTTTAGCCATTAGTTTGCAGGTCATGGAACACTGGCACACCTGTCAATAGCTAAAGGGGAAAGAGATCTTTCCCAAATCACCCTTAACCTAACCACTTTTGTGGACTGATCACGGCTTCGGTCGTGTCTAACCTCTTGCTTTGTGAACGTGACTCTGTCCGAGACAGCTAACCCAATGCTACTGGCATCTAACGATATGGAAGTGATGTGAAATGAAATGAAGAATTATGTTGCCAGTGGCAGCAGGAGAAGACAGGCGGGAAGGAATCAGTGGAAGCAGACAGGAGGGCTGCTGCACAGGCCACTGAAAGGCTCGTGCGTCATTGCTGGTGCATGGTAAACCATGCCCCATCATGGCAGCATAATTATGTCGCGTTTTCTAATTGCTTAAAAGTGCTAGATAATAGTAGACAGCTGTGTTCCACCACTTGTCAGTGAACTTCAGGAAAAATATATATTTAGCAGAAGTCAAAATGCTCTCACACGGCCAAAAGAAATGGAACTCGACCAAGGGCCTTTTATGCAAGCCAGCCATTTGTAAATGTGGTCCAAAGCGGGATTATGAGAAGAGATTCTAAACCTTGATAAACCAAGGCAACAGCTTCTGGTTTGTTTAGGTTGAATTTCTAATGCATGAAAATGTTGAATACTATTTATATTTGGTCAGCCTAAAGCAAGCCAGTTACACTTATACAATCCAACTCAGGCTGGCATTCTAGCACTGAATGGGAGAGATGCCACCATCTGTTTGACTGGAAGTTAAAGGGGCAGTTCCCCCTGAAACTGGAGGGGAAAAAAAAAAAAAACAGCACCAAAGCATCCATTATTTTCTTCTACCGAACTCCACACACCAATCGTATCATTGTGCAGAAGATATGCCTGGGGTGCTCGTCTGTGGATTATCTTCAGTAACCTGGTCATGATTCCTGATAAGAGACTTTGCTGTTGGATTTTTCAAATGTATTTTTGGTGCTTTAATCACCACAGAAATAATGCTATGCACTCCCATTATATCCCAGAGAAGGCCGACATTTCTACGGTCAATGTCTGCAAAACTTGGCAACTCCCAGCAGCAACCTAGATGGATACATAGCACTAAAACATCTTTTTCCAGTTGTGGGGTGAACTGTCCCTTTAACATTGACTCAGATGCATTATTATACTAACATTTTAATAACCAGGCAATACAAAAGTTACTAAAATCCACATAAAAAAAAACCAATACTCACAGAATATGATTAACCTATTTTACTACATTTTTACAAAAGCTACCTGTGACATTAGCAGTGTTAAAAATATTCAGTTATCTTGGGGTTATTCTCAGGGCCAGAGAGTAAAATCCTCTCAACAAGATGCTGGAGGTCAGACAGAATGAACACTGACGACTGACTGCCTGGATTCAGAATTTTCCGGAAGAATTCTTGCCAAACATGACCATGTAGAGTTCTACAAATAAAGCAACAGATAAGAGAATTACACTCAAAACACATTAAAGACTCTACTATACTACAATATTTCCACAAAGAGCTCTCATACCCAGCAAAGTCATCAGTGGGCTTCCATTCAGAATCTTCTCTCACGACATTCATTGTTCGTTTTTTCATCAACATGTACACTGTTTCTGCGATTCCAATAAGGTCAACCTGTGGGTGCAAGAGGAAATAGGAGAAACAAGTGTTTAGTTCAGCTTGACTGAAGACTGATTGAGATCTTAAGGCAGCTGTAACTGAGCAGTAAATTTTATGACACCTATTAAGGGTAAACCAGGTCTTCCCTAGGTCAATAGTACACAAAGTGGGGGGATAGGCACCGAGTCAGGAGCTTATCAAAAGGGGCCCAGTACACACCTGGTAAGGGCTGGAGGATGCTGACAGCAGGCCCTGTTTTATGAAGGCCTGGGCAGACGGAAGGTCTCCAGCAGACATCACCTCAGGCTGCAGGTCCAGGTCCACACAGGAGGAGAAGTCCAGCATTTGTAGGACGCTGTCTGCACCATCTCCAGACTCCCTTGGGCCAGACAGGAAAAGCATAAGAACCAAATAAACAAGGAAAGAAGGAACAGGAGGGTACGGAAGGCAGGAGGACTGGATCTACCCACCTGCACCGCAGGAGAACAGCGTCAGGCCGGATGTTCCCGTGCACCAAGTGGCAGGTGTGCATTTGCTCCATCATCTCCAACAGCTGTTTCGTGAGAGACACAGCCACCTGTAGGAAGGGGGATATCTCCAGGAAGTCCTGTAGGAAACAAACTCATTAGATTAATAATCTCCCTCCCCCGCTCCAAAGTGAACAAACATGAGGACCGAAGATCTGGAGATGTTCATCCACCTGCAGAGTGCTCAAACAGCGCCCCCAGCTGAGAGTTATGCAGCCATCCATGTAGAAGACGCAGCTGCTCCGGTAGCCAAAGTACTTCTGGGATTTGGGACCCAGGCGGCTCCTCAGCTGAGTGGCAACATAGAAGTCCCAGGGTACAGTTTCAAAGTCCACCTGTAGGGGGCAGTCAGAACAGGTTATGGCTCTCCCCTCCTGTGCCATTCCTAGCTCTCAGGATTGGGGGATGGTATGGTACCTTGACGATGACGCTCTCTCTGCTTTTGGTTTGCCCAAAATGGACCACGCCATTTTCACCACTGATTATCTGGGAGAAGATCATGATGAACTCTTCACCTTAAAACCCCCCAAAAAAATTCAGTGTTGTGTTACTGATCAACAGTTTACCAGTATCGTGTGTTAAGCGGCAGCTTTCCAACACTGGATGCTTAACAAGTACCAATGACATGGAAGCCAAACATCTGTTTGAGTAACCAACATTGCTGGTCATGGTTACCTATGAACAGTGCATCACTCTCCATCACCTCTGGCAAAGACCTCACATCCCTGTAGAAGTTAGGAAAGGAATCGAGGTCCACCTTGCTCAGCATCCGTCTCCTGGAGTTCATACTGCAAGGATTGTCCTTCTCCACATCTGCAGACAGGGCAAAATGAGTAAATTCCACAAAGGTGGTGAAGATTAGCACTCAAAGCATGACCCCAAGGACTTACCCTGTGCAGTTTCCTCAGGGATGCTGGGAAACAACTGGGGAGGGCAAGCCTCCATCCCGCTGGATGAGTGCATGGCCTTCGTACCCGACATACTGCCCAGAGAGGAGCCGGAAAAAGCTGAAGACACTGAATAGTGGCCATCTTCCAGGCTGGCTTCTTCAATGGGGCTGCCAGGGTGAGAAAATGTACTCTCTACTTCATGTTCCCTTCTGGTTACAATCCTAAAGCTTACCGCGTCGTTGAACATTACTAACCTGAGCCGTTCCCCCCTCAGAACCACCTCATAATCCGCCTGTTGCACTGCAGGGGTTGGTGCCGACACCATGGGCTCAACACTGAACGTGGACAGATCCGGGAGACCGTCGGCTGAGCTTGCAGAGGTGCCGAGGCCTGAACCTGAGCCACCGAAAGGTGTGGATGCTAGGTGAGCAGCCCGGGCGAAGTCGCAGGTGTTGTCGGGGCTACGGCACAGGGTTTTGTTTTTGTAGCTACTGACAATGGCATCGTCGGTCAGGGACTCTATTCCTTCCATGCCATCCTGGGATGGAAAACAATACGTAAATAAACTACATAAGATGATTTGATTCAGGAAGCCCTGGACCCACTCTACAACGCTGACAACACCACTGTCCCGCAAAAACATCATTCATTTCTACTAATTAATACTAATTTTTATTTAATTGTCCAATTACTAATTACTACTGAGTAATGGATGATATACCCTTGTGTGTGTACTTAAATTATGGGCCGAATCTTGAAACACTACCAGATTTAAAACAGTCAGCTCCATTTAACTAGCCTTGTTGAATACCCATCTGCGCAGGATGGAGATAAAGTCTTACACTTTCCAGTCTGGTGGCAGGTGCTTCTGCCAGTGGTTTCAGTATGGCAGTCAGCGGTCTACAAACAGATGGTCTACATCCAACTGCCTTAGATGTCCTGTGAAGGAAAAACGGCATTTAGACGCTCTGGTATCTCATTTTAAACAGACTGAGAACCACTCTGCATATCTCTCCAGACTTACACTTCTTGTGTTTTTTCACCAGTGGTGCTCTCATCAAATATGGTAAAAGGCAGAACCAGGGCACAGCCTTTGTCAGCTGGCAAGGAAATGGCACAGAATTAATGACTGTGGGCTCTTCCCCATCTCAAGAAGATTTCCTTTACGAATTTGCTAGGCAAGTCCTACGACGTTCAGAAAAGTCACAGGGGATGGTACCCCTTTAACGGCCAAGGGAGATGCCTCCGACAGCTATATGCCGTTAGTGAATAACACCATACCTAAACGAGAGTCCTCATTTTCTACAGGCTGGTTGACCCTGGAAACAAAGATCAAGAATGTTCTTATAGTAGCAGCTGCAATTCCTTATGATGTCACTGTTTGGGCAGTATTCGACACAGCTTAATATACTGTAGCAGGTTAGGGTTTATAAATGTAACTGAGGAACAGCAGCACTCAGCCCATGCTGAGATTTGATCCGGCAACCATCTGTTTACACACCCAGACCCTTTTCCTCCAAAGCACAACGATATACTGCAGTTCAAGGTGATAAAATACACTAATCCCCCGCCCAAAAAAATGGGAGAGTCCCAAACATCACAGCAGTCATACCTTGCAGAAGAGCTGGCCTCGCATTCATCGTGAATTTTAAACCCTGGGTCAGAACCCTGCCTCCGTGACACAGCACATCCAGGCAGACAGTCCACTGGCTGAGATGATTCGCCGGCCTCCAGTCGGCCCTGTGGTAGGAGACCCGGCTCAACGTGCCGTTAACGGATACACACATGGGAGGCATGGGCCAAAGGGGAGGGCTGACTCACCTGCTGGCCAGCACCTGGCTGTGGACTCCTGTCTTGGAGAAGCTTCTGCTTCTCCTCAATTTGCCGCTTCAGGTCCTCTTTAACTCCTTTCAGTTTTCTCTCTTTTGCTAATTTAATGGAAGGCAAGAAAAGCTGTTACTTGGGGAAAATACCTGCAATACAGAAATAAGGTCCATCAGTGTAGCCAAAATTTACTTTACTAAGCTCTCTCTTCACATTGGACCCCCACCCCTTAGGAGCCGACTGGGGGGACTTGGATCCCTCCACCTTTCGGCTACCTTCCAGCTCCTGGGCCGCTCTCTTGTAGTAGCGCTCTGCCCGTAGCTCCTCAAAGCAGAACTCTGCAACGCCACTGAACAGCAGCTCCTTGCAGTACATGCTCTGCTCCTTTTTGTCACCCTCCACCTGCTGGGGCTCCTGCAGACGCTCCAGGGGCGTCTCCTCTTTGGAGGGCTTCCGCACAGACAGCACCGTGTTCACCATGGGGTTAATCTTACAAGGCGTCCTGCCACAAGGCATGCAGAAAAAAAAAATCCATTTCAGGACTTCCTTTGGATACAGTATAGTGGCTCCAGTGTGCTGCTGACCAAAGCCACCCGACCAGAGACCTAAATGGTAAACCAACACCCCTAAATGCAAGGTGATCTTTCTGATCCACCCATTATTTCCATTGTCCTATGGAAACTCCGCAATGACATGGGGAGAACATGCAAAATTCCACATGCACAGAGCCAGGACAAAGACTCTAACCCTGGCTTCCAGATGTGCGAGGCAACCGTGCTACCCACTGTGCTCCCATGCCTTCAGAGCCATGTAGATCATTCATAAACATCAGCCTAGAACCCTACGTCAACCTAAACTGAATATGCGAAATCTGTAAAGAACAATGAATGTTTGACAGCCACGGCCATCTTGGCAATACTCACACAACAGGGGGCTGATCACACTCTTCCACGTAAGGCTGGAAGTTTGGCTTGCTGGGTGGGGCCACAACACTGTAGCCTGCCCTGGACTTCTGTGGCATCTAGACACAAAGGCAATGGCTCTGTAGAATGTCTTGCATTCACTGCAAGTTTAAATTTCAAACCATTTTTGATACTTGACACGTAACAACTCACTAAATTTCAGTTGGAATTTTGTTTGCAGTAAAAACTTTTTGCACTCATGTCACTGTCTAAAAAGACCTACGTGTTGCACTGCCAATCAAAGCATATTAAGTAAAGTAGCAGCCAATCATGGTATAATTGTGTTTAGAGACACTTGGGAGCAGTAAACAAATAAATCAAACAGATTGTTACCTATGATTACTACAATGCATAACAGAACAGATCTATAAGCATTCCTTTTACATGCCGTCATTACCTTGTGTCTCAAAACAAATACGTGTAACAACTGTATGAATAAAAGTTTGAATGTGGTGTTAAAAGTGATTGTATGGAGCCAAAAAAAAAATCCAGGAAGTAATTGCAGACTGTTCTCTTATTGTTAAAATGTTTAACAAACTACGAAAAATGTTAACCCATAAAAAAAAAAAATGCATGTCATATCTGTACTTCACCCACAACAGGCTCATACAGATTAATATTTCATTAACTCAGAAATAAGACACCTCCCTCTAAACTCTATGAATTGCATATTGTGTCGATCCTTTAAATGCTTAGCTAGATTTGTGGTGTTCCCACCACCCCCCACTCTGTCAGCATAGTGCAATGGCACCACTTGCATATGTCCTGGTGGATTAATCTTCATTTGGCACAAAGCCAGAGTATTTCCAGACGCCACTCTGGCTACACTCGTCATCAGTTAAGCTCCGACATTTGTGAACTAATCATGTTAGTGTGAGACTGCACGCAGGTCTAGGCATGCACACTGGTAAGTGCAAACTGGAAGTGCAAGCTGTAGAATCAATTATATGCAAAATAAGTATTGAAAGATTTATATGACAAAATACTTAGATATTTTTGACAATACTACCACAGGGTATCAGACTGCAACCAAAATGGTTGCATGTGTGACCTTTTGAGTGTTTTTGAGTGTTAAAATTTCACGTGGTCACATCTGTACCAGTGCGTGCTAATGCAATGTTTTGCTCCTGCATTAATGAATTGTGACTGAAAGTTGTCCCCCCATCTTTACTACTCAATGCATTTTTTTATTTTTTGAGTTGGTCTCTCCCGACCTGCATACAAGACTACATATGTATACATGCACTTATGATACAACGTGCAAAATGATCCCCTTTAGCGGTGGTGTTAACGTGTTCCTGCAGGGAAGCGATGGAGAGGGGGAGCCAAAGCGATGTCCCGATACAGTCACTAGAGGTGAGTTAGGTTATTAAAGTTAAGGTTCGGATTAAAAAAAATTCTGCAAATAGTTACTGCATCAAGTCTCTAGTCACTCTCAATCTCTCAGTAATACAAAAAACTATATTGTAAATTAGGATAACTATTCATCAGCATGCAAGGTCATTAAAACCATGCTGCACTGCAAAATAAAAAGGGGTGCGACCAAATCATGTGCTGGTGCTACCACTGGAAGAGTTAGTCTGAAGCCCTGCTAGTACCTTTCCTGCTTGTGTATGTATGAGAGGGCAGCATGCTGAGTCTCTCCTCTCAACTCCTACCTTCACATTGGTCCATTTTTCAGGCATCATCTCATTCTCTTTCGCCCTGGAGCTGGGCGGGGCCATCCAGCGTTCCGGCCTGGCTTCGGAGGGCTCGGCCGCGGCGGCTGCAGACACCTGGTTTTCATCAAACACCAGGAATCGAGAATTGTGGCCATTATGAGTAGTAGTAGGTAGCTGGAGATTCAGGCCACGTGAGCGATCTGTCAAGAAATAAAGAGAAACTGAAAAATCTGCATCAGGGAGGTGGGGTCCAGCATTTTCACAGTAGCCTATTCAACCCTGGAAGTAACACTTACGGCTAACGGCGGCCCCAACCCGCACGATGGGAGCGATGGCCGTCTTCTTCCCCCTGGACTTCAGGTCTACTAGCGAGGACCTCTGAGGCTGCGCTGGCTCAGGGCTGTCAGGCTCCTGCTCTCCACCACCCAGCATGTCCTTCATCACCTGCCGTGACACACGTGCCTGGAATGCTCTGTGTGCGTGAGGGTTAGAGTCAGCCTTTGCCCAAACAGAGGATTTCAGAAACTATATATTTCAATGCTCCGAGATCGCAGGCGCACTTGTGGTACTGATGGAGCTTATCAGCAGGTTCAGCCCCGCACTTAAAGCCCTCCTGGTAAACGCTGTCCGCCTTCTTAGAGTCCCCATGTTTCTCCAACTCCTCAGACCAGGCGATGTACAAGGCTGCCTGCTGGACACCGATACCCTGCCCGTGCATGTAATTGTACATGTCCAGGGGCTCAGTGCTATTCTCTGCCTGAAAGCAAGTGGGGCATTAGCACACCTGTCCAATTGCTCCACCTACTGAATAAGCATCCCGTGGGAAAAGCGGAGCAACTTACAAATTTGATCCAGAGGTTGACGTAGCGAGAATCATTGTGGTACTGTGTCTCATCCACAAAGCGTTTGACTGCCCTCTCCAACAGCACAGAAAGATTACTCTCCTTTCCTCCCTGAGGGTACGTCTGCTGAGTCCATTTGATGTACCTGAGGAATGATTACATGATACTATGGACCGTGTCCTGGATCAAGCGCATTCCAGCTGCTTCATATTTACATCAGTTCAACAAATACATCCTATTTATTTATTTATTCAAAAAGCTACCTACCTGTCCCAGACATCAAGTGGATCATCTCCACTGTATAATCGGAGCTCAGACTCAAAAGCCCTTAAAAAAAGGGGGGAAAAAAATCTGTTTTATACTCAACAACATTCAGATACAGAAATAAACAACCCGCGTTGTGGGAAGTACAGGTGACACCTAGCGGAAGATGTTTAATTGCTACCAGTCACTTAATCACTACTACCTACAGCAAAATGATACGCAGCATCACCCCTAATCTGCCCAGCAGGAAGGTATCCCAGGCAATGGCTAATGTTACTTTCATTAGAGACCGAAAACACCATCTGTCCGGGATTCAGCAATTCAGACTCCCGTGTAAACAAGACGTGCCCATACTGTTTCTGTTGCTGAATGGCAGCGTATCCCGCGCCGTCCTGCTGGCTCAGTGCTTGGTGCAGGGCTGAAATGGCTCGACCACGCCTCAGCGGCTGAATATTCTCCTTGCACAGCTCCCACTCGGCTTCCCCCTCAGCCATGGCGAAGCTGTAAAGCTGCAAATCTGCCAGAGCACGGAAAACATGAGCTACCACTTAGACCGCGTGCATCTTCGCACGACACTAGGAGCAACCATGTCAATTAGCTGTTAGCTAAATAACCTCGCACCAATCGGCCAAAACATATGTCATATAGACACAGAAACACGACATTTAAATTGAGCAACTTTATATTTAGCCATAATAAATTAACAAGAAATCATTTTTTCTAAAAATCTGCAGTGACAATAATATCACATCATCATACATTAGCTTATTAAATGTTGGAAATAACAACGCTAACATTGAATACTAATTGCTGCTTACTCAAAATAAATATATGTACCAACCTGCTTAAAACTGACCAGAATAATCTGAAGTTTCCCAGAGGGACACCGCTCTGCTGTCTACGGATCAAGCCCCTTCAAAAATTTAAACGAAAACCGCCAGAAAAGCGAAGCTGATTGGACGGCCAGGTCCAAACGGTACTTCCGGATATACGGAATTTAATCTTTTTAGTACTGTATATTTTCAGCGCAAATAACACAAATTATATATGACGCCACCCGCTTAAACCTATAATGCAGCGATATACTTCAAAATTCTATAACACTAACAAAAACATTGATATACATATATTAGCTGAACGTACCCACCCCTACGCCCTGTACGGACCATGGGAAATGGAGTTCGATGTGTGTCTGCGTTTCATAATTTTAAACTTGTAAACTGTACTTTCTGTTCATATTTTACAAAATTACGTTTGTAAAAGGAGACGTTATACAAGCAACGTTATCAGTTGTAGCTGAGTATAATGACATGGTGGTGTTATTTTTTCATTCATAAGTTTACTTTTTGCTGCGATGGGTCGGCGCCCCATCCTGGGTTGCTCCCTGCTTTGTGCCCGTAGCATCCGTCATTCCCCGCCACCCTGAAAAGGATAAGCGGTTACAGAAAATGAATGGATAGATAGATAGATGGATGGATGGATGGATGGATGGATGGATGGAAGGATGGATGGATGGAAGGATGGTCGGTCGGTCGAGTTTTTACTAGAAAACTACGTGTACCATGATGCAACGGGAATGACTTATACTTCCGTTATGTGTTCTTGCATTAGTTTGCTCTGTCTTGACTAGATTATTGTTCTTCGGCTTGACATGGGGGAAATACTGGATTTTTTCATTTAAACAAAGGCTCCAGATTAGCTTTCGCGTTTAATACGGATACCTCTGACCTGTTCTGGTAATTTGACATCTAGCTCCTGACTTTATGGAGTTTGACAGCGGTCAGGGCTACGCCACGAAAACTATTTTCTTGACTGATTTTTAGTATCATTACATACATTCTGCTTGCAGTTATTTTGGTTCATGAAAAGAGACATGGACAAGCGATGTTACGGATGTGCTTCAAAATTTACGCTATTCAGGAAAGAGGTTTGTAAATACATAGCTTATTTTAAAGGATTTGTTCATTTACGGTGTTTCGTGGTAGCCGACATGACTGCTATTCAGGACCTTTATAAAACTTCCTCCAGTTGTTCAGGTATCTGATTAGTTGTCCTTACTGTATTCTTAGATGGGCTGTAAGAACTGCGGGCGCTGCTTCTGCTCGGGGTGCCTGGCTTTTACCGTCGTGGTGCAGCGTTTTGGCAGCTCTCCGCAGAAGGTCTGCAAGCAATGTCACGGGAACCTCACAAGGTGGCTTTTAACTCATTTTCCGATATGCATGTTACTTTATCAATGCTGTACGTGGAGTGACATGTAGAGCATTTTATTTGTTTTTAATTTTATATGTTTTTCAGTGGTGGCACTCAGAACAATGCTGCTAGGTGGTCCCCTCCTGAAAATTACAAAAAGTGAGCATTTATGCGTTGGATGTAGGCCATGTTGGTGGAGGGTATATGAAGAGCAGGAAGGAAACCTTGTGAGTCACGCCATCCTTTTAAATGTGTGCCTTAGGCGAGTGGCTGCTTTGGAGGCCAGACAAGGACATGGAAAAGCATCCTCCACACAAGTGGGAAAACCTATCAGCTCTACTAGGCCAAGCAACTGTCTAAGTAAAGAAGACCAGGTGATTGCAGAGAGACTGCAGAAACTGAAGGAGGACACGAAGCCAAGTAAGAATACATAGTCCTTTGATCGGTTTCTTTGAAAATGCATGACCCCCTCCAACCTCCGATCTATCCCTGTGCAGAATCTCTTCCATCAGAAAAGGAGATTGAGGCTCGTCTGGCTGCACTAAAGGCCCCAGTCCAGCCAGTTCCTTCAGCTAGCGAGATGGAGGACCGTCTGGCTGCCCTGCAGGGGAGAACCCCATCCTCAATGGCTCGTCCTCCTGTGAGTCCGGCTGCAGACACTTGCATATCCCAGCTGAAGCTCCAGAGACCGTGTTAGCTTTCCGGCGATGCGCTAGCTCCGCAGCTCCTGTGATGGCCGATGTTGTGGCTTGCCATAGGTGCACCAGCCCCCCGATGCCCGCACTCAGGTGGAGCAAGCCAATGACCTGATTACACAGATGACAGAGGAGGTCAACATTGACAGCCAGCAACAGGGGGACTCAGAAGGTACTGTCGTGTCCGATGGGGGGGAGGTGACGAGGAAATCTCTTTACCACCAGAGTGTCTGGGAGTTGTGTTATTGGTTGACCCTCCCTCAATTCAGGCACGGATGGCCCCTTGAATAACCTGAACAAGCCAGTGGGCGGTGGGCTTGAGGAGAACTTAGACGACCCGCAGAGGGCAGCTAAACAGCTGGAAGAGGAGAAGAGTCGACTCCTGGCAGAAGCCATGGAGGACCTGCGTCAAGACCGGCTCAACCAGGAGGAAGTGCTGAAGATGGCCCGTAAACTGGCTCTGCTGAAGGGGCTGGACCCAGACAGTGGTGCGTCTGCGAAGGGTACCCAGGGGCGCTTTTCCATTGCACTAGGAACTGAACTTTTGGTACTAAAAAAAAAACAGTACTGCCCTTTTTACATTGACTTCTGGTGCAGTACCCAAGTACCAAACCAGTTGGGGTACTTGTTTGGTACTTCAGTACTTTGGGATGGGACATGCAAAATATGTTTATTGTTGACTAGTTATGCAAATAACCTGCCTCACAAACACAAAATACCACTGCCATCTTGAAAATAGTTACGGACTCAGAAAATGAGTATATACAAAGTAAAATAAGAGTAATGATAATGGATGTGTGGACAAATGCAGTCCTGAGGTTTGTGATCGGCTCGGTTGTGATCACGTAATGCTAGGCAAAGCGTATGCACTGCAAGACCTCACTCGTTTATCAAGTCAAAATTTATAAAAAATTTGTGCTCGTCTTGCAAAACACTCGCAGACCAAGTTACTCGCAATCCAAGGTTTTAATGTATTTGGAATAGTATCATTTGCTTAAGTATTTAATGGCCTTCTGCAGATTGTTGATTTGGGAGATGGTGCTGTTTTAATCCTATTTGATTTGACAGTATCTTCAGAATATTGCTCTGAGTTGTGTGGCTTAGTCTGTTAGGTGCCTGTGCCCTTGATCAGAAGGTCCTTGGTTCGAATCCCAGCGTTGGTGGGGGGGGGGGGCCTTAACCAGTGCTGCTCCAGGGACTGTCTTCTCTAGCTTTGCAAATTGAATGTTGCTTTGGACAAAGGTATTAGCTAAATAAGACTTATAGTATAAAATGCAGGGGTATCAGGTAAAATTTTTATAAACGACTATTCTTTAGAATACTATATTTTGTATTCCATATACCCTGAAAGCGAAAGTGAACCATGACGATCATTAAATGATTAGAAGCAATTAATGGGATAGGCTAACAAGCCAGAATTTTTTTTCTTACTTGATAGCAACAATATCTGAGTTAATTATTTAAGGACTTGTCAGAGTTCCTTAAAACCAAACCAGGGCTGGTCAGCACAGGGTATTAACACCTCTTTTTTTTATTTGGTTGCTTTGCCATGATGCCATTATAAAACTTCTGGGAAAGAAGGCAAAGATGATTATATTATTTTGTCATGTTTTTTACTCCTTAACTTTATAGAGCCTTAGCTGCCCTGTAAGACTCCCCATGTCTCCACATCCTGTTGACATCTTTCTCACCCTGAATTCCAGTGTCCAGGGATGATTTCCAGCCCCTTGACAGCGAAGAGGAGACGGAAGAAGAGGCAGCAAACAGAATAATAAGGCAGGTGTGTAACAGCGTGCAATGCTAGCGAGATTCACCTGCTAATAAGGCATGCGTCTCACTGGCAAAACATAGCTTCATGGAGAAGTTATATGCATCCTATATAATGAAGCTTGCCACTAGGGGTAGCACTTTAGTCTTAAGAAATTTATGGGCTGTTGCTTACTAACAGATCCATGGTGCCTACGGTGATGCTGCGAGCCTGTTTGAGCTTTGTGTCAAATATATGGATTCTTTTCTTCTTCTAGCTGTCTGAAGAAGCAGCGTTAGACAAGTCCTGTGGCTACAACATCCCACCTGAGCCCCGCAGCTGGCAGACCACAGAGAAGCCTGGGCTCCAGAAAGAGCAGGTCACCTTCTATCACCGCCGCCGAAGCTGTCGTAAGCTTTTCTGAGGAGCAGCTGTTTTAAATAAACTTGTTAAATGGAATGCAGTGTGTGATGACCAAGCACGTTTCCCTTTGAAGGTCCTCTCCTGGTTCACTGAGTCTTCCCTAGGCCCAAACTGCCCCAGTGCCCCAGTGTGGGCTGGTGTTGGAAACCTTGGGGGTGGAGTTTAAAGTGACGGTTTTTGTGCCGCACCCGAGATGATGACCTCTCACGTTGCAGAAGTCACGTGCCCAACCGGCCAGCATGATCCAGGGAGCTCACGCCCAGAACTCTGACAGCGAGGACAAGGACGAGCTGCCCTGGTGTTGTATCTGCAACCAAGATGCTACTGTTCGTTGCCTCTCCTGCGATGGGGACCTCTACTGCCAGCGCTGTTTCAGGTACCCCCACCATCAGACAGAGGGCGCTGTTGTGCACATGATGGTTTTGTGGCATGTTGACTCACAGCTCGCTTAATGCTATCCTCAAATGGTTTCGGTTTTAATTATTTTTGTAAATTGTACTTCTGTTCCAGGGAAGGCCATGATGAATTTGACCGAAAGGAGCACCAGGTGACAAGCTACAAGGTGCCACAGAAGTCGAGGAGGCGGACGTGAGAGAGAGCAGGAGTAAGACCTACTCCCAGTACGACGTTAATAAGAGAGCAGTAGGAAGCCAAGATGGGCCAGTCTCAGTTCTCCCTGATTGTTGACCTATAAAGTCTGATGGTTGTTAAAACCGCATAGGCCTGAATGAGTCCGACTGTGCTGTTAGCCTAGTGTTATGTATGCGTTAGGTAAGTGACCGATGGCGCTTTCTGTTATACTAAGGGATACTGTATGGCAGAGCACTTTTAAGGTACACATTGATTGTGCATTACTGGGAGCTAACTGGGTCTGTTAGCTTTATTTACGAGTAGGATTAGCCACTCTCCATGTTGTATGTAACACTAAATGGGGGGAGGAGTCTTCTCATTTGTAATGTTTCCACTAATCTGCCTTTCAATTAAATTAACTGGGATGGAGCAAGTGGTGATTTTATTTTTTGTATTTTGGACAATGGTTCTGGCCCAGAAGCTCACAGGAATTCTCACCTACAGGAGTAGATGTTCTTGTTTTTTCGTGGATTAAAGGAAAGTTGCTTGATTCAGAACAGCAGTGTGAGGACATTGGAGAGGGGGCGGGTGGGTGGAAAGGCTAGTGGGAAAGTGCACCCCCGCCTTCATTCTGGGAGGTGTCATGAGAGGTGTCACCAACGTTGAGAGAGCCTTCTGGAGACAAACTTCATTCAAATGTTTCTCCAGTCGGGCGCTGTCTGACCACATTCCCACGGACAAAAACTCACACACATGGGACTGAAGAAGAAGTTTCCTGGGTTAACGGACCACAGATATGAGTGAAATCACCCACAGATACACACATTAGTGGAACTCTGGGCGCCTTCATGCGGGCACTATGTTTACGCTCTAGGTACCTTCACGTGACCATGAAGCCATTTATGGTTGTTTCTAATGGTCTGGTATAAAGAGCAAGAGTATCTGCTATCTATATGTTTATCTGAAACACTGGGGGAGTAGATGAGGAGGTTTGGTATTATGTAACCCCTGCAGTGCACTGTGATGTAGGATTCAGTAGGGGGAGCTAATTGTGTGTGTGTGTGTGTGTGTGTGTGTGTGTGTGTGTGTGTGTGTGTGTGTGTGTGTGTTTATGTGTGTGTGTGTGTGTGTTTATGTATGTGTATATATATATATATATATATGTATGTATGTATGCATATATGTATATATTTATGTATGTGTATGTATGTATGCATATATGTATATATTTATGTATATATATATATATATATATGTATGTATGTATATTTATATATATATATATATATGTATGTATGTATATTTATTTATATATATATATATATATATATATGTGTGTAAATATGTATGTATTTATGTGTATATATGTATGTGTATATATGTATGTATATATATATGTATATATATATATATGTGTATGTATATATATATGTGTATATGTGTATGTATGTAATATATAACCATACATATACATATTTTCACCCGCTGAATCACTGACACTTTCAGCTTTTTCTCCCATGATGCACTTCTGGGCAGCCAAGCAGTTTTCATTGGTCGTTTGAGAGAGAGGTTTATACATCGGGAGTAAAGATTAGCAGGGCTGCAGCATTTACAACTAGAAACCATTCATTTTATTAACACAATATACAACACTGTAATCCAGAACAAAAAATATCTATATAAATAGGAAACATTGCATTCATGCACTAGTCACAAAATGACATACGGATACATCAAAAGATGAGACCTTCTGTTTTTTGATTCATAGACAAAGGGGCATAATTCCTACCTAATTTCAAAACATGAGACTGTCCATAAATGATGATCAGAAGGCAATCCAAAGCAGGAGTTTGTCCATGAAGACTGTACCCGCCCACGTGTGACACCCCCACGTTAGTCCTGTTAACACAGACCGTACAGACAGACATTCGGGATGGGGGGAGCAGTGGGGCACTGGCTCTTCGCAGTGTATCGAGCGTGTCCTCTCCTCATTTCTTTAGGGACATCTTCCGGAGACCCTTCATCCGGTACAGCAGGCCGTTGATAAAGTCCTAAGAGATAGATGGTCTTGTTTAAGTCACAGAGCTGGGTGCTCACACAACCGGGTGCCCTCAGACCGTCCCACTTCTGAGACGTAACACGAGTCAACCAGGCGCCTAAAGTCTCTAATCAACCACGACGTCATTGTTATTGTTCTCTGTTATGTATTATGCAACTGTGCATCTATTGCCTAATTATGGATCCACTGCATTCTCATGGAGCACTATTGTTACCCTATTTATGGAGGAACTGGCTGTAAAAATGGGCATGCACTGGGCTAGATAACTGTAGCAGGGTAATTTATTATTAAATATTAATCATTATTAAATGGTAATTATGATTAGCACCATATTTATCCAGCTGTGCTGTATTGTAATGTCCTGGTAGACACAAAATTGGGTTCGATTGGTGTTTTTTTTCTGTTTGGAGCTGTTTGTTGTGAGTAATACATACTCCTACTGGGAGTCTTTTGAGTATTCTTAGTCCTCAGTGCTCTGCTTCATAGCTAGCTTATTTGCTAGCTATGAAGGCGTCCGCTTGATGGCTTACCTCCTTCGGCTTGCCACATTCTTGTAGGAGCTCCTGTGAATGGAGAAACGTGTTAAAAGTGTGTCCCATGACAGAGCGAGGCACTGCCCCCTTACTGCATCTTGGAAGTCTTGCGCAACGCAAAGCAGATCAGATCAGTGAAGGGCGACGGGAGCAATCAGCCCACCCCCCGTGCCGCGTGTTCCCGTACGCAAGCAAAGTCGCAGCTGGCAGCCGTCCTGAAGCACTCCCGATACGACGGGTTTCGACAAGCAAGCCAGAGACTCGGCTCGGGTGTAGACTGGCAACTCACGTGCAGCTTCGATCTCTGCTGCGCGTCGGGGAGGTCCAGCAGCTCATCTATGTCGATTTCCAGCTCTGGAATTTCCTCCTCCTGTCCCGGGCATAACGGGAATCGGTGGAAGAAAACAAAGAAAAATAAATTGAGATACAGTGGCGGCATTGTGTGACTCACGGATACACTGGGCCTATTGATCCATGGCCTGATCTAAGGTCTGCTTGCCTAAGCGGATTTCAGTGGCAGCACACGTGTGTGTATCTACCCCCGCTGAGTGTGTGTCAGCCCTGTAATTGTAGCCGATAAGGACGCCGTGCGATCGCCAGTTACGCCCCACACACAGCCTTGTATCACTGGCGGGAAAATAAACAAACAAATGAAATATGGGACTTCCCCCATAAACAGTCCTCCCACTAACGCAGCAATGTCTCTCAGAGTAGTTAAGAGAAGCAGCCCTTGGTGCCGGGGGGGCGGAGCCTGGAGAAGTGGGCCTGGCACTGTGTGGTAAAGCTGGCAGTGCGTGGAATGGGGGTCCAGGGCTAGAGCTCTGGTACAGCTCTCATCCATAAATAGAAAATAGACTCCGCCCCAGAATGACATCGGGGCAAAGAAAACTGTCCGCTGCCTGCTCTGCTTGGGGTCGGCCAGTGTGAGGCCACGCAGCTACAGGGCAGTCGGTGATGACAGACCTCTGGACCTGTTCTCAGCTTGTGCTGCCACTTCCTGTCAGGTGGGTGTTGCAGGAGACCCATGTGAATGTTTGTGGTGATCAGTTTCCCATGAGAAGGGTAGTGTGAAAGCATGATCACTTAGCAGTTGGGTTAGACTTTCCTGCCCCATCCTCCCCCAATCCCAGTTTTGCGTCTTAGTGCTGGGATACCACACAGTCTCTTCATTTTCATTTGCCTATTCTTTACTTGTTAATATTGTCTGTTAAGATACTAACAGTTTAAAGGCTCTGTTCACTTAATAAGCGGGAACCCCCGCAGAAGATCTGGAGGCCCATGTGTGTGATTATACAGCAGAGCCAAAACGATGACCAGATTCACAGTAAGGAAACCGAGTATTAACAACCCAAGACACAACCGAAAGAGGAATATAAAAGCACTCTGTCATGCCATCGACGCCACTGCAAAGGTGACCTGGAAAGAGCCCTGTTAGTAGAAATGATCTGTCGTTGGCAGGGGTTCCCTGAATGAGGAAGCGTATCCGTGGCAACGCACCACCAGCATACCCGTATGTTTGATTGGGGTGCAGTGAAAAATGTAGCACATTTTCAGATACACAACAACATTCATGTCTTGGCTTGTTCAGAGAAAATCCGTGCAGGAATTCCTTCATAAGGATGAGCCCTGCTTTCCAAATCTCAAAACCTTTCCAGGTAATCAGCAGGAGATGAAAGTACCTGTTTATGGTATTTACTTTACATGTGAACATGTCTATATCATTGACTTCTTATTGACCTACTTCAAGCATGACTGTGTGCTGTCAATAACAGGTGAAATGAGTAATGCCCTGACTAAACACTAGAGACCGCCTTACCCGGAAGTCATCTTTGATTTGGAAATCAGCCAACAGTGATTCGCTCAAGGGCCCTATTGCTAATAAGATTTCCTTTTACCTCTAAGAGCCATTGGCCATATAACTGTTTAAACAGCAAATACCTGAAGGTCGCAGTTCAAAAGTCACATTCCTAATGAACGCACATAGAGTCCCACATAGACTGCTTAAGTGAAATGCATTGTGGGGAGGATGCTGGCTATTGCTCTGTCACATGCTGCCACAATCGCACTCTGTACTCTGTACAGTACACATCAGCTGACCAAATCGCAGCATGTGTTTCTTTGCCTGCCCTTGCTTCAGGGACTTATCTGCTGAGGCTAGTGTTGTTCCTCTCTGTGTGGTCCAGCACATCCTTTGGGGAATGCTGCATGTGTTCACGGAAGGCTATAACCCCAGCAAGAGCCACGAGTGAGGCCCCAGCCAACACAAGTATAAATTAGAGATGTCGTTGAATAATTGAGCACCCAACACAGGGAGCTTGCTGTAAATGCTTCCGCACAGCAAGGCGGGTGTGCCCACGGTGTGACCTATCCCACAATGCAATGCAAGCAGAAGCCCCCCTCGCACAATGCCAGCCTTTATTCCGGAGCCAGTCACGTCACCTTTTTCTTTGTTTTTGACCTTCCTCTGCTTTCACATGGAAGCACATGCTGGAACTGGAGACTTGCTTACAGACAGGAGCTCCACTGAGATCGGTTATGTGCAACGTGTATGTCTAAGCCAGCCACCCTGTGCTGCCTCCCATCAGCAGAGTTGGGTTTGACCAACAGAAGGGAAGAGCTTGGTTTCATTGCTATCGATCTCTTTGCATTTCTCAAATACCTCTGTGTTCCCCAGTTGCTATGCAGGTGAATTTGCCTTTTTGAGCATAGAAAGCAATTGTCATCGCTGGCACACCACAAAAAAAAATGTCCTCTGCATTTAATTCACATATGACATAGTAGTAGGCTGCTAGTTCAGTGCCTGGGGAGCAGTACCTTCCTCAGGATGCCTGAGTGGTACCTTGCTGGCCTATTAGACTACCACTGTGAGCTCATAGCCAAAGGCTGCAGTTTGGAAGCAAGAGAAGCAGGAGAGCAAAAATAGAGCCGATGGAATTATTTTGGTATCTAAGTTACATTTAAGGCATCAATGAACACTATTGTTTTTACTTGCATCTCTTTATTTCTACAATCGGATGCGAATGTGTTCTCTTTTGTGCTCAGGGTTTACTGCCGTTTCTTTATAGTGATGCACCAGTTTGCACCGATACCAGTATATATTTTTCTCTAATATTGCTGGTGCCTGTGGCCAACCTTGCCGGTGCCGATTAGCGGAATAACGGCACATTATTTTCTATTCTGTGGAAAAATGAAAGATCGATCTGCCGACCAAATTTAAAAATTAATTCTGAACATGTTGCAGGACGCATAAATATAATATATTATAATACAATATAAAATTCAAATTCAAGAAACTTTATTTGTCCCCCGAGGGGCAATTTAAAAGGCATAGAGAAGCAGCGCACACACGTATCTGTAACATTTGATACAACAGATGACACACAATGAACTATGACCAATAATAAATTACTTTAAATACAGAGGCAATATGCTATGTCCCATATTTTTGGACCTTGTGATTAACCCCACCACTCTCCCCACCAGTAACTAACAAAACGACTCCTTCACCCTCCATCATTTTGGACGGGTGGTGTAGTTTCATCACATATGAAATTACGTTGGAAGTTTAACATAGAACGTTTTGTGTCCCCTATGCTTATTTAGCATAACGGTCACAGTTCTCGTTGTGTGTTGCATTTCCTTCTGTGTGGACAATGTGATCCCTGAGAAGCCTCTTAAGCTGTACCCAGACAGTAAACCCAAACAGTAAAGCAAAATCACTGAGGGTGTCGCTGTACGGGAACAGGCGTGCAATTATGGAGGACAACTGTTTAGAACTGGATAAACTGAAAAAGGAAGTGACTTTATAAAGAAAAATTAGAGAGCACTTGGGAAGAATAATTTAGGCTCTGCATGGAAGGGTCTGAAAACCATTATTGGTGCGAAGGACGAAAGGAACTCTAAGAGTGTGCTTGAGGGTTTTAGATGCGACAGACTGTTTTCAGAAGAGCTCAATAAGTGTGATTTGAGGTTTGATACACTAGAGTAGAAAGCCTATCTAGGTGATAGCGTCCCTGCCCCTTTTGATTCGCACGCTGTGATTAATACATTCAGGAACTCCAAAGCTAAGAGTCCTGGACTTGGCAATATAGGGGGTCGCCTGCTTATATCCTGTGCTGAGCGCTAGCACCACATGCTATCAGCAGCTAAGGCCTGCAGCTGGGCTAGTGCCATACCATTTCAGTGGCTAGGGGCCGAATCCAGCCATCTGCAAATACATCATTCGCCAGTAAATAATGCAGTTAGCCACTGAAACAGATGGAGTCCAGAGGCAGAGTCTTGCAAATTTTCACAGTGAATGCTAAGGCGTCTAGGATGCAAACATGACTAAGCACCGTATTACAATAGCGACTGAATTAGCTCTCTGCTGCTTCATAAGCAAACCTGAAAGGTTCGTATGAGTACGGCTCTGATAGTCCCCGGTAGGGGCTGATATATCCAGGGCCGGCTCTACCTTATCAGGGGCTAAGCTTTACTAGGGAGCCCCTCTTAAAAAAATGATCATTTCACTTCCTCTGCAGCACAGGTAATTTGGGGCCCTAAGCAGCTGCCTGTTCTGCTGAAAGCTGGAGCCAGCTCTACATATTTCAGTCCAGCCTTCAGCTACATGGCCCTCCTCTTCCTCAGAAACGATTTGTTGTGCAGTGCGGTTTCCGTGACTTGCCTGGGGCACACCCCAAACAATGTGATGCATGGTCTGGATCTGACATATGAGGACAAGGGGCACTTGGAGGAAATGGGGGGGGGGGGCAAGCAAGCATCTTGAAGCCAATCAAACATAATCCTTCTATAAGCTCCCCCTGTGAAGAGGAGAGAGGCAAATCTTTCAAGTTATTAATCCCTGTGATGGTGCCGGCTGCTCCAGAGCAAAATCGATTGGCTCCCTGTCCAGAACATTGATACCATATATGGGATGGGAGGCGGGACCAAGATGCCCTCGTGGAGGGATGTTTTATTAAAATCTATCATATCCCTCTTAGGCAGAGAAATACAGACAGGAATGACTGGCGCTACGTCCAGCACACCGACCACGAGAGTAAACAAAACAAACTGTCCATGAAGACCTTAGTAACAGCAGCACCGTAACTGTATCCTGGGAGTCGGTATCATTTTCATAAACATGAATAGCTGGAATGAACATTTGTAGCTGCAAAAAGCAAAACTGATGCTCTCTTTCACCGCTGATAATAGAGAATGTCGAATCAGGTATGGCTTTAGATGCGAATGATCATAAATATCACACGCTGGTCCCCTAGTCCTGTGATTATCATGTACGGTAGAGACACCGCCAGAGAGTTCTCTCACAGCAGTCTGGAAGCCTTCCTCTCCACCTACACGCAGCGCAGCATGTCCACGCACCAAGCACCACACACCCCCCCCCACCTCTCCGTCACTGGACTCCTTCACACTTTGACATATTGACATAGGGGACCGGCCAGCGGCTTCTCCTATAGCACCCCCCCCCCACCCGCTCGCTTGCTCGATGGCCCAGTCCTGCTCACCTCACAGTCGTAGAGCAGGTGCAACTGCCCGTCGATCCACTCCTCGATATCCAGCCGTCTCTGCAGGTCCTTGCGATTGTACTTCACCGTCAGCTTGCCCAGCTTGCGGTGCGGGGGCTCCTCTTCTTCTTTGTCCGTGGTCTGGAACACCACCCTAGGCTGGGCGCTCGGTTCCGACGCCATGCCTGCCGCGGCCTCCTGGAAACAGCTGAGGGAACTCTGTGCACTCTCTCTCTCGCTCTCTCTCTCACTCTCTCTCTCTCTCGCCTCTCTCGTTCCCTCCCTCACTCACTTGCTCCTTATCCTCAGTGGAGGATGGTAATAAAAGACGCCTGTGTGTGTGTATGTGTGTGTGTGTGCTTTTTGGTGCCTGCTTGCTCTGTATCAGGGAGATAGAGGGGAAGGGAGGGAAAGATGCAGGAGGAGATAAGCAAGGGACTCATAAACACAGCTGAAAGGGTGAAAGTGCACGCCGTTGGCCAATAACATCCACTGAGAGAGTTGGGCAACCTGTTAAAAAAAAAAAAAGCATCTTTTCTCTTGTCCATGCCTGGCTCTGGAGAGCTAGCATGGCTCATTGTCCTACACTGAGGAAACACGTGCAGCGAAATGATTAGATCACTCATTTGTCAGGTTGCATCTCAGGCCGGATGATAAGATGCATTTCAAGCATGCTAAACTAACTTTAAAGATGAGCTGAACAAATTAGAGAGGCTGTATTTAAAAAATTAAATAGAGCGTATCTTTAATTGAACCCACACTCAGCGTACAACAGCTTATCATCCAAATCCAGAGGGAAACCCTGTGCTTCCTTCCTGTGAGGCTAATCGAGAGGCTGGGAGCAACAATGAAAACATATCAAGTTTTTAATTTAGCTGAGATGAGAGCTAAGCACAAGCAAAGCTGGAGAAAGCTTCTCATTAGTCTCACTTCCTGACCAATTTTTCCGGTCTTAATGTTTTTTTTTTATTATTAAGTTTTAATGTGATGGCAGGTGGGCTGTGGAGAGGGTAATGGACCCTTTTAGACTCTGCCTGTCATGAAACTTGACACCAGCTACACACTCTGCCAATGGGAGGAAGAGAGAAGAAGCGCTTTCTGCAGCCGTGGCTCACCAGCTGCCAGGGAGAAACCTGCAAAATCCGAGTTGGCTTCACAAAGAGGATGCGGTGACTGTCCTGCCGGTATGGTGCCGTCTGGGCACAAAGGCCACCCGCCCTTCCCTGGACGACCATTTAAGTAGAACTCCCATGGCTGTTAATAAAGACAGCACAGAGCAGTTCCTGTCTCCGGGCAGAACCCTTCAGGTAGTGGGTAGCTCAGTGGGTTCATGCTCTATGCTTGTATCCAGAGGGCTGTGGGTTCAAATCCCCTGGCTGGTAGAGTAATCATGTCGCCATCAGACCCTTGGGTTAGACCTGTAGCTCCAACTGCTTTAGGGGTTCTGAATGCGGGCTGTCCATCCTTTAAGACCCCAAAACTTATGGGATATGCAAAAACTACTTAGGTTCCCCCATGGGGACAAATGAGGTACCAGTTTTCTATTCCATGGTATTACTTTGGTTCCACTAATAACCAGGACATATCAAAGGTTTCTGTATCCTCTACAATCACCGTTATTTCAAACATCGATATTATTTTCAGAACAGTCAGTAAATGATGGTCTAGCATTTAGATAAGCTGTTTGGTACAGTGCGTATTATTAGCACAAGCAGGCAATGACTCTACTTCAGTTTCAGGTGTTACTGTATGAAGGCTGGTGTCACAGCGGCCTTTCGTGATGACGAGCGTTGGAATCCAAGAGCTGATGGGAGAGGAAGTGGAGGAAAGCAGAGAGAAGAGAGCGTCACTCAGGCATCTTCAGGGAAGTCCGCCTTCACCTTTCGCTCCATTTAGCTGTATCATCTGCACCAAAATTCCCTTGATAAGTGTGAGTGATATCATCATGGTTAAACACTTCATAACAAACGCTATCATTTGTTCCACACAAATTGCTGCCGTGCTGTTTAGGTTCATGTTACAGCGTGGTGAATGATAGATGAGATGTATGGAGGATGGCGTTGGCTGTGTAATCATCGTTTAAGCGGGGGAGGGATATCCTCTTGAAAAGCCAGTAGGCCTCTGTGTTTTTTCTCCAGGCAGGTCACGCACCCCAGTGGACAAATTGCTTGGCCAGAGTGGTCACTCCCTCAAGTCAAACCATCAATGGGCACAGGGGGGTGGCCCAGCCCCAGGGTTTCCACAGATCCCCTTACAAACAAAAATAAACACTACCCTTTTCGCCCTGTTTTGCCAGGCTGCATCAGTCAAGCGTAGACCCGCATATCGGTCCCGTCTGTTACAAATGCTGAATTATTCAGCGCCTTGGTGGTTCAACTTTCCACAGAGGGCAACCTCACGGCCAGCAGTAGCCTGAGAGACCGGCCGTGACTTGCCAACAAGGACACGCCCCTTCCTGTCCTGTCGCGCCTGTCACTTCTGGTTCCTCTCCCATTCAGTTAGAGCCTCACTAATAATCTCATTGAGACTTTGAAATCCCGCTGTCAGTGATAATGAGTATTACAGGCTAACACCAAAGGCCATATACAGAGGTGGCTTAAGCTGGAGACTGACTGTGATCTCACAATAAACACTTACTCTAGACCTCTGAGTACTTACTGCTCTCACCAGTTTACTGTAGCCTGTGGGCAGATATCTCCAGTTCAACCAGTATGCTTGCAGTTACAAGTTACTAAAGCTCTGATGGCAGCGCTCACTGAAAGCACACCCCTTTTAATCTGTCCTTGAGTCACAGCAAAGCAGAAAGGAATTAGTCATAAATTTATGTTAATACTGAAAACTATTAGGAGTGTATCCATACTGTAGTTATTCACCCATTAGATTAGATTATATTAGATTAGGCAAACTTTATTGATCCCAGGGGCAAGTCTTGCGTATACAGAAGCAAGATCACAGACGAACATACATTTTGTGCAAAGCAGACAAGTTGCAAAGACAGCACACATCCCAGACCCGGTAGAGCGGAAGGAACCTCATTCAGTCAGAGAGACCATTTTAATTGGATTGTTCTCCATTTGCCAAAATAATAACCCTCTGCCCCTTATGGTTCTTCTTTAATAGGAACCAGCTTAATTTTTGTAATTATTCACAAAAAGTGATGTATTCACTTCCTAGTATGAGAAACAGAGCAGTGATCACGGGTTTTATTTTTGTTCTTTAAAAAAATTACTTAAGATGATTTAGCATGTAGTCTGACTGTGTTGCCCTAGACCCCACAAAATAATAATTGCCTCTGTCTAATAGGTAGTGTAATACATCAGACTGCGGAGGGCTGGGGTGCCATTCGGTGGTTTTCTGAGTACATAGCACTTCTTGTTCTCCTGTACAGAATCTCTATATATCAGCTAGTTTCATTAATAAAAGCCCTTTGTTCTGGACTTCACCAAAGTCCTGACTTTCTGTTGGGGCCTGTCTGTGGTGAGTCCCACAAAGACTCTGAGAAAATATTATCGGTATCTTGACATAGTTTCACTTCCCTGAAGCTGTATGACTCATATTGTGAATCATTCTCCTACAATGCATTTAAATATAAGTTACATAGTAAGTCACATTCAGTATAAACAAACAGAAATACATGTGCACATTTGAACACATAATCTCACAACAAAGACTGCAGTGGAAAGTAAGTCTTTGTTGGGAATGATCAAGCTGCTAGTTAATCTTCATCTATGCAATGTGTTCTTGCTTAACTAGGGGGTGTAAATAGTTTTTACCTTACTGGCAGATCATTTTACAGTTTGAAATTACAGTAAATATAAAAGATGAGAAAAGCTTTAAAGCGAATTATTTATTTTTAATCATAATCACACTTAGCACCATGTATCGTCACAGTCTTTATCATTATGGCCATTTTAAAAACAAGTAGCCTTTTTGTATACAAAGAAAAATAATGTCACTATTATGTCTTGCATGAGCTATAGAGTAAAAATGTGAAAAGACTATCCTGCACATCACACAAGGTGATGATGACTGTTAGTAAGGGGTTTTATCATTATGGCCTCTTGTCTGCCTCATAGATAAATAGGTCGGCTTCCACCAGATCTTCAGTCACATACACCGGCTTGTTTTTAGCCAAGAGCTAGCAAGTTTTACGATTACTTTACTCAGTTTATTAAGTCTTACTTTGCTAAAGTTTTTTTTTTTTGATAATGCCTGTGGGTGCAGCTAGTTTGACTTAACAGCCTTACTGCATCAATGAGTGCCACAGGATATACAATACCTACAGTAATACAGGTTAGTCTGCCTCGGTGCAGCCATCTCACCTGAGGGACTGGACCCCCATTATGCAGTCGAATTTTATTTGATACAGGTGACCGAATGCCATCTGCTGGTAAGCACACGCAGTTATTCAACGAAAGTATTACCCCCACAGGGCTGCTATCCCAAGACATTAGGCATCTGGGTATATTTGGCAAGCAAACGTGGCCCCCAGCGTGGCCGCTGGCATGGCTGTGGCAGAACCTACCACACTTCTGTTGCCTTGGAAACGGAATGCACGGCGAGGGCAACTGTAATATTCAGCTCTTTGCTTGAGATGTTTGCCGAATATCGGTTGATGAAATTAATAAGATACTAGATGCTGATCCTAGACCAGTGCCTCAGATGGTGACTTAACGCCAATAAAACGTCGATATTAACTTTTAAGCATTCTAGGTATAAAAGTGGTCTACTTGAATATATGACGATCCACGATTATATTGGGTCGCGCCAATGCATATCTTACGGCTGTTATTTCGTGAATAGCGGTACAATGATGTGTGCATATAACTGCATATATTAATACGTTACTGCAACAGGTGTTCTTTGCGTATCATTATTTTAAAAAGGCACAACCTGGTGTTACAGGAGCAGGGCAGGAAATCCATATCCAGCCGTAAAAACCTGAGACCTCCGGAAATCTGACGCAGCCTCATTACTAAGCATTTACAAGACATCACCCTAAACAGGTTCTGATTATAGCAACTGTTGGCAGTGGCTCTGGCTAGTGGTCATGCATCAGTGGCAGGTGACTCAACCGTCCAACACCCTGCCCCCACTGCGGACTCTTCCACTTCCTGAGTTTTACAGGTAGCTGCAGGAGGAGGAGACACACCTGAAAACAAGCGAATGGTTAAACTCCGGGAAACGAGGCAATAACTTTGCTATGTACAGATATTGAGTAATATTTCTTGGTTTCAAGAAACCGTGGACTAGACGTGTGGGATATTACAAAAGGGAAACAAAACCAGTTTGACTTCTTTTTTCCCTTTAACAATTCAGCTATAGGGCATAAAGACCGTCAGCGACAAGGTAGGACCTGTGTTCTGGTATTTGTTTTAAATGTATTTATATAGTCATGTTATACGAACGTTCTATGGTAAAGTTACAATCGATTTGAAATATTATAACTCACTGGCAGCATTAACTGGACTAAAATGTAACTCTTACCGTTTTATTTCAGCCGCCGAGGTACCTTGGGTCTGATCGTGGACGATCGTTGTCTTCAGGATGATCCCTTCCCAGGTCGGGCTGCTGTGCAGCGTCCTGCTGCTGCTGCGATCGCCGAGTCTGCGGGCCGACACCTTCGGGGAGCAGTGTCTGGATACCTTTCAGAAGGGGGAGGAGGACTTCGTGCTGGACACGGACCTTTCGGTGAAGGAGGGGGCCACCTTTATCGCCTCTCCGACCGTGACCCACGCCAAGGACTGCGTGCGCTCCTGCTGCAGGGACCCCCGCTGTAGCCTGGCCCTGATGGAGGACGAGGCGGACGAGGGCATGATCAAAGCTTGCTTTCTCTTCGATTGCGTTTACAAGCAGACGTACGTCTGCAAGATGGCCAAGAAGAAGGGCTTCAGCAACTATATTTTGAAGACCGTTTTCGACGAGTACCTCAAGGGCCCTTCTGGTTCCCGTAAGAAATCATTATTTTTCTGGTATATCAAATACAGTGTACGGTGTCAGGGCTGGCAGCTCTCACGCATCTGGCGTGACACTCACGGTTTCAGACTGTCACGCAAGAAATCTCACAGCAAATCTATATTATTCCATTATAAACCTAAAATTGGCTACAGCAAAAGCGTTTGGGTAGTTTGTAAACCACATTTACCGCAACTGTGCATTGTTTACCTGTGGCTGTACTGAAAAATAAGCCACATACGACTGATTAGTAACTGACGTCATTTATATTCACGACGGACACACAACTGAAACCTAAAACCACACCGGAATATTATTATGTATGGAGAAGCAAAGGCACAGAGTTTTTAATTATTCACAAACATCAGCCTCTTAAATGAGTAAATGATGTGGAGATAACTCCTTCAAAGTCCAAACATGATTACGCTTGTCTGTTCAACATGAATTTTGTGTGACGCTCCATAGATGACGATTGCCAATCGTGAAACTATCTGAACGGCGGCTCGTGTTCGGACACGTCCTGCTCCGGCGGCCGCTCATCCTGCACCTTCCTTTCGCTTTAAGTCATTCACGCTCTTGTTTGAAGCTTCCGCTGTTTATCGGGCCGTTTCAGAGTAAAACTCTAACAGGCTACACTCTTGGGCCCTGTATGATGCCAGGTTCACGATTAGCGTTAGTCCTTCTTGATCTGCTCCATTGCACACGCAAGGCACGTGGACATGGCGGGGAGCCGACACTCACGCATCCGGCGTGACACTCAGGCTTTCAGAATTACACGCAGGAAATCAGTTATAAACTTAAAATTAGCTACATCAAAAGCCTTGGGGTAGTTTGAAAATCTTACAAACTATTTACAAGGTAATAAAACTCTTACATACATACAGACTTGTCTCGAATTGAAAACATCTGTTATTCCTTTTTAAAATGACACATATGTAATCATATCAAAGTTTATAATTTTTTTCTCTACTTACCTGTTAATGGCCGTATTCTGTGTTCCTGGTGAGTCTTGAGTCATTTTGGAGACTCAAAAGTAGTGAATTGCTGTCCGTTGATGTCAGGTGATCTTCTGAACTAGGTCCTTAACATCCTCTCACAGAGCAAGACAAACCCCCGGTTGCCAGGGTGGGTCCGGATAAAGTGGTGCAGCCTAATGAAGACGTGCTTCTGCAGGGGTTTGAGAGCATCGATGATCATAAGATCGAGATCTATGAATGGACCCTCGTTTCTGGTGACTCCTCTGTGGTCATGGAGGTAAAAGGAGTTTCTGTGATTTCCGATCCACACTGCTTTCAATTACAATTACACCTGTGTTGGGGTACTTAGCTGTGGTACTTAGTTTTGTGTTTATGAGGATTCAAGGACTCTGCTCTTAGGATAAAGGTAGTATGTTTTGTTTTTATTTTAGATTTTTTTCTGTAATGCTCTCGGTTTTTAATGTACATTCCTGATCCAGACCTCATATTTATGTCTTTGGCCATGTCAGAAAATGATGCCAGATCAAGTCATGGTCTCCAATCTCTCGCCTGGTGTCTACAAGTTCCAACTAATGGTCACTGACTCGGCAGGCCAGTCCAGCAAGGCGGTGGTCACAGTCCTGGTCCTCACCGCATCGCAGTCAGAGAGTAAGTGTGGGGTTCAGCGAAGGCCGGATCTAGCTATAAGGCGGTAGCTTACAGCCCCCAAATGACTTGCATCATGAAGAGAAACAATCATCAATTTTCACAAGTAAAGCTTTGCCTAGTGCCCCTGGGAGGCATCTACAGAATTCTGGAGAAGCTTTTCTGTGAGATCCAGAGTGCTGCATGTTTCGTTCTTAACCGCACAGAAGGAAACTTTCCTGATCAGCATTAAGGTTCCTCTTTGTCTTTTTGCTGGCTTTACACCATCCTTTGTCTATTTTAGGAGAAATTATGAAATTCCCCATCTCCACAAACATTTGGTTGTGTTTTTATGCTTTAATGCACATTTTCAGATCACGTGGACTCTTGGTCTAGGACTGGGACTGGGACTGGGACTATTGTACCCATGTGATGATAGCAAGGAAAGTCTGACTAGGCTGCTTATGGGCTTGAACTGTTTACAAAACACACAGACATAGTTTCTGCTTGTAGCATTCAGTCTGTGCTTTCCGTGCGAATCGGCAGCCTGTCCTGGACGTTTGAAACATTCATCTCCACGGTTCCGTGTCATTTTTCCCGGTGGTGAATTTTAAAGGCCTTTGATATTCGTCCGTTAGATACGAAAGGGTGGGACATGTAGGAATGAACCATGTGATGATTTCATGCTTTTGAATGAATGCACAAATTGGGAATCAGAAAAAAAGCCCTGCAGGACCATTTCCGCTGTTACGCTTCGGTGCGTGTGTATGTGTGTGTAAGTAATATTGCGTTTTCCTCTATATTCCTGTGCTCTAACATGGTGTACCGCACATTCAGCTATGTGAGATGTACAGGTGTGAAATTGAAAGTGACAGCTATATGCATTTAATGCATGTATCCACTGAATGATATGGGAAGTTGCGTAATTGGTTCTTGGCATTTGAGTCACTGGCACGGCATTATGTGATACGGGACCTGTTTTGTAAAGAGTGCCTTATTCAGGTCAGCTTACCTTTGTATTTCTCTGGAATTTGCCTGTTAAAACGAGTTCCTTGAGTTACCTCTGGGAAAGAAGTTCCCGCTGTCTAGTGCTGGATTTGTACACTCGTAAATGGCTTTGAGGTTCTTTGTTAGAGTTAGCTTTTATTCATGCCCAAGATGAGGAGGATTATTCAGTGCTTGGTTTAGGAAGTGCTGCTGCATTTTTGTTATGGTTTAATTATTTGCACCTTCAGCAGTGTGACTGTCTCCGGTTGCCAATGATTGTCGGCGCTCTTTACGTGACCGTGTCTGGGCGTGACCCAGGAGAGCGTTTGTGCTCCATCAAGGTTATTGTGACAAACTGATATCAGGTTTGCTTGTATGGAGATGTGATCTGGTTTCCCCACGAAAGGCTGCCAAAACAGGAAGTGACGATGTCGCATCCCCCTACCACCTCCCCCCTGACCCCCCCCCCCCCCCCCCCAACACACACACTGGGAACTGGTTGGGCTAGTTAAAACACTGAGTTTTTGCATGTGTGGGAAGTGAATTCTGGATTGTTCTTGAAGTAGGAGGGTCCTTTCAGTGTGCGTGGCTTTGACGTGGCATGTTAGTGATTAATGTCCTTCTGTGGAATGCAGGTTTACGTCTGACATGTTGCTGAGTGTCATTGTTTGAGACAAGAGGCTCTGTGTCCCTGGTCTAAGGTGACAAGCCGAAATTGGGAAGAATTACAGAGTTTTTCATGTCTGTGGCTATTGTAAGTGAATGTGATTTTTACAGCAGGATTTTTAAGTGGCATAACCCTCCCCCTTTAATGGTAGTGTCATGTGACTGTTTATATTCACTGGTTTTATGTTATTGTATTAATGTGCCATTTAATCTGTATTGTCTGTTATAATTGACTTGTCCCACCCATTTAGCCGATGGGGACAGCCAGCACGTATTTGAACCGCCGCTCTCTTAGGACCGTAAATAGCGGCATACTTCTTGTCATAGTTTTCTCAAGTGTTGTGTTGAAGACGGGGGGGGAATACAGCCCCCCCCCCCCACCCTGGGAACTTGGAGTTGCCACACCACTCCAATTGTACACACAGGTTTTGTCCTCGGGCAGCGGAACAGCCCTTAGAAAAGCCCTGGACCTGAAACCGAATAGTGTGTCATCCCCGAGAGCTGAAAGGCCTCGTGAGTGGTGCGCTTTAAGCTCCTCCCCTTAGCCTTCCCACAAGGAGTCTCCTCATTGGTTAAAGGTGGAGAAATGCAACTTCCTAGTGACCCCACACATTTTTCTTACATATTTTAATTAGTTTAATTCACAGAGACTCTACAGGGTAGATAATTAGCCCTGACTTGTCATTAACTCTGGCTTGAGTCAGGTTAATTTTTAAAATTCCTTCGTTTCACCTGTAATAAATGGACACAGGGCTAAAGTTCCAGCTGAGAGTGTCGCCTTGTCTACCCTGAGCACTTACCCGCGCACATGTGCAGCCTGTCACACCCACCCTTCTGCTCATGATGTCATCACATCTCCGCCGCTGTCAGGTTTTTGACGCTGTGGGGGTGGGGTGGAGTGGAGGTGGAGTGGAGGTGCTCCTCAAGCTTCATTCCTCATGGGCTGCTTTGCCTGTTTCTTGGCTGCTCTTGTTCGGTGACTTTCTGATTCTGAAGCACTCTGGGTTACATAAAAATAAGAAATGGCAGCTGTGTCATAAGGGGCGTGGCGACCATAAATCTCTAATGATTATTACCTGTATTAGCATATTTTTAGCCCTCTGTGTTTATTTCCTGGCTGTACATTGTGCTACTTCTCATCAAGAGCAGCAAGGGCCCTGTCCTGTTTCATTACTTAGTCCCACAAGGGGGCGTTGTGACCCAGAGAGACCTCAGATGGGATGAGCGTCCCTCCTTCTCGCTCTCCATGACCGTCCTATGTCCAGGCTCTCCGGGTCGTTGTTCTTTCAGCTATTTAAGTATCCTCTTCCCTCCCCCACCCCCCCCCCCCCCCCCCCCCAGATCACTGCCTGGTGCCAAAGAAGATAGGCCCCTGCCGTGGTGCTTTCCCACGGTGGCACTACAACGCGGCCTCAGAGGGTTGTGAACAGTTCGTGTTCGGCGGCTGCAAGGGAAACAACAACAATTACGTGTCTAAGAATGAGTGTGAAGATGCGTGCAAGGGCCAGTCAGGTAGGTGCAGCCCGCCTTCTGGGACTGAGCGCCTCAGGCTGCCATCTGATGCTCCACATTAACCGGCTTCCCCTGACCTCATCCCCCACAGTCATGCCCACCCATTCTAGCAGACGTGGTCACCAGCCTTCCAGTAAAGGTGAGACCCCAGCCTACCGTCTCAGATCGGCCTGAAGGTTACTGAGCTCCAATCGGCACTTGGGAGAAATTTGCCAGCAGTTACTGAGCAGATCACGCTAATATAATTTCTAATATTGTGTGAGAGTGTAAGAGTTTCATTTGGTGAATAAGGCCTATGAATCACATGTACGTGCTGAACACAGGCCTGCCTGTTTCTAAGAGGCAGGCCTCTTAGAAATGCCTAGGAAATGCTTCAGATTTGAAGGACGGACCTGCAGTTGGGATTCTTTATGCTCCAGCCTCACGTATGTGTGTGGGTTTGTATTTACCACATTATAACCTGGTTACTTATTTTATTTGCGGGGATATTTTTCCGGTCCCCACAAAATTTACCTCGGTTTCATAAAAATGCGTGAATGCAGTTAAGAAACTGAAATGGCCAACAATAGTTTATTTGTGGTTAAGATTAGGGATTGGTAGTGATTGTGGTTATGGCCATAGAAATGAATGGAGAGTTCCCACAATAACAGGAATATATGAACTGATTCTCAGGTGAGGTTTGTGGAAGCCCCTGCAGCCCCGACCAGTTCACTTGCAACAACGGATGCTGTCTGGATAAAGGTCAGGAATGCGACAAGGAGAAGCAGTGCAGCGATGGCTCTGACGAAGCTTTCTGTGACAACCGTGAGAGTCGCACCCTTGAAACGCCACCCTACCACACACGGACACACACACCTCTTTAATACCAGTTCGATGTGGAGCTATTTTGGCCTGCTGGACTAACCCGGCTAATGCTGAGCGATCCTAAGCTCTCCTATTATAAGGGGGGGATGTTCTGCATCTCAGTGTCTGCCAATCATTATGTGTCAATGTTCTTTCTTCGTTTCTTGTTAGAGTTCAATCCTGTTTTTCCACCTTTTTATTAGTTGAAGAAAACTTCGAAATTCTCCTGCACATTCCTATAGATGAAGTGAAAGGTGAGTTAGCAGTTCTGTGTCCCACCCTTTGTGCCCAAGTCTCCTTTATTAAACTTACTGACTTTTGTCCCCTTGCGTTTTAACACAGTGCGTTGCACAGATCCGCCTAAAACAGGACCCTGCCGGCATAGTTTTACCCTGTGGTACTATGACCCTCTGATCCAGAAGTGCTTCCCCTTCAACTATGGTGGCTGTGATGGGAACAGCAACCGTTTTGATGTTGAGAAAACGTGCATGAACACCTGTCGAGACATATCGGGTAAGATCTGCTGTGGATAACTTGCAGGCACTAATGATGTCCGTCGACTTCTGATGTCTTGCCTTCAGTAATCTAGCAGTTAGTATTACTTAAGTCTTAACTGTTAAGGTCGAAGTATTAGAGGTGACACAAAGCAGTATTAAAGAGCTGTGTGTCTGTACAGAAAAAGACGTCTATGCAAGAGGAACCTTTGAATACCAGGAGTCACAAACAACCCAAGCAGGTAATGTTGTTTCGCTGCATCAGCTCTGCACTGAGCTGAATCCTCTGTTCACAGAGGAACTTCGTCTCCCTCACAGTGTTTCATTATGAAGGTAATGCATGTATATCTGTCTCTCCCCTGACCTGCTCTTGGTCGCCCCCTTCAGGTGGCATTGCTATAGCTGTGCTGCTGGGCGTAGCCATCCTAATCCTGCTGGCCATCTTGGGCTACTGCGTCATGAAAGGCAAGAGGGATCAGGCAACGCGGCACCAGCGGGTGGCTGTCAATGGCACCCATACATTAGCCACCGAGGACATGGAGCGCCTGGTCTATAACACCACTACCAAGCCCATCTGACCTCTGTGCACGTTCCCTCCCACCTACCTGCCCTGCCTCTGCTTTTGGGAGAGTGGTTGAGATACGGAGCTATTTTTCCCGCAAAGTTGTGTACCACAGTGCAAACATGCAGTCCTGCTGGTGCAACGGCTCACCGTGGCTGTGGCCATACGGCAGGTCTGAAGGACTTCCAAATATAAACCCGCAGCTCTTCTTAAAACACTGGTGATTTTGTCGGTTTTAATGAGCTTCCCCACAGGGGCCTTGATACTAAGGCCATTGGCTGTTCAGGAAAATGATTCTCAGGGCGAAGCCATCTTGTGACTAAAAATGTCAGATCCTGCTGTCCTGCTCCTCCCATTTGTTCAAGCATAAAAATGTGATTTTTGGTAACTCAAATGCAAACACCTCTTCCTAACCTCCAGTCCAGGAGGCTTTACCTGCCAGTAAATATTATTTTTAATTGTGTTTCCAAACTTTTGTACAGTTTCTGTTGCTGTGTGCTAAACCAGATGTAGAAAACACAATGTTTCTGCTATCCTGGGTTTCTTTGCTGAATGTTGCGTCTGTTTAGAGTCTCCAGCTTGTTCATGGCGGACAGAGGAACTTGAGTGTAAATGTCGGTGTATTTTATTTATTCAGGATCTGGTAAACTTTTGCAGGTATGCAGTGTTCCATCACTTATGTATATAGTTTTACTTCTCTATTTAGACATGGAAATTTGATTTTAAGTACCAAACAACAAAAACGAATAAAAAGTCATACAATGTATTTGATTCATTCCTTTACCTGCATTTTCTATAATTGGTTTCCCATCTTGCGTCGTGTGAAGGAAACATAAGCTCTGGGAAGCATGGAGGAGATTGTGTGGCCTAAATGAGAAACTTTGTGTTTGCATTGGGATTGGGATGCGTTAACCATTTACTGGTGATAGTGTAGTATATAATGTTTCATTTGTCCCAAGAGAATTTCCTCCATTTTTATAATGTCTGCATGCACTGGCCCACTTCCTGTTACCTGGAATCAGTATACACCGGTATGTCACAAAACTGGTCTTTTAAGTTATCAAGACATGGTATCTATGCTCTTCTTCATATAGGCTGTGGGAAACGAGACCGTTTTGAAAGAAACTTGCATCAGAAGCTAGTGAATTTCACTACCGAATTTCCACAAATGTTTGAAGATACTTTGCTTATTCACATACATGTAAAAATGACGATCCTGGGGAATGATAAAAGCCATATCGAATGAACTCGAATTTCAGTTAGAATAAACCCCCACTGCACGCACGCGGCGGGAGGACTTCGACATACAAAAATACGCAACATAGAAATATTTTATCGGGTTAGTTCTGCGTTTCACCAACAGGTGGCAGAATGGCACCACCATAAAGTTTCTAAAACACCTAAAGGTAGAACAATACCGGAAATGAATCTATGATAATGAGAAACGATTTTTTTTGTGCTATTTAGAAAAGAGTGAGGCATCCAGATTTCTGTGATGACTATGATTCTATGACGTTTTACCTGGCCGAATAACTCGCAATGACATAATTCGCATTAACATACTTACTAGCTGCATAAAAACAAATGAATGTCTTCTCAGTAGGAAGTATTCGAAAACATGAGCCTCGGTGGACAGTTTTGTGTTTAGATAATATTTACAGAATTAAAGTGATTAATTCGAAAATAATAAAATGTCAGCGTATCTTAGATCATGCTGCCTTTATATGGTGACTGATCTGTTTACGGGACACGGGTAGCGCTATCGCAGCAGGTAAGTGACACGCTGCCTGCTTTGTTTCCAGCTTGCGGCCATTTTGTCCGTGTTTACCTGCAGGCATAGCGACTGGCTGCATTCATACCCGTTTCATGTGGGGATTGAACCTGAATTTCGCCCCCTAGTGGTGGCAGATCGCATGCACGTGCGGCGTTGCCCCCTCCAAGTTATTAAGGCACGTTCGCATTATTGTCTGCCTAAGAAACCAAATGAGCTAATCAGACTTAGGACCAGAAATTAATTAATGAGCAAAGCTAGTAGCCCCGCGAAACAGCTGATTTTCAGACCCAAAAACGTTTTCCAGACTCGCCGCTGTCGTAGGCCTACTGATATTGCCCATCTCCCATATCTCGCTTAGGAGTTGGTTATATAACATCATGAATCACGGAATATGCGCATGACATGTAGACATTTAATTTATTCATTCATTATTCATTGGTAAAATAAAAGACTCGATTTCCACTCATCATTTAGTTATTTGAAGTCATTTGTCTCATCACTCATTCACTATAAAGAAAATTATGGATTACTTTGGATTGCTTCTGAACGGATACATTCCTGTATAATTTTTGTAGCTGGTGACAGTCGTTTTACATTTTGGTGAACATTTAGTGCAATATTGCTAGCCTTTCTCAGTTTCTGCACCCGGAAAAAATGCTATCTCCGCACATGACGCTTGGAACCGTTTTGTTGGTCTTTACAAGCATGTAGTTGAGTCATTCTGCGTCTGGAGTGGGAGAGCGTATCACAGAGCTTGGAGGGCTTAAATTATTAGTCACAGCGCCATAAGTCAGCACGTACAACCCCACAGGCTCATTAAATAACGCATTTTCCTCGTGATTTATTTGCTTTTAATTTTTTTTCCACGTTTCTTAATTGTTCTTTTCACCTGCAAAACAGTTTGTCACACAGCCAAATTTAAAAATTCGAGAAACCATTTTCCATATAAAACAATATTTTAAAAATGTGCAACATGAAATTGTATATAAGGGTTCAACTTTTACTAAATGGCGTAATTAGATATATTGTATTATGTTCAGAAATATGTCAATAATTAAGAAAAACAAAAACATTTTTTCACAAATATTTAATGACTGGTGTTATTTTAACAGGGGATAATTATTTACTAGGTAGGCTAATGGCAAGCTAATCATGGCATAAACCAATAAATAGACATTTATTTGAGGGAGGCTGAAAACATTTTAGGGAGGCTAATATATATATATATATATATATATATATATATATATATATATATATATATATGTGTGTGTGTGTGTGTGTGTGTGTGTGTGTGCCACACATGTGTGTGCCAGGAGGTCTCCACTTATTTAAGGGGGTCCAGGGGGTTGCATTGGCTGGTGATTTACACCCATGGTCATCACAGATGAAGGATCTTATGTAATGGGATGGTGAGTCCAAACCTGCTGTGTAATTGAATTTCTGTCTGAATAATCCTATGTGTCTTTATGTCATTGATTTTAAACAGTCGCACAACCACTCCTAATCCCCCAGGGGACCTGAAAAACATCTTCCAGGTTTATCAGAACGTCGCTGGTGTCTCGGCTTGTCTGTTAATGTCATGAATGATCATAACATCTAAAAAGCCAATTAACAGTGAAAGCCAATGAAAATATTTTCTTTGTTAATTTTGTCATTTTTTAAAAGAAAACAAAATCACTTGTTCTGTCACTGGGGTTATAGTCCTGTTTTGACCGTCTTTGATCTTTCTGATGAAATATTGTCTTTATTGGGAGTACCTTACTTGAACGTTTAAAACAATAGGCTTTTCTATCTCAGTTATTCAAAATGCCCCTTCATTGTTTCCACAAGAACATGTTCGGTTTTTGCAAAGTGGGATATGAAGGTGCCTTAAAATGTATTTTTTGTATATTTTGAAATATGTGTCTGTAAAAATTATTGGTGAAATGATTATTTGAAAGTGATTCCTTCATTAAAAACAGACACATTGAAATATAAATTCAAAATAAATTTATGACAAGATGAATGCCTGATGTTATAGCACCAGTCACAAAGCATTGCATTTTACATTACAATAAGTCTATTTAAAAATAGTTGTATGATGTATGTATTAATAGACATATTAAGGTGGTTTACTTCAGGGATTGATAGAACCTCTCTGTGGCTTATTATTCAGATGCATTCCACTGAAAACATGCGATTGCTTGGGGCTTCTCTTGTCACTGATATTAAGTAGTCAATTCCGTGACTTGTTTGGAATCTGAACAGACGGTTCCGGTGTGTGACCAGTAATCGCAGGGCACCGAGTTTTTACGTCAGTCCTGATAAGATCATTCTTTTGTCTTTTAGCCATATTTTCCGCTGATAAAAAGTCTTTGGTTTCCATGGCGTTTCCTTACATCAAAAATGAGGAACTTGACCGAGTCTGTCTGCCCATGTTTTCTGGCCAGGTAAGTAGCCACACAGTAAAATTGCAGGGTTGACCGCCCCCCCGCCCCCCACTTAGACAAACAGTATTCTCAGAGGACCTATGTTGGATGCCCTATGAAATTTATTTGTGTCTGGCAAGAGTATAGGTTTGGCTTCAGCAGTGGAAGGGGCTTCTCCCCCCCCCCCCCCCCACATGTGGTACTCCCACCATATTGGACAGAGACGTCTCCGTTCGGTTCATGCCCAAAAATACGCCCGTGGTTTTTCGTCATGGGCCTGAACCAGGGCAGCTACTGCAACATTTCTCTTCCAGTGCTGAGCTGCCTGGGAAATTGATCCAGATCGATAATATTATCGACAATAATTTAAGTATCTCTGCCTTGTACTCCAGCAGGTGTTCATTCTGCATTCTCTTTGATTCTTGCTGTATAATAAGCCCTTCACCCTCCCTGGAGACAAGGAACAGGTAGTTCACCCACTGTATTGTGCAGTTAAAATATTTATTCCGTGCATTTGTCAACAGTGCTGTTGCGAAAGCTGGATAACATGATGAAAATGAACTTACGCATCTAAATTACAAATACAAATGCTGCTGTAAACTTGAGTCATACCGAGTTGAATGTCAATGCTAGTATGTGTTAATGAAGAATTCCTGTATCCATAATCAATGCAGAAAGATGCACAACCCAGTGCAAGTTTAATCTTTTGTGCCCCCTTCCCCAAGTGCACCCAAGTGCAAGTGCACCCCCTACTGGTCAGATAAAAATGCAACGTGATATTGTAAAGTTATATTTGAAAATGTGGCTTCTGTTAATCATATCAATGTGTAATAATAATTTAGTGTAAATATATGTACTATGTTTTTTACAAATGTATTTATCTGAATGGTAACTGGTTGGGATACTCTCACCTTGCACCATCCTTCCACGTCCATCCCCAATGCTGGGATCTAAACATCATTTCATGTCTGGAACTTGAAGCACTGCCCCATCCCTCAAGGAACCAGGGGCTTCTCTTCTTGGAGAACATCTTGATGCTCCAATACACCCAGGACTCATATGACAGCATTTCAAGAAGGACTAAAGCTGTTCTGAAGGCAAAGTATGGTCCTGTTCTTTGTTCTGCCTTAATATATTTAGGTGATTCTCAGGATTACCTAAATATAGGAGAACTTTGGTCAGCTGGCTGGAGTGAGATTTTCAATTCGAGACAAGTCTGCACACGCATTTACATGCATGTAACAGTTTTATTACCTTGTAAATAGTCTGTACTACCCCAATGCTTTTGATGTAGCTCATTTTAGTATTATAATGGAATAATACAGATTTGCTGTAAAATGTCAGGCCAGATGTGTGAGAGTTGGCAGGCCTGGTCTCTGTTTTGTCCACCTACTGTATGCTGCATAGCACTTACATTGATTTCAAATACAAGATTAGGCATTAAGGGCGTGTAGTGTTGGTTGTGTATGGATTGAGAGTGCTGTAGTTTAAAGTGCTCTAGCAGTGGTGTGCCGTCTCCAGTGATGAACCTATATATACACCGCAGGCCTGATTGTTTCATGTGTTGTTTTGTGTCGTCTAACGTCGTGAGGCTGATGTCATTCTTTACTGCGTATATCCACTCTATTCTGATGAATTTATTTATATAAATGTATGATTATGTTTGGTGGGACTTTATTATTCCTGGTTGATTTAGACAGGGTTTAAAGTTGGTCTGGTAGTGACTTTGCATTGCTTGTTAACTGACATTTCAAATGAAAAATGATTAATTTAATAACCTACATAGCTTTACACAATGCAGAGTGCAGAAGAACAAAACAAGGACAGGCAGGTATTCATTCGATCGTAGGCAAATAATAACGCTTCACTATTGACATTAATGCAACAAATCAGATTAAATATTAACCAGATGACTTTTAAAGGGACACAGCCCAGCAGTACGTATGCCGCTCACACCACATGTTAGCTTTTCAACTACGCAAACTAAACTGACACAACAGGAATCCCATCTGCTCTTTTTAAAAAATGCTGCCCTTCGTATCAGAATCTCGGAAATGACTTCCTGTTGGACCCAACCTTTTCATTCTGAGAGCCGAAACCCTGGGGGGTGGGAAGAGGCGTGGTGGCGGAAAGCGGACGAGAGCCGAGCGGCACGTTTAACTCAAAGCAGCGGACTGCTGGCAGCGCGAAGGCGCATGCGCACAGGCCGCACCGCTCCAGCCAGTAACATCAGCCCACTGGTTCGGTTTGAGCTCCCAGCGCTGAGACACCGAGCGAGACGCACTGAACGGACCCGGGTTCCCTCGGGTAGGTTCGGTTCTTAAGGAGCCCCAGACCAAAGTCACCGAATGTGTTCGAGATCTCACTAAAATTTAAAAGTTCGAACGATTTTTAAATTAGGTAAGTAAAAGTAACAGATTTTCACATACTTTGTTCGTAGCGTTGTCAGTGCATTTGCTTTTTAACTTAATGTTAATAAATTATCTTAAACTGCTCGGTGTACAAAGGCTGCGCAAGCGACTGTAGCTAGACATCGGATCTTCTTTTTAAAGTATTCATTCTTTGGTGTATGACTTAAGTGTTTATATTAGAAACTGGGCGCTTACATATAAACACAGCTTCTGAACAACTCCTCTGCTTTCTTGGCTCATTTGTGATCCGTAGAAAAAGTTTGACTTCAATCTGAACACTCAGGTTGAAGTTTTGCGACGTGAATCCTTTTGCCTGCAATACTCATTATTGCCTAGGTGTTGAAAAATGCCTTTGATTTCAGTATTTACTGTTCTCTTGGTTTGCATAGATGTTTGCATGCAGCATGTTGCACTTTTAGTTCTTCGCTGAAAATAGAATAAAAAAACGTTTGATCAGAAGTGACACGCAAAATGGGCAGGTAAGTTTGTGTTTTAGCTTTGTGGCTATAAATTCGGGGGAAATCGTATGAACAGATGAGGATTTTTTTGGATCGCTGTACCTTGCAGCCTTCTTACGGTTTTGGTTCCGATGTCAACAATTTTGGAAGGTGCTAAAATTACTTATGAGTTTGCGAAAGCTTTAACTGTTTAAAACCCAGCAGGGATGGCTTCTGTGGGCTGACAATAAGATTAATACATTTTTCCCCTGTATTCTCTTATCAGTGTTAAAAATTTATCTTGCAACGATGTCATTGGTGCCATACTTGATTGTCTCTAAGCAGACTCGTAAACCAGTTACTAAGCCCCTGTGGTTTAAACATTAAACACAGATTAAATAAAATGTACCTCATTTCCAAATTAAAGATGGATGCAAAAACGGGAAATGCAAAATCAAGGATACTATGCAAATGTGCGGCTTACCTGCAGCATGACCTTCTAGGGCCAGCAACTGGAACTTCGCAGAATCGGCAGAAGGGAACATTAGGATGTGTTATCCACGCCCCAGAAAATCAAAGTAATCCCAACCTGACGTGTTCTGGTGTTCACAGCTCCTGAATTCCCCCCCCCCCCCATGTGGTATTTGCTCCTGTATAAGTGTGACACTCTGTGATCACTCTGCCTTTTGGCCACACCTACTGCAGACCGATGTTTGGTGCAGGGCTGAGCAGTTGACCGCACCTGTGGCTTGCAGCCGTGCCCATTGCGGTGCTGAGCCCTTGTCGCTAGCGACTTCCGCGCTCCAGTTTGGCCCGTTACGACATGACGGCCTCGTCAGGTGTAACCGCCGCTCCAGAGGGAGCTTGGGGCGGCGAGGCAACGGCACCTATGGGAATGAGGCGCGGCCAGATGTTGCAACGGTGCAGGGCGCAGGAATGTGTGACAAGGGCTGGGTGACTTGTGAGTCCTGCCCCCCTAGATCTGTTCACAGGAGCACAGCTGGGGAGGCACCCAAGTAGTGTTTAAGTGTGGCTGGGTGAATATGCGGTGTAAATTCCTCAAAGGACCTTGGTGGGCTTTAGCCATGCCAGGGAAGCCTGGTTGGTGGCGGGGGGTCCTGTTCTGACTGTACTTAGACCGCCAGGCCCTTTAACTGTTGCGGTGCTTATTGAGTTTGTGGTGTATGTTGTGTGGCTGTATACATAACAAGGCCTCGCACGCTCGCTGTGTTCACGCCCAAGTTGCTTGCATTATTTTTTCTTACCCCCTGGTCTTAACACACTGCCCCCTGCTGTTGTCACTCCTCTCGCACAAACGCAGTTCTACCGCAGGTCAGCTGTGACCCCATGGAGGTGGGGGGGGGTTGTGTACACCTGTAACTCTGCCAGCTGCCCTTTGGTAACGATGACGGGGGGGGGGGCTTGTTGTGTTCCCATTTTTTTTACCCGGAAATTTTGTCTTGTGTGATCATCTGCTGGATCTCTGCATTAAAGGCAACAAACATGGAAGGGAAATAGTTGTCAAAACCAGCCTGAGGCATTATGACTAGATTTGTCCCACCAAATAGATTTTCCTATTCTGTTGATTTGCTAGAATTGTGTCACGCAGTGAGGATGGGGTGTGGTTTTTGGAAGGGCTGCAGCTGTGGGTGTTTGACTGGGAGTTGTGGCCGGCCCAGTTCCTCTCTGTGGTATGGCAAGCGGGAGCTGTGACGCAGCGTGCTGGGGGCGGGGGGGGAGTCACTTGCGCACCGTTTCCTGACTGACTGGCAGATATAGGTTACTCTGAGCGGGTGGGGATGGGCCTGTATTGTGTCCTGCCACAGCTTATCGCTCTCCCAGGATCAGACAGCGAGAGTGCGGCTGTTCGCCATGTATCCTTCATGCTAGGTGGCTAGTTAGTAGGCAAAGTTTTCAGAATACCCACAAAATTACTTTCAGTTCAGAGTTTCAAAGGTTTGTTTATCGTGCATAATTCTACTGAGAACAGTGTGCAATTCGTAGCCCCAGACTAGTTAAATAAGACAGAGCCAGGGCATAACATAAAACAAAAATTAGACATTAAGTATTAATCATAAATATTTGTGGAGGGCAGAACTGGCAGTAAGTGTAGGTACACATGCATGTGAGGGTTAAGTAGACTGTGGAGAATGTTGGCATGCGAGTCCGAAACACTGCCCTCATTCACGATCCCAATTGCCTGAAGATAGGCCAAGGAAGAGCTGCTTTCTGTGCTTGCCGTACCATCCGTGCATACAGCCCGATTTTCCTTCTCTTGGTGCAATTGGCTTAATTTGCATTTTTCTTTATTTAATTAGAACAATTTCCTTACTTGTCCCACCCACCCCCGAGAGCACCAGTGATGCAGATCCTTTCAGCGAAAATCCACCCTTTGCACAAATCGAGTCTCGCTTTCCTGATGTTCTGGCATGTTTCATCTGTCCCGAGCTCCTGGGTCACCATGGCCCCATAACCGCGAAGTAGCACCACCGTGATGGAGAAACCGTAAACACACAAGGCAAACAAGTTGGCTTATGCTGCCCTGGTTCTGTACACTGTAAGGATTTTTTTCGCTGGGCTGCTGAAATGAGTGGAATTTGTAGGGGACCTGACGGCTGCAGTGGTCATTGTAGTAAGAAAGCTATAAACCCCCCATTGTCACAGAGTGAGACTGATGGCTCCCACTTCGGGGGATGGGGGGGTGGTAGTGCTTTCAGATGAATGTTAGCCAGGGCGCTGCTTTAGTATACAGTTCATTAACTGGCCTTGTATGTTTTGCGCAAGATGTGCACACTAACTAAACTACTTATCTGTGAATTCATAGATAAATAATAATACTAGTAGTTTTCAAAAGTGAAAGTAAAATATTCCAGCAGGCAATAGGTGGCCGTTTACAAAGAGGCAGGAGGTTCCCATGCAGCCAGACCTAACCCCAGCCCCTGCGGACGTGTGGCGGAGGGGGGTCTCTCCAGAGCTTCGGCAGGCCGAGAACGCAGCTTTGCTCAGTGTCAGTTCCAGCTCAGCTCAACCCTGTCTGTGTTGGCCATAGGAAGAGCGTTGGAATCACTGCGCCGCAGAAAGAATGAGCCAGAGAAGCTTTCTGCTGGGTCGTTCTGGTGAGCAGACACTCGGCCGGAGGAGAAACCGCGTGGTCCTTGTGGAATAGCTATTTCGGCCTATGCACTGTAAAGGCTATATAGCTAGTAAGCAATCCTAGAAAGCATCACATCTCCCTTTTACACCAATCTACTGATTTACCCTGTTTTTTGGGGTAGGGAAGTCATTAATATGTGTTGTTCTTGACAGCTCCTCTGGGATTGCTAAACAGGCACAGATTCCTGCCATAGCTGCAGATGTATTAACTCTCCTTATGATAGTTGCTTAGTTTCTCATGCTAGGAATCTGTTCCATTTCAGCAGCAAGCTGCTAAAGACTAGGAGCTTCCCAGCCATGAACCCGCCTCCACTATGTTCGGGATGGTCACTAGGACCATGGTTTGGTTTTATTTTTGGAGAGGGGCCACCCATGGACCAACTGTAGCCCTCGCCCTGCGTTCCATCGCCCTGCGTTCCATCGCCCTGCAGAGATCATGCAGAGATTAACCATCGTTCGTTCTTTGACATTTTTAAACATGACGGCATTGTCACAAATCTCGCCAAATTCCCTCCTTGCTGGCTGACATTCATTATTCAGTTTGTTTGGAATGAGAAGGGAGCTGTGCCTTCAGGAACTGAGGGTCACGTGGATGTTCTCCAGTGATGTCCCAGAAGGCGAGGTTAATTATAATACCCTTACCGACAAGGCAATTGAGGATTTAATTGTCCGGAATGTGTAGTGCAGACTTGGTCTGGGTTTGATGCTCTTCATAGAATATTGATCAAAGATGGCTTTTAAAGGCCTCTCTCGTGCTTTGAAAAAATGTCATGTGACCACTCCGACCAAAATAGGCCCCTTTGCTTCAATGCAGCTCTTCATGCTGTAGGTGCTTTTTCTCATCAGACGTGATCGTTAGTATGGGAGACGAGAGCCTTTTGAGATTGGGTGATGTTGCCAGTTATACGAGTGAGATCTGGAAGCTCGAGGCACTTTGTTTAGAAGACTTTCCTAGAAGCGTCTCATGAGCTGATAGGTAAAGCCATCAAGGCCATCTGGAATTCCAGAGTTCTTGTGCAATGGGAGATGGAAGCGATTACTTGCAACCGTGCTGTGGTCTGTGTGTCGTTTATCTCCACAGCACCCTGCAGTGCCTGGGGCTGAAGGTGGTCTTTATCAGTCCCATCTTCTCAACTCCAAAATGTAATTGGAACCGTGGCCTTGATTTTGATGATTCCTTATTAGGTTCCCATGTGAATATAAAGGGAAGAAGGTTGAGCAGCTTATTGAAAGTGTGTGTCCTCGGCTGGCCTTGTCTCAGCGGGTGTTGAACTCTGGATGGATCTTACTCCAAGGGTGTTGTTTCCCCCCATCCCCCCCCCCCCACTAGAAATAAGCCAAGATTCCTCTGAGTGATTTTCCTCTTGCTACTCAACTTCTGAAACAAAAATCCAGAAACTTCTCTCATCTATAATGTGTCCACACCTTTTGTTTACTGACTACTAAGGAGGTGGTTCTTATTGTGGATGAGTCAAGGAGAGGAGCAGGTGCTTACTGACTTTGCTGAGACATACAGTGATTCCTTACAGTGAGTCTCTTCTGGAGTCCTTGCCTTCCTATTGGTTCAGTCTGCAGTTTTGAAAATGTGACCTGAGTTTCCTCGAAAGGGCTTCTGTTAGGTGACGTCACCATGAGGATAAATATCATCCTTTGGGGGGACAAGCTTGCTTTTCTTGGAAAGATAAACTGTACAGCATGGGGGGGGAGGTCCTTTGTTTTTTATTTTTAGGTCAGTTTTGTTTGCAGGATCGTTTACAACTCATTTTAAACTGGAGAGATGGATTCCCAGGACAATGGAGTCTCCCAGGACAAGGAAGTGTGTCTCTCTTATGAAACTGCATTTATATTCGATGGCATTTAAACTCAGGAATCGTTCGTTTTTATCTGCTGACTTTTATTAAGATTTCGAAAGGTTTGAAATCTTATTAAAATACTTGCTTCTTGAACTTTGACATACTCTGTTAGGTGTTTATGAGAAGTGATTATGGGGTGTGCAGCAAGTCTGTAGCTTGTATCACCTTAAAATCGGTGCTTGTTAAAACAACTTTTTGTGGAAGTGATGGATGGATTTTTCCACACGTTGGTAAATGGAAGGGGTGCATCCCCCACTCATCGCTGGTTAGTTATTTTTACTTACTACACATTATGTCTCACTGATACCTATCGGTTTTAGCCTAGTAAATAGTCTGGGTGTTTAATCCTTTGTTTGTCTTGGGTGAGTTTGATGTCTTATCAAGGAATGGTTTCTGCCTGTGTTGGGCAATTTTCATGGCGTTCCCAGTGATGTCATTTCCTGTCTGTGGTAGGTATGCTGTCTATGTGACCTACCTGAACCCTGTTGCTGCTGTTGTCCAATCTTCTCCACATCCGTCTTTGTTGTGATTAACATTAGATGTTCCTTATCTCCTTGTGACCAATGACTGCTTTGACTTGATTCAGTGCCAGTGCACTGGCAGGAGTGTCAGGGATCTGTGGTCCACTTTCTCGCAGACGTGGTGAAATTCTTCAACCAGAGCCTACTTATAGCAGGTCTAGGCTTTCCTGCTGTCTCTCAGGATAGGTCCGCCCATCCTATTTGTACAGCCTATCTTGTCCGAACCCACAACATTCTGGGTGACACTCTTTCTTTAGTTTTTTTGGTTAAACCGTTTGCTCACCCTGTCCTGAAAAAGCTGACCAGCCCAACAGGGAAATGGACTCTCCAGCATGAAACACCGGCAGAATCGTCTTCCTGACCCTTGTCAGCTTGCTGTCAAACCTCCACGACTGTTTCCCGTGGAGTGTGTCGAACTGGATGGCGTGGCGTTTGGCGCAGCTCACGGCCTGGCCTGTGTCCTCAGCTGCGGGGTGAGAACACTCCTCTTTAGGGCTGTCTCAACTCGCACATAAATCAGTATGTTAGCGGTGAAATAAAGTACAAATTGTACAGTCAATTTAGCCTGATTCTCTCTCTATCTCTCTCTCTCTCTCTCTCTCTCTCTCTCTCTATCTCTCCCTTTCATCTCACATCCCGGGCGCGTCCATTCTCATCCTTCTCTCTTTTTTTCCCCCCTTAAATTTATTGCTTCATCTTTCCACTGTCAGTTAGAACAGCCAACAGGGAAATGGCCGATGCCGAGTTGGGCCAGATCCAGTTGGGAAGTTGCTCTGTGCTGAATATGTTTTTTTTTTTTTGCCTTCTTGGTAATGTGCTTGTTCAAAGATAAGGTAATGTTGTCAGTGAAACTGAAACCTTAAGATTGGCTGGAGCGTCACTGGGTCATATCGCGCTCTGCAAGATTATCTGATTTGCTTTTTCTTCATAATCTCATGTTAATTATGCAATCAGTCTTCGTCGTCTTAATTTGGCTTCTTTTTTTTTTTTTTTTTTGGTACCTGCTACATTCGACACAGCTCACAGCTGTGTCCTACAGTCTGAAAACGGTCTCTCATGGCGACCCAGTGGAACACGATGGGTGCTTGGGCCTTGCAGTTTGATGTTCTCCTGTGCTGACCTGGTGGGCTTGCAGTGGTGGTGACCTACCCTGACAGGTTGAGATTTTGCAGTTGCGTGTCCCTGCTCGCGCTGACTGCGCTTGTGTGAGTGCATGCGTGCAAACCCCCTCCTGTAACAGGACCTGATTTATAAGCGCAAATCAAAGTGCAGCCCCCAGTGTGTCGCATTGTCCATTGTACGTGGTACGCGCGCGTGCTAGGCGTCGAGAGGTAGAGTACGACCGCCCGCTAGACGACACTGGAGCCCTTTGTGTCTCAGCTGTGCCTTTGGCCAAGGCTGGATTCGTTCGGTCCTGTTTGTTTACTGCAGTTGCCCAGCGATGTCACTTGGATCCTCTGGTTTGGCTCCGCCTCTGTGTTAAAGCAACTGGCTCATGAGGACTGAGGCTGCCCCAGACCAGTGGTCCCTCCTTAGAGCCCTTACTGCACTCCCATCATACCATAGACGTATAGGAACCCCACCCCCGGGGGCCTAAATGTGCCATGGTCCAAATCACAGGAGATAACTGATCTGTCTCCTGCCTGTTTGGGTTGCAAGTAGAACCCTCTCAGATCATGCCAGAACCTGCTGAGCTGGTTTTGCTATGCACCGCGGTAGGGGTGCGCGGTACATATGTGTCGTCATTGCCGGTGTGATTGTGTGCTACAATATGGATTTACACTATACCGATAACACCGCAAGAAGTCTACAGCCGAATTATACAACAGCTTGTATAGAAAAAATAAAGCATTTCATTTTCTTCAAAACTTCAATTGAAATTTGCGTCCCTGAAGCAAGCGAACAAATTCAAAATAAATACACAAACAAATCACTTGGTTACATACTTATTCGCTAAATCGATGTATATAGGCGCCAAAGCCTTCATGCAAGGTGCGGTTTAAAAGGCACAACTCCTCAGTTCACATTAGAACCTCCGTTTCCCATGTCGAACTACTTTAACCGCCAAGCAAGACGAACTTTGGCGTATGTAGCAGTTTTGTTTACGTTAATGTGCCATTAGTGTTAATAACAGCAGCGGATCAAATGCCTGCAACCAAAAAGCTGTAATGTTCCTAATAGAGTTGCTGCTCTGTCCTGAAATTGTACACCTGAATGTAGTGTATATATATTTTATAAATTGTTGGATAAATGGACAGTTTATTGGTGACTTCATGTTCATCAAAGTTTATGTTATTAAATTAAACTTTATACAGTTGTTATACAAATCAGCTCAGATGAAAGAATTAAAAAACAAAAATCTTACGGCAAATCTATATTCTTCCATTATGAACCTAAAATGAGCTATATAAAAAGTGCGGGAGTAGTTAATTAAAAAATAGCTTTACAAAGTAAAATTAGGCGCGTGTTTTATTCAGTGATCAAAAGAGAGATTTGTATTATAGAGCAGGGATTCTCGCTCCAGTCTTCGGGGACCCCCCCTCCCGAGACAGTCCACATTTTTTCTCTCTCCCAGCTCTCAGGGAATTTGGGAGAGGGTAAAAAACCATGAACCGTCTGGGGGGTGTCACCCGAGGACTGATGTTGAGTGACCAACACATCCCCGTATAGTTGCTTTGCAGAGATCTGCAGAAATGGGTCCACCTACTGGCAGGATTAGGCGGTGCAGCTTGAGCCCTCGACCATTAGCTGTGGGGCTCCCCCGTAAATGACAGCCAAGATGATAGCTAAAATCAGCCACATGCGCAAAATTTTAATGGGTTTCATTTTAATGGATCGGGCCAGCAGGCAGGGAGGGGACGGAGCGCTAACTCCTGGATCGCTTTCAAATAGCTGAGTAGGATGATCCGACACCCTGACTGGTCTATCCATGCGTGAGCTGATAATGGATTGATGGCCTCCGGACGGTTTGTGACAGTTTGTTTTTGTAGTGGGTTCAGCATGGACGGGTGACCGGTGGACACCCAGTATCCCCAGGCCGCGGTTAATGGCTTCGCAGAGTGCAGGAGGCGGGGCTGAGGAAGCAGGCAGGAAGTGGCGAGCGCGGTCATTAACACTGAGCGGAAACGGGACACAAAGGAACAAGCGAAAGGGCTCGGCTGGGAAAGTGCGGTCAGACCACGGACTCGGCCTGGCTTCGCTGTTGGCAGACAGACCTCAGCCTTTGAGTCAATTGGGAGGGGTGGTCTCTGCACCCCATTTGAGTTTTACAGCCTGTGAGGAAACAGGATGCAAAAAAGCTTGAGGTTCTCCCCCCTCTGCTCCCCTCATCAATCTTCCGGGCGGGGGGGGGGGGGTGGTGAGGGCGGTGCTCGGGTGTCACTGACTGACCCCTGACAGACCCGCTGTTCCTCGCACCTTCTCAGCATCACGGCACTCCGATTCCCGCTGGGATTGGGGGCATCCTTCCGTGTTCTGGAAGCATGACACACGTGGAACTCTCAGGAACTCTCAGGAACTGGAAGCTTGGTGTGGATGACTGCGAAACGGTGTGATTTGATGTGCTCCTTCCCCCCCCCCCCCGCTGCCCCTACTGCTCGGCCATGAGATGGTGGGGGTGTCTGACGCAGGGGCAGACAGGCAGGGTCTGTGACCCGGGCCTGTGATGTAAGGCACCCTGGTCGTTTGGAATCAGGAGTAGCCATAGTACTACCCCCCCGCCCCCCCAGGCCTCTGAATGGTCGTCCTTCAATTTTGTGTTATGGAGTTCATTTGGTTCCTTGAAGTTCATTCTCGGGTACCTCAGTTATGGTACAACACACTGTTTAACCTTAAAAGGGTAGCAAAGGAGGCAAATACTTCACTACAAATGGCTATATGAATGCTCAACCCCCGAAAAACACATGCAAACACACGTTCCATATGGGAACATCCTCATTTCGTCCTTAGGCGGCCCCAGTGACCTTTTGACGACCTTGAGGTGCAAACTCATTGCCATTGAAACGACAGACGGGTGCTGATTTAGCACCTGGGTTGACCAAAAAAAAAAGTCAAGACTATAACTGCAGTAAAATCAAATTCAAACAAAATGTATTTTTAAAATGAATTTAAAAGCAACTTCAAAGTGCCTAACAAAGGCTGTTGTATAGTATGCTGTGGTCGAGTTTTTAAAGGGGGCTGATGGATTCAGATCATATTTTGTGGTCTGTGTTTTCAGATGATGTCGCATTGAAATGCCAAAGCGTTATACAACCGGAAAATGTAAAGATAAACTTCAAGCAAGCTGCTTAAAAGGACAAACCTCTTGTAAAATATACGTATGTTCTGTATTTGTTGGTCGTAGAATAGAAAAAAATGTTTTATAGAAAGAGTGAGTTTAAATGCCAGGGGAGTGAGCGTGTGTGTGTGTGGGAGAGAGAGAAGAAGAAAAGAGAATTCTAACTGATCCAAAATGTATTGACTTTCCGATAAACTGAGTCTCAGCTGCACCATCGCTAACCATCTGCTCACCAAGGCGCTTGTCTGGGGAGAAGGTTTCATAACTAGCTAGTCAGCTGGCTGCAACAGACTCATCACTTTAGTTATTTTAACCCTATTTTTGAATGTTGGCTAATGTGGAAACTTTTCTAGAATTGCTGTTAGCTGTAGAATGCCTTTGCATCAGAATCACAGCTGGGAATGCCATAATTTTGAATGTTTACCTTTATGAGTATATGTGTGAGTATCTCTGTACTTCCTCTGCTCCAGCTGCTCATCAAGAGTCCACATTACAAATCGTCTTGTCCCTCTTTCTTCATTGACCTCTGGATGTCAGTGCTGCCACCTACTGGAAACACCTAGTCAATGTTCTTGTAGGTGCGCACTGGCTAGACCCAAAAATCAGTAGTTTTTTTTTTTTTAAAGCTTGCTTTGCATTATGGGACAAGTCGGCTATGATGCGGTTTTTCTGTAGCTCCACTGCTCCTCAGGTTCTCAACCTGACTCTGGTCCCATTTTTATTATTTTTTTTACAGCCCCCGAGGCCCCCAGTGCCATGCCCGAGGGATCCCACTCCGCTCTATATGAGCTTCCCATGGGTGAAGGTGAGTTGTGTGATTGCCATGTCTTCTCTCAAGCAGCCCTGCCTTTGTGGGTGTGCCTTATATGCGGCATTAAAGAGCCCCTGTCCCTTATTTTGTGCTCGGTCAAATATGCATTTTCCATATGGTTTCTGGAAGCAATGGAGATTAGACAGCTTTGGCAGTGAAGACAATTTCTCTTTGTTTTTAACTGAAATTGACACTGGGTGGAATATTGGTGCACTAGTTGTTTATCGATGTGAACACTAGCTGCCGTGCTAAAGGTGAACATGTACAATGTACATCTATCGTGAAATATTGCGAAACTGCCAGAATCTTAAAAAATACCTTAATATACATTTTTGGTCAAACCGCTCAGCACTGTGTGCTGTTGTTTTGGTGCTTGTTCTGTTGTTGAAAGTGTCAAGAGAAGCATCTGAGGTGCATATTCAGCAGAATGATAAATGTCTTATGACTCATTTTAATGTGTTTCTATGTGCATTTACAAGTAGTGGATTTTGGGGCCAAATCCAAGCCATTCTGTCCATTCAGATAAACCCTGAGGAGCAGAGTTTAAACTGGTATCCAGGTGGGCTTTGGGTCAGTGTCTGACCCCCAATCCTGGAATTGTGTTGGTGGGGTTCGAATGCGACACATAGCCGGAACAGATCCCGTAGCCTGTCGGTGGTCCCTCCCCCAAGTTTATGCAACTGCATCCTCTCGACCGACGTGTTCCAGGTGAGCGTCGAGGGCCGTCTGGTGGGTGTCGACTTGCGGAGGGTGCCCGAGGTATCCAGTGAGGGGGTGGGCACAGGCTTGCACTTCCATTGATGTGGGGATGTCAGGATCGAGGGGAACGTGGGTGTTGCCAGGAGCTCGGAGGCACGCCGATCCAGGGCCGTCGGCGGTGCGTGTGGCAGTATTTGCGCTGTGTCCCCACCCCTCCACCCCTTGGCCCTCGCCGGCTGCGTGAGCTCATGCTCTCACAGAAGAATGCCGTTATGTCAATGGTTTCCTTTCTCTCACAGGCTCAGCCTCCTGCACCCCCCCCCCCACCCTTCCCTAGCCACGGCTGCCAAAAGAGGCCGAAAGAATTGGGGAGGGGAGCGAGAGGAGGGGAACCCTTTATTTTGCATCCCGTTTCCTCACAGGCTGTAAAACTCAGAAGGGGGTGCAGAGTCCATCTGAAGAGGCATCGTTAAACACGCTCTACACACCACGATAAGCAGAGGACTGCCTCCAACACACCCCCCCCCCCTTACATAAACTGGGCTTTGAGGAGCCTCACAGGAGGGTGGGTGGCCATGAAGAGCTGTTAGCGAGGAAAGGGAAGTGGCAGGCAGTGCTGGCCAGTGCTGGTGCATTATGGGTTTGCACGGTGAACGGTAGGAGGAATGCAGGATCCGAAGACATTTCGGGGCTCCATGTGAAGGTAAATACATTCCGGGTGGAGGCAGGGGCCGGGTGGGTACTGTCACTCCCAATGATGCCACTTGTGCTGGGAGTATACTGTGTAACCGTGAGCTTGTCTGACGTAACATTAGCTGGACTCGGTGTGAATATGTGTGTGTTCATTCAGAGAATCCCGTTATTTGAAAACTTGCGATAGATCGTCTTCTGTTTTAATGAGTTCAGCTCCAGCTTGTTGGTAAAGCGTTCCTGAAATTGTTTGTGCGGGACACGCCGCTAAAATGAAAGGGAAAGTGTCGGGACTATTGTCTGGCGATGGTTAAAGTGCCAAGTGAGTCGGCTGTTTTGCAATTGCCAGTGATTCAGAGCGATTCGCCAGTGTGAGCGATGGTGAGGCTGTGACAGAATCGGCATTTCCGCGACCCTGATGTCTGCTATGTCCCTCAAAAGCGCATCTCGGAGGCTGCTCAGCCGTGAGGTGAGCGTGTTTATTTCGTCGTCCTCGGTTTTTGCGCTGGGTCTCCTGTAGCGTGACTCAGTCTTCGCTGCATTTCAGCATCACGTAAGCCTTGGCGGAGCTTTGACTGGGGGAACGAGTTTGATCCTACCCGACCAATCAGAATGTCCCTTCATCCACCATCCCTCCCTCCACTAAAGTTGCAGGGTTGTTTGTATCTCCATGGAAACAGCATGGCGAGCAATTCCTGGGGAGGGGAAGTGAGGGCTTGGACGATCACAGTGCCAGGATGAAGCCCACCCTAGGCTGCGGCTCCTTTCTCTGGTGGGTGATGGAATTTCCCTTTGCTTGCAGAAATCGTGCATGGGAGGGTGAAACTCAGAAAGGGAGGGGCCTGAACACTTTACAGAAGAACCACAGCTGCTCAAGGTCCATCTTTCTGGCCCGGACGACTCGCAAATGCCACGAAATTTTCCGACGTTAACGCCTCGGCGCTGAGTAACGGGTCGTGGTGGCGTTCCTGTGGCAGCCGGGCCACACCTGGGTCCTGGGGGGGGGCTTTAAAGCACTTGGCCTTGTTTGCTCGTCAGCAAATCAATGCAGTGTGAAGGACCCTGCGGTGTCTGGAAAAGGTTCTGTGACTGGTTTTCTCGGAAGTTGCTGCCTTTCTCCTCTGCACCTTCGATACGTCTGAGATCTGCTGAACGTCAGCTCTCTCTCCCCATCTCTTGTCTCTCGGTCGTGTCCTTTGCACGCTCTGTTGTAAACTCCCTCTGTTACAGCATCGTAGCAGTAATCCTCAGTTACTGTAACACCTTTTTGCTGCATGCAATTTATTGCCGGATTGAACAGATGGAAATTACTGTGGTCGTCATGCAAGGCAGATGTTTTGAAATATTTTTCTGAGGTGCATATTTTTTTTTTTCCCAGCCAATCGCATCAATCAATTATACCTTCAGACCTCACACATCCCAGAACAGTCCCTGTTCTTAAATAGAAGCTGGTGGCCTTGACTGATTCAATCTGTTTGGCTTGGGCTGTTACACCCTTCACATAGTTAATGAAGCCCCCGTCTGATACAACGTTGAAAAGCCGTTTCTTCACAGACAGGTTCCGTAATGAGTCTGGCATATGTCTGTTTACTCTGTAGTGCTTTGAAAGAGTCACACATGGTGCAACGTCAATATATTTTTCACTAAATCTTCTCTGGGTCACCATCTTGGTGTATCCAGATATGTGGACTTTCCTTTGGCTGCCTTGAAGAAAGACTCGTTTTGGTTTGAGCACGAGATCAGTAGCTCCTTCTGAGTGACCCTCTGTCCCACCAGTCACATGTTTGCTGTGGTCTGAGGGCTGTCGGAACCCCACCATGTGACCTTCTGCTCTCGTCCCTATAAACTGCACTGAGGGCTGGGCAGGTGAAGCTGTCGCTTGGCTCCTCTGGGCGCAGACGCTTTTCCCCGTGGCTCTATTTTATTTTGTTGTTTCTTGCAGCTCGGCCCCTGTTTGCTTCTGTGAGTTCTCCTTACGGAGTTGGCCGATACGTAGGCGAGTCCTGCAATGCCCTGTTTTGTAAGGTTCCTGCTCATGATGGATTAGTTGGCGGTGGTTGTTGTATTGGCAGGTGCAACACATGGATGCGTGGAGGACTGTGCATAGCAAGCATGTTCCTCTGAAATATCTCAGGGCAGAGATGCATGGTCTCTTACATTCATAGATTCATTAGATTCTTTCTAAATCGCTGCCGGTAGAATTACATTTCCGCAACGTGGAACTTAGCCTGGTAACTGGTCACATGGGTCTTGTTGTGGACAGACAGCTTGATATTCCTGCAGTCTGTAATCTGATTGTGGATCTGGATGCTCGATTTTGTTCCCCAGTAGGCTCATCAACTCAACTCCAGCTGGGCACAGAGGGGCTTGCGAGCTCTCAGGCTGGGTCATAGATCGCAGGAATTCGCTCAAAAGAGTCAATGAGGTGTGATCTCTGGTTGTTAAATCTGATTAGCATGTATGCAATTGAGTTGAATTGGGTGAATAAACGACTGAACCTACCAATAGGATTTACTGCAGCTTCTGTGTGAGCTCCTCTGTGGTTCTCCAGACCACGTTACTCATGGGCATTCTTCTGGTCCTGCCAGTGACCCTGGATGAACTTCCACTTGAGTAAAGACAGGAAGCTGGCATGACAGTAAATCAAACTTGGAAACTGAGAGAGCTCTGTGTGATGCATCTTCCTTTCGTACCCAGAAACCCAGTGGATTACCGAAACAGAAACTTGTTTTAGGCTTAATTTTAAACAGACATTTATTGCTATAAAGGCCGGGTTTTCCCCTCATGTTTGCCAGCATGAAGAGCAAACAAGAGTTTTAAAAATACTTCGGCCTCCTCCAATACTAATTACCAGAGCATGTGAGTTAAAATTTCGCCTGGTTACATTTGTGCGAGTGCATGCTGATCATTTGATTTAGTGCCTGTTTGGGGTTGAAAGTAGTTTTTTTTTTTTTTTTTTTAATTTCCCACGGACGGTATTATCAGTTACACGGACGCCTGCACAGTGCACTGATGATGAACAGGGTTGCCCACTTTGGTCAACTGGCTGGCGTGAGATTCTCAATTCGAGAGAAGTCTGCGCACACACACACACACACACACACACACACACACACATTTACGTGTATGTAACAGTTTCATTACCTTGTAAATAGTCTGTAGGGTTTGCAAACTACCCCAACCCTTTTGATGTAGCTAATTTTATGTTTATAATGGAATGAGACATTTGCTGCAAGAGTTCTTACGTGAGTGTGAGAGTCTGAAAGCGTGATTGTCACGCCAGATGCGTGGGAGCTAGTGAGAGCCCATCTACAGGAGAAGCTCCTGTTCTGTCCTTTTACAAGTAATATTCTAGTCTAGTGATCAACAGCATGTATGAGTCAACTGATTGAACAAATGTAATGGAAATAGATTTGGCATGAGGGTTTTTGCATGAGCGCGAAAGAGTGAGATTGACTCTGTAAGTGTGAGTGTCACACCAGATGCGTGAGAGCTGGTGACTCTGAAGAGAACGGAGGCTAGTGGAGAAGGGGGAGGAAGAGCGAGTGAGACGTCTCAACTCGGACACTCCTGACGATGAGGGTGCAGGTGCAGGGAGAGGAGGACTGGCTGAGAGGCGGAAAGGGGGGAAAAATCACCACTTTCGACAACAGTGGCTCTTGCTACTGGTGGGTATGATACGAGGGGGATGCTATGCTGTGTGTGTACAAAAAAAAGGGCGCAACCAAATCATGTTATGGTGCGACTGAGAAAGCTGGTAGCACCAGTGCGACCAGTGGAAAAGTTAGTCTGGAGGTATCATAATAGGGACACATTTGCTGTATTGCATCGCGTGCCTCAAGTTTTGAAGGACCCTCGTGGACGATATTCAGCTGCAGGTGAAAGCACTGTTTGAGGGGGGAGGGGGGGCAGTGGCCACTTGTCAGACCAGCTGGTGTCCTGGCAGTTGCTGGAGCTGGGAAGGCAGGCCTTCGGGCGATTCCTGTCATTGAACTTGAGCAGACTGTGACCAAAAGGAGCCGCTGAGCTGAGGCAGGTTTTTCATTGGGACATGGAGGAAACTCGGGGTTTCTCTTTTGTCCTAGAGGAAGCTTCTGACATCACACAGATACGCTTACTGATTAATGGGAGCTCTGGGTCCCTGGGAGGGGAAATTTAAAACGCAGACTGAGTGGCAGATCCATGAAGAATGTGGTGGGTTTTCAGGCTTCTCTTGCTTCTTGGACTTTCCAGTTTCCCTGGTACTGGCCTCAAGGAGACAGTAAGACAACTTACTGTATCTCCAGTTAACTAGAAGGGTTTGAACTCCACAGGAGCAAAGCTAAGGTTTCTCATTTCGTAGGTGAATCCTGTGGTGTCCGTGCACTGCAATTACATCTGGGAAGACTATTCATTTCATATTTACTGGATTCACTCTGAAATTTTGTGCAAGGTTTCCGTGATGAGTCGGAGTTCATTGCACATGCTTTGAGGGGAGTATTCATCAACGGTATGCAAAGGAGGAACTAGCATGCTTTATTTCCTCAACAAATGCTAGTTCTGGTTTTCTTCCTGAGGGGGGTTAACACACTGAATAGTGTCAGCTTAACCTAGAAATGTTATGGAACGACCTGAGACTGTAGGCATTCGGATTCCGTTTCAGTCTGAGATTACTTGTATTATGAAGGAAGTAGGCCTTCGTTCCCAACACCCCCAGCCCCCGGCAGAAGGGAATTCCAAGCTGGACCGCATCTCTGTCAGATAGTGTAAACGGCAAGTTCTTCAAAGCTCGTCATGTCTCACAGTGCTGTCGCGAGGGGGCTGCCGGTTCCTGAATCCCGCCAGGGAAAGGAACTGTGGTATAGACCACATCGCCGCTCTTCGGGCTTCCAGGCATGATTCCCGAAGGAAGCCCTGTAGGTCCCCTTGCCTTCTCCCGGGAGCTCATGCGCTCGTCTGCCAGTTCCCCCATAACTGACCGTCCAATGCACGAATGTTGCGGGGTATTAGCACGCATTAGCAGCATTAGAGGGAGAGTGCAGACTCAGAGGATAACGACGGTGGATCTCCTGCGTGATCCAGCAGGTGGCCTCTCTGCATCCATAATATAGGAACCCCACCCACTATGGACCTTGTCTACCTGAACGCCAACAGCCCTCATCTGGAAGTTATGTGGGGGTGGGCATGTAAGCTCCTTGGGGGGGGGGGGGTAAATGGATTAAGTGGATTAGGTCAGAGAGACAGAGGTGAATGGACAGTTCTTAAGCCTCCTGCCCCTCTGCAGGGGATGATGGTGACTGGCTGCAGCAGATTACGCTCAGTGGGAGGTAAAGGCTTCCAGGCCTTATCCCTTTGATCTTAACGTTGAAGTCTTTCCTAAGGGCGCCTCGAAATAATCAGAATTTCGCTTTCCTGTAGCTCCGTTATCCCGGCGTCACCTTTAAACGCAGATGACCTTGGGAGAGGCGCGTCGTGTGTCAGGCACCTGAATGTTTGAATGTTTCAATGGCTGCTTTGTGACGGCCACGCGCGCAGAGTGCTTTGTATAACGGCTCATCTCACTTTCGATAAATGGCAAGCAGGAGGCCTGTGCGTGTCGGCCTCATCTGCCTTGCGTGTCCCCTGATTTGATTAGGAGCGCACCCTGCAAGTCTGGATATAGTCTTGCATTCACCCAGGATTTTGGTTCTTTGCCAGTTTTGCAAAAGCTGGCAGGTATGGAAAGACCAAGAAAGAATGTAAATGGGGGAACTGGCAGCAGATTGATAGGCTGGGACTGGATGGCTCTGCAGGCTGGTTCCTGTGCCTGTGAACCCAGCTTTCAGCACCCACCCACAGGCTCCCTGGGGCGAAAGCAGCTAGTTTGCCCTATTAGGCATTCACAGTGGCCTTGTGGAGTCGATCTGTAGGTTTGCCCAGATGGAGGGCGGGCCTTACTGGGAAGGGGGTGGGAACTGCAGTTTCTGTTCTCGCTAAGTCCACCCTAATTGGATAGGAGTCCTAACCCCCCCATCCAATCTCCTGAATGGACTGTCAGGAGGTCGTCCAGCAAGGGCAACAGGTGTGCTGGGCTGAGGGCAGCAGACTCGGTCCGGTGTGCGGCAGACCTGCGGAAGGAACGGGCTGCCCGTTAAAAAGGGTTTCTCACATTCCGGACTGGAAAGCGATGGGAGACTTCTGAGGAAGCCTTTCTGGAGGTCTGTTCCAAATGTATTTTCATTTTCTGGTCTCTGTTCTGTGTCTGATTTCAAGTTTGAATGTCGCGTGCAACTCGAAAGCAGGCATATTTTAAAGTTTTAGACATTTTGGGAGAACCAGCAGAATGGGTTTGGTCAGTTGTTTGTAATTTATATGAATGTTGAGAGCTCTGTTTAAAAATATGGACCTTTGTATATGAAGTTTTTAGTTTTCGTTTGTCTAGGATTAGTGAAAAGGGAAATGGCCGCTTGGGGTCAGTTTGGAGGAATTATTTTGGGATAACAGGTTTCCCATTTCCTCATTTTCCTGGAATCCACCAGTTTGGGAATACTGCTGATATTTGTGGGTTTCCAGTTTAGACCGTGTTTTTCCACTTGAAGATGAACCCAAGCCTCTCGCTGATAGCCGGTGGGCCATGGGCTGAGGTAATTGCTCTTAAGGTGGGTGCTGAATCACTTTAGGGCAGCCACACTTCTTAAATGTCACTTGTACATGTCTAGGTGACTTTCCTGTTAACCTTTCCGTCACATCGGCATCCAGAAGGAGGTGACGGGTTAATGAAGCTGGAGGTACATTCCAGAGAGGCTGAAAAAGTCAGTGTGGCAGCCTGTAATCTGTGTCTCAGCGATGTGCATCAGTGGTTTGTTTGTGAGAAGGATTCAGCCACTGAGGTTGTGATGGTTGTCTTGACGAGAGATCACTATTTCGGCATTAGAATTAGTTATTTTCTCATTTTTCCAAATGCTGTTCCGGTTTCTCCGAATCCAGGGTCCATGGTATCGATCCTGGAGCTTCTGGCCCCTGTGATGGAGGCCAAGTCTCCAGCTCGGCCCGTAACCCGTCATGGGTTCTCGCAGCAAGGCTGCACTATCGCCATTTCCTAAGGCTGGTAATTGTTCCGGATGGGTTTTCATTTGCCGAGTCTCTCCGCAAATATGCAGCCCTGCAGCTGCGGCGCGTGAGCCTGGGTGTTCCCCTCCGCGACCGTGCCAGGGCTTAGACAAGGGGCTGCATTCATGTACGACGGAGCCCCCTCACAATATGCCGTTTTTACACAAATGGTTCAGTAATTGCCTTTATTCCTCGGCAGTGATGTGGTTAGATGATACTGCTTTTGCTGGTCCTGGAATGGGTTCCTACACCGGCCTGGCTGCCTGCCTTGCCCCCCCCAATCCCTGATGGCTGCTCTTTCCTGTACAGCTAGTCCAGTATTGGTGCTAAAATTTCCATGTGGGGATTTCAAAGTTACCTTATTTGACTCTGGTAATGAAAAGGTGAGGACTAAATAAAGAGTATTGAGATATATTTTGATCACGGAGTGGAACTGTTGGTGCGTTCTGTCACGGTGAGGATTAAAGGTCTCACATCTGTATCCCATAATGCACTGTGCACCCACTGCTGTCTGGCTAATAGCCTGACCAGCTTGGATTAGATTAGGTTAGAACAATTACCAACTGGTAAACTTCTGTACCATCACCTAGGTGATCTTGGGTGAAGAGGCATCTTTGGGATCAGTGTCCCGAAACCTTGTTCACGTTTGCCGGAGACAATGGCTCGTTTTTCTGTTTACTATGAAAAGCTCTCAACTTTGCATATCGCAGCCTTTCGTCAGCCGCCACAGATGTGTTGCATTTCTTTGGAAGCTGAGCTTTCACTTGTGGGTTTTCATGGTGACGACGTCACGGTAATTGCCGTCTCCGGGCGAGGGCCACGCCTGCCAGCCAGCCGATACTCTGTGCCATGATGCAGACGAGACCCGTCTTGGAGAGCAGCGAGGCTGCTGCTGTTTCTAACTTGTTGCCCGTATTCCTTCACACAATAATCGGACAGAAGCACTCAGGTCATCAGAAGTGTTTTGTTTTTTGTTGTTGTCTGCTCAGCAAAACATTTTGGACAAAAAATTAGGGTGGAATGCTGAGGGAGGAATCTGTAAGCGAAGGGTGATTCAGTTTTGGCTCGGCACTCCTGGGAGTAGGACCAAGCCTGCCCCCGCTAACATCTGGCATGTTATCTTTGACTATTTAAGGCAGGGGCGCTGTTGTCCCCCCCCCCCCCCGCAGACTGTTATTATCGCGGCGCTGCAGCATCGCGAACATCCCGGGGCCAGCGCTACAGGCAGGCGCGGGCCCTGCTCTCCGTTTTTAACTCCGACTATTTTGGTCATTTTTGTGGAACTCGCAGCGTGGTCTTCCTCGAGATGGCCATCTGGAAGGTTCCGTGCCTGCTGACTGGTACTCTCGATATCGTTGAGATTTGTTCTGGTTCCTCGGGGAGCTCAGGGGTCACCTACGGAGACCTGCTGTCTATCACCGTGGGTTGTGTAGTCAGCGAAGTTCACAGGGCTTGTAGGGTAAATGGTCCTTTATTTGTTTGTTTTTTACTCGAAAATACATCATCATATGGAGACAACCTGTGCCCAAAAGCCAGATGCTCCTTCCAACCCAGTCATGTGGGCTTCTGACCTGGGGGGACTCAGCTGGTTAGGCCTTATTGTCTATGATGGGAAGGTTGCCGGGTTGAATCCCATTCATGGCAGCATAGTCACATCTTCGTTGGGCTCTTGAGTCAGGTTCTTAACCCCACAAAGTGCTCCACAGCCACCGGATTAATGGCCTGTCCCTGCATTCGGACCCCAAAATTCACCCTCAACTCTATGTATGTCTCATGGAGAGGTAGTTGGGGTGTTTCAAAAGCAGGGGTGTAACACAAAAATTACGGTTGGGTGAGTACCTCGGTTTTGAGGTCACTGTTCGGGACATTTTCGGTAGAGCAGGAGTTAAAGAATCAAAACATAAATTGCTTCTTTTTTATTTATTAAACAGTGATTTTCTGAACAAAGACTGTCTTTCTTAAATTAAAAAGTCTCTGTCAGTACTGCTGCAACCTACTAAAAATTTCGGTATGAATACCTGCTCCCTGCTCCCCGATTGTGTCAGAAATCTTACGACTTGGACAGTGTGACTTGGCACTTAACCATCTCTCCGATTTGACTTTCCCTGCTGGCCCCTGGAGGATGGGCTCCCCCTTTCAAGGGGCTTTCAAGACTATAGTTGTTTTGCCCTGCTAAATATCCTGGCCGCAGATCTCCAGACTACAGACAATGCATGTGTAATGCATGTGAAAAAGGCATAAAATTCACTGTGAAATCTCAGAAATTCTCAGGGAAATAACTTATGCTGAGAGTTCTGGAATGCGGCTGCTAATGAACATAGAGGACTTGTGCAAAATGGTCCCTTCTTCCCGCTTAGGCTTGAGTTGTAAATGCTGGCGGGGCGTCATTTTTAATAGGCAACCTGCTGGGTGGATTGACCCTTTGTCCTGTTGAATGGATGTGTGTTTAACCACATCAAGCTCAGCCCGTTAAAAGCTTTGTGAAGAGGCTTGGGCGAAAGATCACTCTGCGCTGATTAGCTCTGAGCTTTGTGAGGCGTGCTGACCTTTAACCTCTGAGAGAATGGTCTTCAGCAAAGACTTTGGTGGACAATCGCAGCTCGTATCAGTACTTTCGAAAGAGTCGGTCAAATAGCCGCTGGATTTTGTTGTCTTTGGCTAAAGGCGTGAAGAGGCCAAATAAAAGCTACACTAGGACCTTTTATTTTTTCTTTTTGGGAAGTTCGCCTTAAGTGCAGAATATCTCGCCTCTGTCTGGACTCTGTAGCTCAGGTTTTGTTTTTGCTGTCCCGACATTCTGCTGATAATCTTCTCCAGAGCACAGGACCCTCAGTCACCCAGTTCTTCCCCGTTCCAGTGGCACAGGTGGTGAGACTTTGAGGGGGGAGGAGATGGGAAGGGCGGTATTGACGTCTGCCAGCCTGCATCACTTTTCTATGAGCAGCGGACAGGAATTCCAAGAATCACAGTCAGGTTTCAGACTGACTTTGGCTGGAATTCCAGCTATTCTCCCAAAGCCACACCCCCTTAATAACCCCTTGGAAAAATTGCTGTCTCATTCTCCTCGCGGTTAATCAAATTCCAGGTATTTGGTGACCTGGACATGAAGGCTTCCTGACCTGCAATTCCCAGACCACGTTATTGGTGGTCAGATGGATTGGTTCTGTCGTGGTCAGGTCTGGTCTGATTGGTCAGTGTGAGAACTCTGGTCTGCCAACCAGACCCCTTTGAGTTTTCGCTGACAGTCTCTTAGGCCACACTAAGTTTTTACTTAATGCAAACTTTTGTTTTCATTTTCACCTTTCGCTCACACTACCCTGAAGTCATCAATGCCAAAAAATGGTTGTTTTTGAAAACATCATTCAGAGCTTTCTACTTCTCACACCCTAAACGGTCCGTACTCCTCATGTGGCCCTTTCCTAATTTGATCCCGCTAGTTACAACCACTCGTCTGATTGGTCACCCTACATGGATTGTACATAGTAGAGATGGGCTATACCACTGATTTTTTTTTTTCTTTCTTCCAACGTGATTTGATCCACTACCATAGGTACCAGATTGGTACCATAGATACCCTTCTCATCGATATTTGGTTCCCACTATAACCCTCATTATAAAATTTTCAGACAGGGTGGGGGGTGAGGGAGGAAGACCAGGGGATTGATTATTCCATTTCCCTAGTTGCTAGTGTCTGATCCTCTGGAGGTTCTTCGCTGTCCCCCCTCGGAGCTGCTTTCAGTGGCACTTTCCTTGTTGCTGACCTTCAATTCTGTACGGACATTACGGTGCAGGGAGTGTAGGTGTCACTAAAGCATTTTTACACTGTCATAGGAAAAGAAATGTAGCAAGTTTTGCCATTTTAATTATTCGTTTTCAAAATCATGTTGCATATGTTTAAAAATCAGTTTACCTCCGCTGCTTTGCATGAGTGGTGTGTGCTTTCGATCCTACTCTTTTTTTTTTCATCCTTGCTGTTTAAGTCCCTCCTAGACTGTTTCTGAGAAATTTGTATTTCGGTGTTTATTACAACAAAATCACATCACAGTACTTGGAAATTTTCAAATACCGTGCTGTCCTAGTATATTATACAAAATACTTTTATTTATTTTTATTCAATCCTGATCTCTGGTTCTTCCAACCAAATCACAGTTAAAACTTGGATCATCTCATTTGATCATGCATTATTTTTTTCGTATTCTTTTTTTTTTTTTTTTTTTTACCTCGTTTATCCTTGTTTTCTGAGTTTGCAACTGTTTTCAAGATCGAGGTTCAAGGTTACTTTGTCATCAGCAGCTTCATACATGTGCAAAGGGTGATGAAACATCATTTCTCCATGGCCCCGGTGCAACATATTACAGTAGCAGGGCGTGCAAGGTGCAAACAAGCAGTAAATAAATAGTGCAGAGATAATTAATAGGGCGGAGACGTAACCTTCCTAAGTAAGTAAAGTGCAGTTGCAATTAGAGGTAGTTTGTATATGCAGTTTAGAGGAATTTCAAGAGAGAGAGTTCAGTTATTAGTGTGTATTGTTAGTGTGTTCTTATGGCTTGTGGTATGAAGCTGTTGCTCAGCCTGGTAGATACGGAGCCGAAGCTTCGATACTGTTTTCCGGAGTCCGTGTGGCGGGTGGGAGGGGTCCTTTACAATGTTTATGGCTCTGTTGGAAAATGTCTTTTAGGTGGGGTAGGGGCTCACCACTGATCTTCTTCTCAGCTGCTCTCGCTATGCGCTGCAACGTGTCACAGTCCGAGACGTTACACTTCCCGTACCAGGCAGTGAGGCAGCTACGGAGCAGGCTTTCGGTGGTGCTGGTGTAGAATGTGGTGAGGATCGGTCGGGGGGGAGGCTCGGTCTCTTCAGCCTCCGCAAGAAGTGCAGACGCTGTCGAGCCCCCTGGGCTATGGAGGTGGAGACCAGGAGAGGTCATCAGTGAACTGGACACCCAGGAACCTCGTAATCTCAGTTCTAAGTCGTGATTCACATTTTTTTCCAGAATCGTGCAGGCCTGGCCCGTCCTCTTTCTGTTGGAGGATGAGGCAGTCATGTCTTGATGCGTAACGGAGCGGTAGATTGCTACGGATAGTCGCTGCAGCTACAGTATGTGAGGATATTAATCTGTGCGGGCTTATCTGTATGTATATATAACGCCTGAGTGATGGAGCTTTTTCTGGTTCACTGATGATCTGCGTGGTTGCCAGTTAACTCACCCTCTCTGGCTCATTATTTGGAAACCGCCTCCCCCTGTTTGCTCACTGGCTACCTACTTCAAGGGCGGCCCTTTGACTTTTAGCACAGAGGCCCTTTGTCTGGCTGCAGGAGAGCACCTGAGACGTGACAGCAAGATAAGCAAACGACCTTGCAAATCACCTGCGACACAGACCGCGTGTCTGCATGCGGAGGTGTGTCAAAGGCCATACCTAGGCATGAGTCTGCATTCATCTGTGTCCTGCTGCTTGTCCTGCTGTCCCCCCCTGTCTGGGTTTGTTTCCTCACACTTCAGAGGATGTCGTCGCCCGTGGATCTGGATGCATGGACGATGACGACGGCTGACGAGTGACAAGTTTCCAGGATCGGGGTGGGGGAACTTAAACAAGATTCGGTTCATGTTGTGAGGATGACTTGGTGTGATATTTAAAATATAGAGTTTGCCTTGTCTGCTTCAGCTGCGAAGGGCCTACACGCCTGAGGAATTCGCGGTGGGCGGGTGACAGTAAACATGGCGCAGCCACGGAGGATGGCAGAGTCTCCGCTCTCTGACGTCAGCCTGACTGCCACAATAACATGCTCTCTCTCTGACCTAGTCCCGCAGTTACCCCACCCGTCATGTATATGGGATGGTAACAGATCGATGACCAGTTTAAATGGTCCTGTAACTCTGCTGATTCAGTTACAGTGTGTCCTAATCTCAGCCCCAGCGCCAGGTAACGACAACATTTCGTTTCCCAGGTAGTTGACAGAGTGTGGAATCCGCCTTTGAACTATTATATAATGACAAGAGTCCTCAGTGAGTGATGGTTCTAAACTTATGCCCTTAGAGCAGGTATGACAAAAAACTGGCACTTCGTGTGGAGCGGAAGGTGTCAGATTGCAACACTGAGCATGTTCCCCAAAACCGGTGCTGGTTCCTGTAAAAGGCTGGTTCTAGGTTCAGCACCGGCCCCTGGCACATGCATCATGTATTTGACACATCGCGCAGTTCCTGGTGTCTTTGCCAGCACTTAAACACCCTCCCCCCTCCTTCATACTCAGCCTGAATCGTGCAGCGAGTGCCAGCCTGACTGTGAGGCCCTCCGTCACCACGAGTAAGAGACCGGACGTGGTTTGTGCTCGGCGTCACTCGCAGCCGATAAGTGGACCGCAGCCTGTTCAGTTCGCTCCTGTGTACACAAATGCAGACGGCCGTGTTTAATGCAGTCTGCACACTGTCATGTTCACACGGATCCTGCTCTGAATGTTTGGGTCCACCCAGCATCTGTGGAACTCTGAATTCTTTCCCTGGCGCGACTTTGTGAATTTTCTTATTTTATAATTTTTTTATTTTTTTGAGTTGATTAGAAAGCTTGTTCATTGTGTGACGCAGACAGGCAGTGGATGATGTGAGGGTGAGATTCCTGTGCCCTATACCAGGGAAGGACTCAAAGATGGGCACTGTCAATGTGTAATGTGGATCGATAAGGTAAGAAAATCAAATTGGTCGTTTTGCGAGGGTGTGGTACTAGGTGACAGCCCTGCTGGGTGCTGGTCTGTTTGTGATGAAGGTGAGTGTGTGTGTTTTTGTGTGTGGTCCAGGTATACCTTACCTTGTGGGGACCAAATGTCCCCACAATGTGATGAATACCTGTTTCCTGGTCCCCCATATGGGAAAACTCTATTTTATAAAAATCTGTGGGGCGGCATAGTGGTGCAGTGGATAGCACTGTTGCCTCACACCTCTGGGATCCGGGTTCGAGTCTCTGCCTGGGTCACATGTGTGTGGAGTTGGCATGTTCTCCCCATGTCGTCGTGGGGTTTCCTCCAGGTACTCCGGTTTCCCCCCACAGTCCAAAAACATGCTGAGGCTAATTGGAGTCGCTAAATTGCCCATAGGTGTGCATGTGTGATTGAATGGTGTGTGAGTGTGCACTGCGATGGGCTGGCCCCCAAATGGGTTGTTCCCTGCCTCGTGTCCATTGCTTACAGTATAGGCTCCGGACCCCCCGCGACCCAGTAGGATAAGCGGTTTGGAAAATGGATGGATGGATAAAAATCTGTGACTGCAATGAAAAAACCAAAAATGCAAAAACTCTTGTACTTCGTTTGGTTACTTATGGTCATGGTTAGGGTTGGATGGGGGTTAAGGTTGTCATAGTTAGCATTAGCGTTTTCCCCATAGAAATGAATGAGTGGTCCCCAAAACAATGATTACAAGTGTGTTAAATATTAGACCAGTGGCCATGTCTCCGTGTTTCGCGTCTTGCATCTATTCCTGTAACGTGTATGTGTGTGTCCCAATAAGCATTGAACCTGGTCCCCCAGTTCGTATGGTGGGGAAAGCTGACCAAACACTCTGCACAGCATGAGATACAAACAGAGCACAGCCAATTGTGTGCCAAGCTGACCTCTGCTGCCACCGGGTGGCGCTGCCAGCATGTGGTCAGATCTTATTTCATGAACCAGTTATAACAGTAAATGTAAAAGAGCTTTGTTAGAATGTTGCCCTACAATTGTAAATTCGGTTCCGTTCCCCCAGAACATGAGCCGGAATGTGCAGAATTCCGTGTTTATTCTGCATGGCTGGATCTGCAGTGTTCTGCCTGTACCCGTCCTTACCTTGGGTCAGCAGCTTTCCGCATGTTAGGCTGTCAGAAAAGGTTTGCAGAAAGTATATCCTCTTCCCTCTGGTGGGGGAATTCCCGGCTGTTTTGCTGGCCGGTGCCGCCTCGCGCTGAACGTCAGCTGCCTTCCCCGGTGATGCGAGCGGTGCGACCTGCGCGATCTCGCAGGGGAATGTTGGCCGAGCCCCAGCCCTGGACTCCGAGCTCCAACGCCACTTTTATGGCTGGCTGGTGAGATTCGGGAGGGAGGTGGCGCTGTTGCCCTGTACATTCCTGCCCTTTCAGCCCCGCCCCCTCCTCAGCTCCCCCCCCCCTCCCTGCGGACTAGGAGGACTTGCTCCTCTGTGTCTCCTGCAAGCTATGCCTTGGGCAGTGGTAGTCACAGCTCACCTGCGATGCCACAAGGTCCAGGTGCTTTGCTGGAGATGTGCCAATACGACGTCGGGCCCTATGAGGGAGGCTCCAGTGCTGGGAAGGCTGCCCAACCTGGCCGGGAGTGAGGAGAGATGAAAACGACTGCCAGGAACAGATCGTGGGGCCCTGTAGGCTGGGGAGCGGGCGTCTCTCGGGCCCCGAGCGCAAGGACCACCCTGGAGGATAGGCGCTTTCTCAACGGCTTCAACCGCAGGATCTCCCGCCTCTTTGGTGAGTCGCTCCCAGGTGGTGGGCACTGCTGCTGGGATACGATCCCGGAGGCGAGCCGTGGGATTCTGTAGCTAGGCGTAGCAGCACCGCACATTGGCGTTAGGTTCCAGAGATTGGTGGACCTCATCAGGCATGAGGTGAGCTCAGACAACCCCACAGTGGTCTCCAGCTCCTTGTGCAACAGCCTAAATCTCAGCTCTGAGGTGCAGTGATGCAGTGAGAGTGACTTGCTGTGAGAACAGCACTGACGTCACCCTCTCCCTCATAGACTCCTGCTCAGCACCAAGCCTAGGTCTGATTCAGCCGGGTATTTGCGTTCGCTCCGTCCTTTGGTTTCCATTTTTGCCGGATTTCCATATCATTTTACTTGGTCTCTGGGTGTTCTTTACTGCAGGCTGAAAGATGACAGCACTGAGCTATTCTAGGACAGCACTGTCAGCCGGATGGGCCAGCAGAACCCTGGGGGGCTCGATCTGTGTGCCGTATGGTCCTGCGAGCTCAGCCCTGCTGTTCTCTAGGCTCTTTTTTGCGCATTTTTTTGTGGTCGCTGTTAGGCTGACGGATGCAGGTAGACATTCTGATGTTAATCTCTGCCTTCAGCCATAATTTTGAGTGAGCGAAAGCTAAAAGTGCCACCCTGTGCCTGGTGGGGACGCTGATATGACAGTGTTCACACTGGTGTTTTTCAGAATAGCTCAAGGACGTCACAGTTAAATATTAGACCAGTGGCCATGTCTCGGTGTTTGTGTTGTCGCGTCTTGCATCTATTCCTGTAACGTGCCAGAGAGGTCAGAGTCCGCGGCGGCCCTGCCCTGATTGGCTGCTGAGGTGAAGCGCCTCAGGTTTGAACGTGTTTACTTTCAAAGTCGCAGACTGGAATGCGACGCATCCTTCCATGCGCCAGAGGACATCCTACTCCGTGCTGAGTGTGGGAGCAGGGAGAGCATTTCTGTGATCAGGACCTGTGGATTTGGGGGTAGTAGTTAGATAGAGATGACAAATTCTCATACTCTGAAACTTTTAACTTTCGGTTGGACATCAAGAGGGCCTCTTATCTCTGGCCCTGCCTGCTGTGACCTGAGCCTCCTGCTCTGTTCCTCACCAGTCAGTTGCAAATCCTAGTCACAAGGTGCCAGCTTCTGTCTCTGTTGGTTTATACTGGTTTAATTACCTCTGTTTTGTCTCGGCAGGTGGAATAACCAGCTCTGTTCTATATAAAGTATTTCTCAAGCCTACTCAGGAGTGGCTGTTGGGTATGTTTGTGCATTTTCTCGCTTGACCTGACATGTAATTTCCTCTGCAAACCGATCGAGCCGTCGACTCCTGTGACCGGACCTGATTGGGTGATGACCAGTGATCAGTAGGGGCCCTCGGATCAGCGACGGCTCAGTCTGCTTGGCTAAAGCGTGCGCAGCAGTCCACTAATGGAAAAGTGCTTTGCGTGTTAATTAGCATGGATGGATTTGCCAGTGATTTTAATGATGCTCGTTTTGCCAAATCGAATGAACTCCCTGATCTGATCTATAGCTGACTTGATGGAGCAGGAAAAGAAAATTCAGAAACACGTTCCTTCTTGTAGTAGAAGGGTAGTTAGGCGTATATAACTACTTATACAACTAACTACTTTGGATTCTATGCATGCTTATATAAAAATGCTGATTGGTTTGTGTAGAAGAGATCAAACCAGTATGGTGTTCCACACTCACATGTCTGGATCTGCCTTCATGGTCGGCGCTGCTCTGTGCTGTGAACACAGAGGGATCTGCTTGCATTTAGGTTTTTCTTCCCTCTACAGTATCGTATGTGACCGGACTCCTCGACCTGACCAATCCACACAGGATTTCCCCTTTGTGGGGGTGACTGGGGTGGGGGGTGGTTTCCTCCCGGTAACACGGTAGCTGCTGGTCTGGTGACCTCTGGCCCCCCTCTGGCTGTCGTGTTTGTGCCCAGTTGCATGCCTGGGTCCCCCCGCCCCACCCCGTCTTGTAGGATGTATATATTTTTTCTGCTTGCCTCGGTTTGTGATGAGTTTCCCAGCAGCCCAGATGAGCGGACGCTGGATGCCGTTCGGACTCGCTTTCCAGAAACGCTCTGTTCCTCCGTCTGGCCTCCAGGTCATGCTGTGGTCTCCTCATCATCTGTTTTGACACTGAAGCCACTGAACTGCTTCCCTTTCTGGCTTTTAATTGAATCTGCAAGCATCTGAAGGCCCATATGGGGCTGTTTATTTGATTTAAGAGTCCGGACAGAACATGTCTCCACGTACAGAAAAAAAACAAAATTCCTCTCTTGGAGAAGGAGCAGTTTTAAGTCTGATGTTTTAGATCTTCCACATCTACTTGCTGCTTCTGAATCGTTGGCGTCTCAGTGCGTGTCTTGGCCTAGGCTGAAACAAGCTTAATCCTCGCGCCCATCCACACTCGGGCTCGTGGCCCAGTGACGTCATTCTTTACCCTGGAAGGTGCGGCTCCAGGCCTCTGCAGGTCCTGCTTCTTCGTGTTCCATCATGTGACGGCAGCCACTTAGCAAGCAGTGCAGGGAACGGCTCACGGATTCGATGAGCTGTCGTGCAGCGAGGCTCCTCTGCCTGATAGGGCGGGTGGGGCGCGGTGAGCTCATGGTGATACAGCAGACAGGAAGCCTAGAAGGTTCTCGTGGAGGATTGTTCAGCATGGGCTTGTTAGCGTTGCGGTGAGAGAGGCCTCTGATGGCCTGGGGGGCCTCATGCTGAGTCACTGAAGTGGAGTCCTCATGTGACACCCCCCCCCTCCCTTCCCCTACTGTGTTTTTAAACTGTCTGCCTCATTTTTACGATCCGGATCTCCATGTCCCGCCTTTCTGGCCTGATTCCAGGACCCAGGGCCTTTCCGCCGCCTGCCACAGCCCAGTGGGGAAACCCTGGGCCTCTCTGTAAGCTGCTGGATGCTGTAACAGCCCCCGTCCCCCCACAGTATCGTTAAGCCACAGTGCCAACAAAGTCAGACTTTACCATAAAAGAGAGGTATCAGAACGGCAGGGATGGCTAGTCCGTGTACCTTTGTGGCGTGTACCTTTGTGGCATGTACCTTCATCTGGGGCCCTGCTTCCCACCATAACTTCCTGCAGACCACCAAATGGGGGCGCCCACTAGAGACGGCTCAGGCTTCTCCCTGAGTGTGTTTTCAGGACCTCACGTTTGTTAAAACGGCCCCAGAAGCGATGTGGACCTGTACACTGCGATAATACGGGATCCCGCTCCCATCTGTACTCTCCAGACATCCCGAGAATGGCGACATGGATGGAGAGCTGTGGGCTGGTGCTTTGTTTTCCGAGCTTACTGCCTTGCCGGCGTTTACCGTGTGCCTTCCTGTCTGTTCACTTCCTGGCTTCTGAGAACTGGCTTGTGACCTGATTGCATCACATCAGCACCCCCCCCCAGCCCCTGGTCCTTCTCTTATCTCCTTTTGGATGTGGAATGTGACCCCCGATACCCACCTCAGTTAAGGATCTATCGAAGTGAACTGTGTGCTTTAGCTGCTAGGTGCTAAATCAGCAGTCCGCTGGCAGGCCACATCTGGCCTTGGGGTCAGAAGGTCCCTGGTTCAGGTTCATACGGGGGGGGCGGGGGAGCTACTTTGACTGTTTTACTCCAAGCAGTCCCTTCAGTGTTACTGTCGATGGGAGTTATGCCATCTTGTCTGTGTGCCTCCTAATCTTGAAGCAGCAGATTGTCTTTGACAGTAACCAGATGGTCGTTGGGTTTGGTTCCATGACCTGCGACTCAGGGATCCTCAGTAATTTGTCTCTTAGCCCAGATGTTCTTTTGTTCCCCCCCCCATTTCAGAATCTCCTCGGTTGTCCACGGCCTCCTCCGCCAGCAGCAATGAGCGTGCATCTCTCGGCGCCGTACCGGACTGCTCCGCCCCGTTCGGCACCGACCCCTCTGACGGAGAGCGCCCGGTGAGCCTGGTGTCCACCTTGTCGTCTGGCTCGTCACGGGACGGACACAGCCTGTGCGGGAGTGCCCCGCCCCCGCCTGGAGACGACGTCGATCTCGAGCTGAGCCCAGCGAGGGGCACCAAGAAATCGCAGCAGGCTGATTCACGGGGGAACCGCCAGGCGGAGTTCCGCCGTAACGGCAGCCAGTCGGCTGAGGCCGTCCCACACGCGTGGATCTCCCCCTTCGCAGCCAAAGCAATGGCCCCCAACCCCAAGCTGACGTACGTGGACCGCGTCGTGGTGGAGATCATCGAGACGGAGGGCATGTACGTCAGGGACCTGCGCAGCATCGTACAGGTCAGTGCTGGCTCCGCTAAGGACCTTCCCACGTAAAAGACCCCCGAGCTGCAATCGCAGAGCTTATACCCCAGGTCTAAAACAGTCTTTACAGTCAGCACAGGAATCCAGGGTTCTCAGACTCTCCCTCCACCCACCATACGCCACCTGAGAGGCTGTCCAGAATTACTGAGCCTTCCCACAATCCTCTCTGGCTTCCCTCCTTCTCAGAAAGCCCAGACAGGGAATCCCCCGAGGAACCGGCGGACATGAGGACGTGTCCCGCAGTGCAGTCTGGAGCCAGCCGCCTGTCTGTCCCCGGGATCCTCAGCTTGTTTTGCTGCTTGTCAGTTTTAATGCGCGTTTGCTTCTTGGTGGGAGGAAGCTTTTGTCTCCCACAGTCGGTATTTACATGAATGACCTGCAGGGCTGCTCAGACGAGTGCGTGTCAGAGAAATGCAGTCGCATGCCCTCAAGCTGCAGCATTATACCTGATACTGTCCTGGAAGTGACAGTTTTTATAAAGAGTCTTAGCTGAAACTGATATCTAACATTAGTGACAGCTCATTCAAAACTTGTCAGACGGTCACAGTTATGGCCTCCCCCTCTAGTTTGTTGGCACATGCTGCATGCATGTGTGTGCATGCATGTGTGGGTCATGTAAGTATTGCATTGTGGAGACCAAACGTCCTCACAATATAATAAAAAGCCTGCTGTTGTGTGGACCATTTTTTCAAGGGGAAACTCAATTTTATGAACATCTGTGACTGCAATCAAAAAACTAAAAATGCCAGAAGTGATATTTTGTTGCATTAATTGTGGTTAAGGTTAGGGCTGGGTAGGGTTAGGGTTGTCAAAGTTGGGATTAGGGTTTTTTTTACATAGATATGAATGGACTGTCGCTACAAAGATATGACTACAAGTGTGTGTGTGGGGGGGGGGGGGTTGCTTGTTAACCAGGTCCCAAGAGTTCTGGGCACTTGAGAGGTGGGAGTCAGAATCCGCAAGGCTCGAGATCAAATCTCGCCTTGACTTTATTAGAACATTTTTCTCTCTTCTATATGGTTTTCAGATGTACAAATACCAAGCTGTGTGAGGCCTGTGAAGCTGGAGATGGCGACTGTAACTGTTACTGGCTTCTGGTGTTCCTGGGGAAGTGCTCAGTGTCAAACAGACGGGTGCCTGCATGGGTGCCTCATGGCTTCAGCGTGAGCAGATAGGAATTGGTGTCTCTTGGGTCTCCTTTTGGCTGAGGCCTGAGAGAGAGGGGCAGGCCGGCCCGAGAGAGAGGGGCTAACAGTTGGTCGTCCCGTAACTGAGGACTGGTGTGTCTGTGCGGCAATTTGACATGCAGAGAGCGAGCTTGACTCTGCGTGTTGTTTCAGGTGCAGAGTGAACCCAACCTGCCCCCTTTCCTACTCTGTGCCCCCCCACCCCCGCAGACACAGTCCTACACCTCCCACACGTCGAATCGCAGGCCTTTCCTTGGCAGCCAAGACTCTGTTCTGTGTGTTTTCAGAGAAGCCGACTCTGGCCTCATGTCTGGCAGCGTTTTCTCGAGGCCGTTAGGGGAAGTTCAGCGTCTTTTTCCCTCGCTGGCCCCCGCTCACTGCGCCCCTGGCGTCTGGGATGGACATGCCCCACCCCCTGGCTGCCTCCATGGTTTCAGCTGAACTTGCTGCTCAGGCTTGTGGTCTCCTCAGGTTTCCTGTTTCAGCTCTCCGCCTGTGGGCCGAAGGTGAACGTACAGGGCCTGGTTAAGCAGCAGACCTGGTGATGAGAAGGTGCTGTAGTGCGCTGTGATGCAGGATTCTCACCTGCACCCGCTGTAAGAGTGATCTGACTGACCTGCAGTAAACCAGGTCCTTTAAATGCACATTTGTTGTCATGAGCAGCAGAGAATTCTTGCGTGGTCCTTTTGCATACCATCCCTGCTGTGAGCATTCAAAGCCAGCATTTGCATGGAGCCTGGTCTATTCCCTCCTCCTGTGCGTCTACATGTCCGCCTTGTGTTTGCCGGCTTCCTCTCTCTTCCCTCCCCCTTCTTGAAGATCCATGGAGCACCGTATGGCCGATGCGCTTGGCAAAGCTCCAAAAACAAGGATTTTTAATAAACAACTTTGATTTATGCGTGCGGTGCGACCGTTGAATGTCTCGCCGAAAACACAAGTTACTAAATATATCTAAGCTCCCCCAAAAAGGTGATTAAACAAATTTGTGCCGTGGATTTCAGCACCAGCACATTCTGAGGGGATATTAACCTCATAAAACATGAAGAAATGGGCGCAGTGACTTTGGGATCGAGGGGAATGCCTCTGTGGTACTTCATGAGGGTATGAAGGAATTTGGGTATGGACAGATTGTACCACAGACAACCAGAGGCTGAAAAGACATGCAATTCATTAGCTTGTAATTGTAATTGAGACAGTATCCTTACTTTCTTTCTGGGTTCTGAGTTCGATGATCTGAATGTGAAGGGTTGGGCCATGCTTCTCCTTTGATCCTGAGGGATCTTGACATGGCAGAGCGCCCCCTCCAGGTCAGCCTGGGTAACCGCACCTCGCAGGCGGTCCATCCCCAGCTTTCCGTGCACTTCCCACCCTCACCAACAATGCTCTGCCAGCACCGGCATGTCTGCCTCGCCAACAATAACATGAGCGCCTCTGATGTGCAGCCCGGCCCAGACTGGCCCAGAAAGTCCCCATAACCCTTCAGCGTCTGCGTTCTGATTTCAGGGGCCCATTCCCACTTCAGAGCAGACACAGACATGGGCCTCAACACCCTGACAATAACAGGGTCTACTAACCCTGCTCTAATTAATGACGCTATGCTAACATTATAATAAGCCAAGATATGTGGCCAAGTCATGTGACAAAATCTGACACTGAGTGCTTATGTTGAGTCTGCTTTATCTTCAGTTGCCTTATATCTGGCTGTATTCCATAAAAGCTGAAGACTGCTAGGTGAATTTGTTACCTGAGACAGGAAGTGGTCACTGGATGCGCATGATGTCACCCTGCCGGTCCCAGGAACAGGATTTAGAGTCACTGGTTAAATATAATGGGGGAAAAATCTGAACATCTGCTCTGATTTGCATTGAAGTTCTTCTGGCTGTGCTCTAGCTCCCTCTTTTGGGCAAAGCCTGTAGTTAACCACAGATCGACTCGGTTCAGATTTGCTGAGGTTCGTTTTAAAGAGAAGATCTTTTAATATCGCTCTCTGAGTTGATTACGAGAACCGTGCACATGCCAGCATTTGTTAGTTAAGAAATGTAATTAATTACGTGACTTAATTTTAAGCAGTAATTGAGTGAATTGATGTGATCACATGGTCTGCTTGGATTTGCAGGATTACTTGGCGCACATAATTGACAAAGCGGACCTGCCCATTAGACCGGAGCATGTGTCTGCCCTCTTCGGAAACATCGAGGACATCTACGAGTTCAACAGGTGAGGCGCTCTCTCATCCAAAGGCACACTGACTGGCTTGCCTGGGGTCCCTTTCACACCCTGAAGGGGGGTCCGTGTTAACTTGCCCTGGGTTCGGTGTTGGTTCCATTTCCTCACTTATCCCACAGAAACAACCTTTGCAGATTCTGGGACACACATCAGCTAGATGCTTCCACACCATGCCAGAGCTGGTCTGTCTGTTAAAATAGTTCTCTCTCTTTTCCAAACACCCCCCCCCCCCACTCAGAGATAGAGGTCACAGTAACCCCACCCCTCCTCCATATAGTTTTCACATCACTATTAACAGAAGGACGATTTCATGGTAATTACAGGTAAAAAAAAAACTTATGAAAGTTTTTAAATTTAACTAATGAAAGTCAAAAAGAAGGTGAACAGGTTACTGTGGTGGGGGTTAGGGTTAATGTTAATTAGGGTTACAGTTAATTAGCAGGGAGCACTTAAGGTACCTAAACCACCAACTGCAACCGCCCCCTCAATCTGGGCAAGATGTCCATGCTGTTTATCTGCTTGGATGGACTGTCTCTCCACCAGGAATGTGGCGATGCAGCTTGTGGGTTTCGGAGGCAGGGCAGCCAGGCCCCTGAAAATCCCCAGACCTTATTTTACCGGCTTTCGGTTTGCTGTCTGAGAAACTTATTTGTTTTGTTTATTTTCGCTGAGCCTATCGTCCTGTTTCAGGGTCGGAAATGCCTGGTCTGGATACTGGGGTAATTTACACTGATGGCCCCGGTACCTCGTGTGAGAGCTGTTCCTGCACACTGCTCGAGTCCAGCATCGCGTGCCTCCCACTGGGGGGGGGGGGGGTTTGTTTGGGGCTGGGGGCATGTCTGCAGTGTGGTCACATTTCCTATCTTCTCATTAAGCCTCTCCAACTCATAAGCGCTCCTGACCCACCCTGTGGGAGCAACTCACTCTATGCTCTGAGCACGACGTACCTTTTCGTACCCCTGACTCATCCCTGTTCTGTTCTGTCCCCCATAATTTCTTAGCCTGTCTGGGAAAATGACCCCTCCTCCAAATTTTGGGCCGAGCGCCTTTAGACATTCGCAGACTGCATGTGTGGTGACATCTTCCTGTGCGCCTCTTCTGCCACATGTCATTTCTCCATGGCAACGCCAGGACCGTACCATGTGTTCTCCATTTCGGGGGTTTCCCTGTAGCTCCAAGGGGCCTGATCGGGCCTCTGTGTGGAAATGAAAAATGACTGAAAACAAGCGCTCGGAAATGGTTTGCTGTTGTGGCTTGTGGTCACTTGACGGTAAACAATCCCTGGTCCGTGAGAGCCAAAGCGCTGTAGCATTCAGTAAAGCCTTATGCCTTATGATGTCTGAGTGGCACCTGACCCCAAAGGTAAGAAGTGCATCTCCTGGGCCTCACTCCACAGGGTTGGGTTGTCCTGCTGGCTTTATTGGCGCGTTTCCACTGACCTGCGGGAACCGGGCCAAACCCGACCTGCGGCGTGAAGAGACACTAATCATAGCACGGTTCCAGCTCGCCTCAATATTCCACTGCAGTCGTTGTCAGGTTTGGAGAGTGTGACGTTATTTACTGTTCACACGCCGTGCATCAGGATTTACTATGTGCTAATTTCCATTAGCATTCGTTCTTGTAAATTTGCCTTACGAATGCATTCCGTTCAGCTGTTCTATAGTACTACTTTGAGTAGGAGATCAGAAATTTTTCAGGTTCTGAATCATTGAGGACGCAACAATACATTTTGATGTGAGATACTACTAACAGTGAATAATGTGTAGAATATACACATTTTCCTTCAGATAATCCATTAGCAGACAACCGGTATCGCCGTGCATTTTGACCAATCAGATGGTGGTGATACAACCCGCTCAGTTTGGTCACGCTTTCGGCCTTGCTAAGCAGGAACATGTCGGTATGGGTACGGTTTGGGTATGGCTTGCATAACTTACAATGGAGAACCGTCTCTTCCCGGAACGGGCTCGGTTCTTGGTGGCAGTGGAAAAGTGCCGCATGACAGCTGCCCCCCCCCCCCTCACCGTGGCCTCCTCTGTTTTTTTTTCCAGCGAACTACTGCAGTCTCTGAACCAGTGCGACAATGACCCCGTGGCCATCGCCAAATGCTTCGTGGACATGGTGAGCAGAAGCGTCCCTGTTGTCCTGTTTGTTATTCTTTCTGTATATGTTGAAATGGATGCAGCATCTGACATCTGCGTTGGGTTTTTTTTTTTTGCAGAGTGAGTACTTCACGATCTACACCCAGTACTGCACAAACTACCCCAAGTAAGTCGGACGTGTAACTGTCTTGTGGCCACTGCTGATCAGGCAGTTTTTAAGCCAGCTGACCCGCTTTTAATCTCACTCTTCCCGCAAAGCTCAATAAACCATAATGAGCCTCAGTTACTGCTGTGGTTATAGATTTTTTTAATTATTATTATTATTATTATTATTATTACCTGGGTCTGTCAGTCGCTGGAGCGTGAAAGGAAAACTTGGTCCCTTGTCGGATTGATATGTTCAGCCTGGCTGATGGAGAACTAATGAGACACAGGAAACAGGGCATCCATAATGTCGAGGCGATGTTACTCTGAAACTCTGCCCCGTCTTGGCAACAAACAGTGCAGTGCAGTTAATTTGATCAGGAAGGTCATTCACTGGTGAATGCGAGATGGGTGCCGGGATGTCGCAGTAAATACCCATGCGAAGACGGCAAAATGCGCGGCGTAGTGCTGGTATCTCCGGACAGTGCTGTGTCTCCCGTCACAAACTCTTCAGACCCTGTTGTGTGATTTTTAATAAGCCGGACATGTGGCTGTCTGACAGCTGTCAAAACAGCCCCCATGTTAAATCAGTTAAAAATGTAAGATTTAAAATAGAGCCCCCTACAGCGATCATATCACTAAAGTCTTGAGTGGAAATCTGACAGGACAGGCCCTGTCAGAAAAGCACGATGCAGTTAGGTGAACTAGAGGAAGCCGGTTTGATCCGGACGAATGAGAACTCAGAATGGCGTCAGAATGACCGTCTCCAGCCTGCTGCATCCCAGCTGCAGTTCATCTGCGTGTCGTCTTCCTCTTTATGATGTCCATTTTGAGACATCCGAGGCCCTCAATCATCACTTAAATTCCCTAAAAGATCCTTCAGGCTGGCGTCTGCAGTACTGAGCATCCCAAGCACATTAAAGTTGCCCACATAATTCTCTCTGCTCAGTTTTCATCATTGATATGTCCACTTGCATGACCTTTCCCTAGTCTACATAAGGGGGCGCTAACGTACGCCATAGTACTTAGTGTGGCTTTCCTAGGCTACTGTCTGTATCGGGAAAACTAATGTAACTAAACTGAATTAGGGTGGAACAGTGTTGGCTGGGAAATTGAGTCTGGGTGCCAATGGTAATGGTATTCGAAATGGTAACGAAAGCAATAAATGATGTCATCTTGCTGCCATTGAGATTCGTTTAGGCGAAAATTACAGAAAGGCAAAATGGATGGAGAAATAGGTCTGTGACAGGGGCCCAGAAAGAAAAGGCAAGATGGACAGACGCAGAGCGAGATCCACCATGTGTTTGACTCTCCCGCCATACCTTCCCCATCCCCCTACAGCTCAGTCGCCGCTTTGACAGAATGCATGCAAAACAAGGTCCTGGCCAAGTTCTTCCGGGACCGGCAGGCCTCGCTGAAGTGCTCGCTGCCACTGGGCTCCTACCTGCTGAAGCCTGTGCAGAGGATCCTCAAGTACCACCTGCTGCTGCAGGTAGGAGCTCCACAGCTGGCCGTCCATAGGCACAGCTTGCCAGGGGGCCGCCATCCAGAAACAGGTCATGCCCACGCAAGGCCATTCCTGCCACCCCTTTCCTTGTAGGCCACACCCACTTAATCAAAGTATTTGGCAGACGCCCTTAGCCAGGGCGACTTACATAAATACAACCAATGGTCAACAAGCTCCTCCCAGCATCTCCTGACAGCTGTCCTCTTGCCCACTGCAGGAGATCGCCAAGCACTTTGACCCTGAGGAAGAGGGCTATGAGGTGGTGGAAGAAGCCATCGACACCATGACGAGGGTGGCCTGGTACATCAACGATATGAAGCGCAAGCACGAGCATGCCATCAGGCTGCAGGTGAGTCAAGTGCACCCCTCACAGATAAGTGCGTAAAGCTTCCATTATCGCAGGAGGACGTCGGTGCCATTACAGTACTTTTTTTGCTATTCTGTGTGTGGTTCCATTTTATCTTCTGTTCTGCCAGGTAGCCTTTAAGGTTTCAGTGCTAAAACTGCATCGGTTATGAGGCATGAATGGTTGAGTTCTGCGAAGTTCAGAACATTTTCAAAGTTCAAAAAATTCTGCTAAGCAAAAACAGTTTCTTGTAAGAAATCGAATCTAATCTAATGATTCCACTCTGCCCACACAGGAGATTCAGTCTCTGCTCATCAACTGGAAGGGACCAGATCTCACCACCTACGGCGAGCTGGTCCTGGAGGGCACCTTCCGGATCCATCGCGCTAAGAACGAGCGGACGCTCTTCCTCTTCGACAAGATCCTCCTCATCACTAAGAAACGGGGGGAACACTATGAACACAAAAGCAACATCTTGGTGAGGGTCCCGTGGCAGCCATGAGGGCCGGCACAGGCCTGTCTGCCCCAGGGCGTGTTCAGCATTAACCTGACCCGACCTGCTCCCGTTCCAGTGCTCTGCACTGATGCTGATCGATAGCGCCAAGGACTCCCTGTGCTTCAGCGTGACGCGCTTCAAGTACCCCAAACAACCCCACACAGTACAGGTGAGTGCCTGGGACCGTGCTCTGGCCCAAGCGGCCCATTAAAGCCTCGTCTGACGTGATTTGTGGCTGGCGTGGTTTAGTTTGTTGTGCTTATGTGTTGAAGCTGTGCTGTGAAACCCGAAATTAGCCCCTGTCGAAAAATCCTTAACTTTCAATCTCTTTCAATCTTTCAATCTCTTTCAATCGTGTTTTCATCTGGAACTGAGCTGGATCTGTTGGTGGTGGGTGAAGGTCTCCGGCCAAAGGCATATTGGCTGAATTTGTCAGAGGAAATAAGCAGATGAATTTGAAAATTGCCTGGTCTGGTTTACTGTTCAGGAAAAGCTCTCTTTCTCTGATAAAGGTCAGTTTGACATAATGTTTGGAGACCGGAGACTACAGCTGCTGCCTGTAGTAATGGTTCGATCACACAGAAGTGTTGTTATAAAATATATAACTGAGAAGTGTGAGCAGTATAGTATTCTGTATGTAGATGTAGACGTGTATGTAGATCAATTTTAAAATCTTATTTGCAGAGAGTAGGACAGTTGCGCGTTTTCTGAGACTGAGTCTCCTAGTGGTGACTGATAGATATCTGATTGAATTCCTACCAGGTTCCCCGTGCCTTTTGTCCCATTTGGGGACCCCTCCCTGCATACGCCACTGATGCTCTACGTTTCTTCCTCAGGCCAAGACAGTGGAGGAGAAGAGGCTGTGGACCCATCATATTAAGAGGCTCATTCTGGAGAACCACCATGCTATCATCCCAGAAAAGGTACACCTTGTATCTGGCTTCTCCTTGGAGGATCCTGTCTGTCTCTGTTGTGCTCATTTTCGCTTCTTTCTGTCTTTCAGGCAAAGGAGGCCATCTTGGAAATGGACTCCATATGTGAGTGTTGGTGTGGCTGCACCAGGCTGTTGGGTTTCTGCGGGCTAAATGGACAGTGCAGCTTAATGGCTAACGATGGCTGAAAGTTTAGCATGTTTACAGTGCTATAAAAAACAGGTGGAGTAAGAGGACTATTGGGACATTTCAGGTAAACCCTTTATGCAGGGGTGGGTAGTAAGATCTGCTTGTACACTGCTAGTCAAAAGTTGTACACTGCCTTGTACACTAACTTGTACATTACTAGTCAAAAGTTGTGCAGTGCAAAGCAAGCTCCTGGTCCCATCAGCGATAGGTGAAAATCTGCAATATAGATAGACCATATAAACTTTAAAAGCAATAAGTGAAAATCCACAATATAGAAAGATAAACATCTTTTTCTCAGATTTTTTATATGTTAAGCATTATGTTAATTATATGTTGAGTAAATGAAAATATAAGTAAAATAAAACAAATTTCCTTTATAATATGGAAAGGATATGTAACAGTGCATGCCATGCCCATGTAACAGAGCACTATTTAATGTCCCTTGTACAAAGGATGCCTTGAATTTTCTCTGCTGTTATAACAGCTAGAGGTGGTTACTTTCATGAATCAAACATGTGACATTTCCTTGCTAATAACGGAACTCAAATGGTGAACATACTGTACATTTATTTGTTAGCAAAGAATATCGAGTGCATTTTTAGTAAATCTTAAGTGAGTAAAAATGTCAGTGTGCGCAAAAAGTCCTGACTGGTGGTGTACGCAGAATTTTCAGTGTTTTGCAAAACACTCGTGTAAAACGTGAAAGTGTAATGTCTGTGTCACTTGTCCGTCGCGTGGGTGCTGATCATTTGTATTGGGTGTGGTTGAGCAAGTAAGCATTTCATTGCTCTTGTTAAAATATAGCATGTTAAATATCAAATCTAATCGGCATCTCAAAGGGAACTGGGGAGCCATTGCTGACGAGCCGAGTTCTGTTAGCCTGAAACATCTCCTGTAGAGAAAGCTCAGCCAGGTGACCATATGAGACACTCGCACTCGTTCTCATGGGCTGCCTTCCACATTCCAGACCCTACAAAGTACCGGTATAGCCCGGAGAGGCTTAAGAAGGCCGTGTCCTACAGTTCAGACGAATTCCCAGGTGGAGTGCGACGAGGGCGACGCCGGTCAGGTAAGAGCCATCTCCAGAACACAAGATGGTCCAGCACAGCCTTTTATGGACCACAGAAGCAGTACTGGGGTTTCTTCAAAATGTTGTCTCTATACGTCAGCCGATGTCTCAGTTTTACATTTTGTTTTCAAGCCGACTACTGTGATATGACAGCCAGCACCATAAATATATTAACCTTTATATTCCCCTTAAGTAGTACTCACTTTCCATTTCGATTCCCTCTTTAGAACCTGCCAAGCAGATTATCAAAAGCACCAAAGGTAAGTGAGATGGTTTATACGCACATTTGGCCCCATGGCAGTGCTGATTTACCCATAATGCAGTGTGATGCCTGCACCTAAGGGAGACTTTCTTATGAAAGATAGGATGTCGCTTCTGCTTTGCTCTCTGCCCTTCAATGAAGCACTTAGCAGGCAGCCGGGAGGAATAGTAGAGTCGCGATGTTGGTGGCCTGCCTGTCCGCAGGGACGTAGCTAGAAATATGGACCCCTTGACAAGATGTCACCTTAAGTCCTTTGGTCGGATCCCCCCAGTAGGCAGTACATTTTGAGGCTCCTGTAATGTGCTGGGCCCCCTGAATCTACCTGGGTCTCCACGCCCCTCCAGCGCCCTGGCCTGTCTGTTCAGCTTTTGCATCCTCGTCTGCCTCGGTTTCCATGAAGACTCTTTCACGAGCTTGACAGGCTCCAGACACAGTCGAAAAGGCTGGATATCTGCCTGCAGGCAGTGCTGTCCGCAACGGCACCGCCTAAAACAGTTTGGATCTCGTCTGTAGCCAAGCTCGGCTTTGGCAGCAGATCAGTAGAGCATCCCATTTGCGAATTATTATTTGCCAGGGATGAAAAGATGTTTTTTTCCCCCCCCTGCCATTAGAAGCAGTTTAGATGGGAGTGTAATGAACTCGACGTTCTTCATTTCTATTTTTGAGGATCCTTCAGCAATGCTGGGGGGAGGGGGAGTCGGCATCAATTGCTCTTAAGAGGTGTGACTTGGAAAACAGCCCTTTTCATTTGTGTTCCTTATAATAACCCAATTACGGAGATGACGTTTTAGCGCTGGGTAGGGTAAGGAGACACGTTGTTCTTTTGCCTTCCTGACTTCAGTAAGTTGCAGGAGCTTCTAAAATTGCTGTGCTACCTGTAAAAATGGCCATCACGTGTCCCACGAGATAATCTCGAGAAAATCTTCCCGCTCTTATCCATCTTGGGGCGCGTGTTTGCAGCATTATGAACCTGTGCTTGTTCTCTCTTGTCTGACATCTTCCATCCCTCTTTTCTCGGATTTTGCTTCCCACGTGACTTCGCGTCCTGCTCCAGCCATTCTCAAGGTAAGACCCATTCGTTGCAACCTCATGACCATCAGGTCTCTGTGCTTGGATGTTTCTCGGCGATCAGTGTTTGGCTGAGGTCGTATTAGTTATGAATGCACATTGCCCCTTTGTGGCCAGTGGCATGATGTGTCCATCTCCGGTTCCCACTGTCAGACTGTTGGATGTGGTACAGTTTGACTGTAAGCTAACTGATGCAACAGAAATGCAACCCAAAGAACTGCAGATGTCTTCCCTCCCGCACATAAAATTGGACATTGATTTCTTGTCGTAAATTTAGTTTATTTAAATTTTTTTTTGGTTTGATTTTTATTTATTCTGTTCCTCCCATTCAATAAAATTGATCATTACTATAAATTTACTGCTATCTTTATGCCCTCCTTAGTTGTTATAACGGATAAATCTTCTTTCCCCCCCCCACCCCCCCCCCACCATAAAAATCGCAACCAACACCCGAATCTTGGAGCCGTACAACAATTTAAACACCTGACTGACTTTCTCTGGCTTCGTACTACAGCACGCAGACAGCGAAGGTGCCCTGCAGGCCAACAGGCGCTCACTGCAGGCCGGAGCTAGTGTCAGCACCTTGGGCTCAAGCCAAGGCGAGCCTGAGGCTGAAAGGCCTAGTGTGGAGGATGATGATGAGGAGCCGGGAGTCCAGAAGGACTCTTTTGAGCGGCTCTCCCCTAGTGACAGTGAGGAACCTAGGCCAGGGGCACCTCCCTGTGAAAGGGTGGAGCAGGAGGACTGGGAGAATAACGAGGACGATATTCTGATGGGGGACGACCAGGTAGCCGACTTTGCCAGCTCCATGTTGGCCGCCATCTCCTGCTGGCACTATAGAGCCAGGGCTTTGCTTTTCGCTCGGTTCACAACGGTGAGGCTCTCTGCCACCAATGGGCTTCCTACTCCCCCATTCGTCCTCCCCGGCACTCCCACCTAACTTGGCCAATTGAAAGCATCGGCTTGCACGCTCACGTCGCGCCGTAAACCACTGACAAAGTAACCAAAGGCTGCAGCTAACAGACACTGAATGAAAATCCGAATGACGCATGGAGCATCCTCACTCTCGCCTTCACATTAACTTGATGCATGACTTAAACACTCTCCCACTCCCTCCCCTGGATTGATGGTAATGATGCTCAAGAAATGTAATTGCAGTTGGTAATCTAGTCCAGGCATGAGGGTGACTGCCCGGCCCCTGAAGGGAAGGCAGGCTCACCGCCGGTTTCACTTTCGATGCACGTTCTGCCTCAGTTTGTAGGGCAAAGTCCGTTAGTTTCACCATCTGCCCCAAGGCTGTGATGAAGCCGTTGAGTTGGCCTCCACACGTATGTCATTCCTCATGGCAGTGTGGTGTCACTAAGGCACTGGCTCGGTCAACGCCCTGGTCCAGTCTCTCTCAGGAGACGGTGGTCACCCTGTGCATTTATCCATGGTCACGGACTCATAACCCTGCATGACCATCAACAGATATAATCTGCTTCCATAACTGCACAAATTCTGCTGTGGGTGCAAATGAAAACAATTCCTTCACAGGATTTTTTTTACAGTGTCATGTCCTTTTAAAATATTGGTTAATAGAATTCCAGTTAATTTTGCTTAATAGAATTCCAGTTAATAATGTAGTAGATGGGAGCATCAGTGACAGGCAACTTTCTCTAGACTTGACTTGAAATGCAGTGGAGTTTTGATAAGCACTGTAGGGTCATACTAATTAGATTACTAGACCCCCAGATTTAATGGTTGTTTGCATTTCATTCAGTAGCTCAGAATTAATGGCCAACTTCAAAGGTGTATTTTTCAAAGGTCATTAAAGCAAGCCACACTTTGCCTTTGGTGATTAAATGAGCAGTGGGTTTGCCTTTTGATTTCTTGACAATAGGGGTTGTTTGAAAGGAGCTCTTATAAGAATCAAAACAGGATGTTGATTGAACTTTTAAGTAAGTCTATTCCTAAAAAGGTAAAATGAAGGGAAAACATTTTAGGTGCTAAACTTAATCAGCTACCAGCATCCAAAATCCACATAATGGACAGACAAGACCATCTGAACTCGCATGTCGTGATGAGTGACTAAGCAGGCTGCCGACCAGCCCCCCCCAGCACTGTTAGTTGAATACCCTCCCAGGAAAACTTCACCCATTTTTGTTTTTTGATCCCCATAGGATGAAGATGGGTGTGAGGTTACAGGGGAGGGCTCGCCGAAACAAGAGGGTGGACGGGACGAACCGACTGAGGATGGGAACCCCCAAGAGCATCACGTGAGTGACAAGTGTCTGAGAACGTGAGACTGAGAGAACTTTTGAATTGGATATTTAAAAAGAGGGTTGTTTTTTTTCATGTTCAGTCATGGATCAAAACTGATACGATCTTTAAAACCTGAGCTTTGATTTCTGTTGTACCTCTTGAGTTGTTGCTAAAGGTCCCGGTTCCCCAGAAGTCACCCATGCCTCCTGGTCATTGCTGTATTTGGTTAACAGCTGCGCTGTAGTTGAAAATTGATGCCCGGCTCTATTCATTTCTTCAGTTCCAAACTCTGAGAGCTCAGTGAAAGACTTGCTTCATACATATGGGTTTCAGCTGGATCCATGCCTGGGTCCATGCAGCCGGTTACGCTAAGTGTACTTTTTGTCATGAAAATAGCAACCACTCAACCCACGCCCACAAACCCGTGGATCACCTCCCTCCGTTGCTTGTGGCAAATGTGGGAACGTTTTGGCATCAGTGGGTGGTTCCCGCAGAAATCCGGCTCCTGAAATGAGCACCTCTCCAGCCGAACAGCTGGCTATCCCCTTTCTGCATTGCTGAATGTTTCCTTAGCACCTGGGCCCTGTCACGCTGGGTGTTCTACACAACATGGACCTTATTGTGCTTCACTATTGACTGACCATTATGCTGCAATTGCAGATGATTCATAGTGCAGAAATAGCTGATCATGTGTCTCTTTTTAGGACGAAATTTTACTAATATGGGCACAGATCCATCAAAATCTATCCTGTATAAGAAATAAAAAGCATAACATTCAGCCCAGATATAAGGGCAATTAAAGGGCCTCATAGATAGTTGAGCACATCTGCTAATTACTTCTTCCCTATCCTTCCCCAGGCCCCTGAAGGTCAGCAGCAACCTCCTAGTGGAACCCCAGAGATTGGGGTCACCGAAGACGAAATGGAAGATGCCTCTGATTCTGAACCCACTGACATGCGTGTTGCTCACGAGAATCCTGAAATTGTCGCTGCTTCTGAGGAACTGCGTGATAGAGAAGAGATGACAGAGTGTCTGCTTGTCCCCCAGTTAGTAGAGGCCAAGTGTCTCAGCAGTGGGGAGACTACACAGGATGAGGATGATGATGAAGAGGAGGAAATGGCCCGGGACCCGGAGCCAGCTAGGATCCTGCCGCAGTCGGTGCTGGACCAGGCCAGCGTCATCGCCGAGCGCTTTGTCAGTAGTTTCTCCCGGAAGGAAAGCCTCCTTGTAGAAGAAACGCGATCTCTGAGCTGTTCCTCACCACGGCTGAACACCCGTAGCGGGAGTGCCAGTGCCCTCAGCCTTGGTGAGACCTTTCAGGAACCTCCTACCCCTGCAGTCGATCCCATCTCCTCCAGTGCTGACAACTGTTTTGAGTTAGACCGAGGGTCTTTGAGGAGGCGAGACACACTGTCTAAGCGAGACCGCCTGCTTATTGATAAGATCAGGACCTACTATGAGCATGCAGAGGACCAGGATGCTAACTTCAGCCTCAGACGAAGGGAGAGTTTATCCTACATTCCAGTTGGACTGGTTAGGAACCTAAGTAGCCGACTCAATAGCATTCCCAAGGAGGAAGCATCTGTTGCAGAGAGGAAGCCTGCTTCTAACTCCAGGACACCCTCCTGGTCTGTATTTGATCTCCCGGGCTTAGAAAATGATCAGGGTGCAGGAGCCAAGCTTCCTGATCCCAATTTGGTGGTGTCACAAAGCACCAGGCTTCCATCTCAGAGTGTCAGCGATATGCCCATTACAGATGATGAGTTTAGGCCTTCTTCTGAAATGATCATGGTATGGCAGGAGATGGAGATGGAGATGGAAGTCAACGGGGACTTAAAGGAGCACCAGGATAGCCTGAAATCTCAGAAGGACACGTATTCTGGTCCATCTCTGTCCCAGAGGGCCAAGGGTGGCCCTGAGGCCAAATACAGTGAACCACTGATTATCCTGGAAGAGTCTGACCTAAGCACAATCTCCGAAGAGTCCTCTGTGGTCTCACCCCTCAAGTCCTCCAAAGATGCAGAAGAGGGGAAGCTGCAGATAGACAGCTTGGGTGAAAGCCTGGGCCCATATGAGGAGGGGAGGGTCCCTCGAACCCCTGTACCCAGGATAATTAGCCTGCGCTCAGAGTTGGAGGAGGACATGCTTCAGCAGGACATGGAGAAGATGAAGAGCAAGGTGTTTCAGCTGGCCCGGCAGTACAGCCAGAGAATAAAGAACACCAGGCCCATGGTGAGGCCACGGGGGAGGGACGCTGAGGTCCACTTCCTCAAGAAGAACCTGCCGTCTGTACAAGAAGAAAAGCTGGACGTGGAGGATAAAGGTAAGACCAGGATAGTTAAAGCACCAGAATGTTGACCGTTTTAAAAGTTCTGTAGTATTTGCTGTTTCTTGCCGCTTGAATCAGATATGTTAGAACATTCAATCAGCACTTATAGGGTGTGCTACAGTATATGTTCCTCAGTAGGGAATTGAAGAGCCTGTTAATCAGTATGGTTCTTACCACATGCTGTACGTAATATATGGGACCACAAGAATAGAATCCATTTTCATCTGTCCACTTTTAACTCAGAGGCTGAAGTAATTGGTCTTTCCATTAAAGCGCGCCTTCTTTTGCAAACAGATCCTGTTTAATTTTATATATTAAATTTAGTTATTAATTGAAAAATATGCCGTATGGTTAGTATTGAGAATTGCAGCTGTGGGGGATCCTGCTAGGGACAGGAGTCCTGATTGTCCCAGGGATGTACATGATCAGGTCTGGAGTGTAAAAGTTCTCTGTGTTGCAGGTAAACCTACTTTATTGCTGCCACTGAACACCTATGAGCAGGTCATTCTGAGGGAGGTGCACTCCCCCAGCCCAGCCCACACCCCCACCTCCCTGGGTAGCCCACACATCCTGTCACCTGGTCGCTCCAGCTCCCGGAGCCCACTGAGCCCTGTACAAGCTGAGAGCTTCCACTGGCCAGATGTGCGTGAACTGCGGTCCCGGTACTGCCAGCGGGGCCCCAGCGGCGGCCCGCCCCGCCTCTCAGCCGTGAACCGCAGCTGTTCCGTGCCTGAGAAGATGACAGACCATGCCTCTGAGCGGCCACATGGCACCTGGAGACACTTCAGCTTCTCCTCATCCTCCAGTCCTCCTGTGGAACTCGGCCAGTTAGCCTCCGGTGGACCCCAGGATATGCCGATCTACAGGTCCCATTCAAGCAGGGGCCCCCTGGGCAGGGGCATTGACAAGCTCTGTAGATCAAGCTCACTGGATCATAGACTGCCGAACTTACAAGATCGAGAAGTACCCGACGGCTACTATGTGTCCGGTCAGGCCTCGCTGCCCAATGACCATAAGGTCATCGTGGTGGAGAAAGCAAAATCATGGGGTGGAGCAGAAAAGACGGAAAGGAAGCCAGGTGAACCAGAAGGCTACGCCCACAACCAATTACCGACCTCCCAGGAAGAGATGTCGATCATGGCAGTCATCGACCGCTGCAGGGCGTACCAAGAGTCAGACGAATACCGGCAGAGGGAGGGGGGCGAGGCTGTGGCCAGCGAGCAGCTCGACTGTCCCCATGTGTCTGCCCTGACCACGGGGAGAAAGACGGACAACAGCCAACAGAGCTTGGTGAAGAACCTAAGAGAGAAATTCCAGAACATGAGCTCAAACACATAAAACGCTCCAAAACCGTGATGTACAAGTTTTTAAATGCGAATATTCCTTCCTGTCGTCTTCCATCTCCTTTCTCTGAGGAAGTCCTTAACCTCAACTTTGAGATGACACCACAGGGGGGGTCCTGATGCATGTTGCGGTCATTGGTGTTGCTTAGTAACACATGGCCGCTTTGCCGGTTTGTGTTAAGAGGGCATGCTGGCAGTGTGATCAAGTCGCAGAATTAGCAGACCGCAAAGTACCGGTAGTTCTGTCTGTTGATCTGATCCGATCCGATCCGATATACTGAAGCCTGCTCTATTACATCAATGAACTGTGCTTTTTAAAAATGCTGTATATATGCTGAAAGTCACAGTGATAAGGATGCTGTTTGTATTGATTTCTCCCTGTTCATTCCACATTCACCTGTAAAGTCTGTTGATATAGTTTTATCAGCAATATTAAGCAACTCTTCTGCATTTTCTTCACATTGCTATCAGTGGTATCGTGCTGCAGAATATTTTTATTTTTGCGCCATCTGAGTGATTTCGGTTTCCGTTCTCCTGCGTTGCTGCACCTCTTGTAGCGAGGGATGCGAGCATCCGCATGGCTTATCGCGTAATGGCGTGTTGTTGCGGCATCGGGTGCAGATGGACCAAAGCAGAAGAGGAGTCGCTCGAGTCCTATTTACTCCAACTGCACAAACTATTATTAATGCAAAGACTGATGTGATGCGTGTCTTTTTGTACATATGAACCCTGCTTGGGGTGTGACAGTCAACATACTGTTGGTTTTCATGTCTTATTGACTGAGAGAGTCTTGGCAATTCTGTGGCCTTGACTGCCTCATTTCGATACCATGTAAACAGTCAATATCACGAGGTCAAACCACATCTCCTTTGGTGTGTTCAACAGTCATGATTCTGGCATGGATTCCAGTGACCATGAATGACACCATTTAAAACACCACCTATCCTCTTACTAGTCAGTGCTTGGCTCGGCACCAAGAGCTTACAGGTTGCAGTTACAAAAAGAGGGCATCCTTTGTACCTTAAAGTATCTGGCCTTAATTAGCTTTAGCTGATGATCAGCCTTCTAACAAATTGCGTGAGTCGTTTCGGGAAAAAGATTCCGTGGTATCAAATGATTAAAGGAAACTGCATTCTTAGATGCTCTGGAATACTCACTTTTTAAGGCTAAATCAAAGAAATGTAAGGAGAGTAGTTGTTACCCACTCAGCTGTTACCCACTTTGTCCTCAGCCACCTGCTGTGCCACGCAGGAATGCATTAATGACATGCAGACCTCGCCAAAAAGGGTTTTGGTGATTAAACGTGGCATCGCAGATTGCAGGCACACCTGTTACAGCAATGTAAGGGAAAGGAAAGCTCCCCAGTGTTAGGAATTACCCATCATGCCCTGCAATTGGGAGGGGCAGGTGCGCAACATATTGCTTTTCATATGATGATGATTTTTGTTATCGGTTGATCTCTGGGACTAATTCTTCCTCCTAATCGTGTATATTGCCATCCACATTATTTATTCAGCTGGTGTATATTTTCCTATTGCATAATTGTCTGACTTTATATAAATATCTTCCTGTGTATTGTATTCTGTTATGTATCAGAAAGATCATTGTACAGAAATGTTTTATGTTTCCTCAAAGGGGCATTAATTCACTATTAAACCAACAATGGTTTACAGTTTAGATTGTAGCAGACCGTTTCTTTGCCTGTTCCACCTCCGTGGTTCGTGTCAATCAGTTCTGTGAGGAACCAAGAACACAGACTGATGTCAGATACATACATAGACATGGTTAAGAAGTCATATCCCAGAATGCAATGTGAACATCCCTGGAATTTTGAATCCCAAGTGGTTGAAGTGCTTCACTATGAAAAAAAATTACATCGCAACGGAAGATGACATTGTTGTACCACTGTGTAGGGCATTCTCTGAGTGGGTTTTGTAATTGTATATTAAAGTATTTGCATATAAACAGGCTAAACATGGATCCCACCTGTACTGGGGTCATCTCTGAGTGTCACTGACAAGGTGAATTAAAGCACGGAATTTTTTTTTTATATGGAGAGGAAGGACATACAAAGCCCAGCACCCCCTTGTGGCAAAGACCAGCTAAAGCAATTCTGTGCAAATTTTCATTGTGAGTTGCATGATCCAGATAAAGTTTCTCCCCTTTTCTTGAAAGAAGTGGCAGACATTTATATATTTTGTGAAGATCGAGCTATCAGAACACCGAGACAGAGAATCACCATCTGAAATATCATTTTCAACATTTACCTATTAATTCAGCAGCCCTTTCTCTGCGCTCAGCTTCAGGGTTTACTACTGCGCTTGTACTGGGTTGCCAGCGTTGGTCGGCAGTTGTCTGCCGTGAGATTTTCAATTCGAGACAAGTCTATACACTCATTTACATGTATAACAGTTTTATTACCTTGTAAATAGTCTTTGCGGTTTGCAAGTTGCACCAACGATTTTGATGTAGCTAATTTTAGGTTTATAATGGAATAATATAAATTTGCCGTAATATTTCTTGTGTGAACGTGAGAGTCACGCCAGATGCGTGAGAGATAAACTAAAAGTTCGTAAATCTATTTTTACAGAACCGGAGATTTCTGTCATCGTAAACACTCCAGTCTTGCGCCTCCGTCACGTTACCGCATGTGAGCGCGCGATCCGCCGCTTGCGTGATTCCCGGTACCTGCCGCCCCAACAGCGCTGTTTGCGCTCTGCTGCTGCAGCTCCGCAAGGATATACTTCTCACCAGGCTGCTGGGGTTTTGACAACCCTGCTGATTGGTCCCTCTCCATGGTTCCCCTCGGTAGATTTTAGAAGAAACATATTTTGAGAGGGACTCAAACCCCTTTTACTGGGGCGCGTGCACCAGTATGCAAGTGCAGTTCCCCAGTAAAATTTCACGATCAAATTCTACGGGGGATGGGGGGCTGTGCCCCAGTAGAGCTTTAAATGCCTGCTTTTCACAAGCAGAATTTTGCGCTGAATTTCCAGTTTAATTAATTCATAACTAAAAGCTGAGGAAATTTTCCAAATGGGGTCCTACTGGGGTAAATTGGTGGCAGCCGACAGGCCTTTACGGGGATTAAATTTTCAGGCGAACCTGATGGTATGGTGCCACAAATAGCATAATACTTAAAAAAAATTGACAGGAATCGAATGGGAAAGACGTGGGGAATTAAAATCTCTTCCCAGGGCTGTCAGTCCCGTGCAGCCGACCTGCTCGGGCTAGGAAAAACAGCGCCTGCTAGCCGTTTTCGCACTTTCAAGAATAAATATAGAAGCGAAAGTATCTAACGCCTATTTAAATTTTAGGCGGCTGCCACAAAAATAAACTTCAAAGCAACGAGTTAATTTAGTATCACATTTTTAGTGTATATATATAATCTTGGCGAGTATGTTATTAAGCAGCCCCTATATAAACCATGTTTATGCCGTATTTGCAGAGTTTCACCTTGTACATACACTGCATGGACAAAATTATTTGGACGCCTGGCCATTACACCTACAGGAACTGTCATGACATCCCATTCTAAATCCATGGGTAGCACTATGGAGTTCGTCCTCCCTTTGCAGCTAAAACACTCAAAATCCCATAAGATTTTGGAGTGTCTGTATTTTTGCTCATTCATCCAGAAGAGCGTTTGTGAGGTCAGACACTGATGGTGGACGTGAAGGTCTGGCTTGCAATCTCCATTCTAGTTCATTCAAAAGTGCTCAACTGGGTTGAGGTTAGGACTCTGTGTGGGCCATGGACACCGTTAGGTCTGATCACTCAGGGCTATATCTTCCTTCCCTAGTAGACTTTTTGCTAAGGTGGCATCCTATGACAGTACCACACTTGATTTCACTGAGCTCTTCAAAACGATCATTTCCTTTACAAAGGTTTGTAAGCCTCACTGGTCTCTTAATTGTACCTTTAGCTGTAGGTAACTGTACCTTTTAAGGTACAGAAATGGACTCTAAGGAACATTTCTGTACCATTGATGGTACATTAATGCTGTTTGTATCTTTGGGATGTTCCCCAGAGTCCAAATCTGTACCTTAAAAGGTACAATTACAAAGGCACAGCCCCAGTGACAAGCAAAGGTGCAGCTTTACCCTTTTTTATCAGTGCACAATGGGTCTGAATGAAACACCTGAATTCAATGATTAATAGCTGTGTGCCAGTACTTTGCTCCATATAGTGTATTTTTAGCCTACTAAGGCCACGGATACTTTGTACTAATTGTAAACTCAGGCTGTTGATTCCAATCATTGAAATGTGTCCTCTGCATTTAACCCTATGTGACAGTACCGGGCGAGCAGTGCTTGGGGGCAGTGTATTGCTTTGGGTACGTCAGTGGTGCTGGTCGGGGATTCAAACCTGCAATCTTATAATTCCAAGTACGCTTCTCTAACCATTAAGCCACCACTGCCCACAGAGGCTTTGAGGGAACCAGACGGCTCTATATGTAACGTGCCTTTGCACTCTAGGCTATATAACAGCCTAAACGCGTCTTTTATTAGTAATTATTAAACCAGACGAAAGAGGAAGACCTATTTAACATTGTGTTGTTCTCTTGAGGGTATAAACTTTAAATAAGTATGTGGGATTGGTTGTACTTTTGAATTTTTATTCAATGCAAGAGCATAACTTTGGGTTGAGCATTAATTGGTGGGGAGGTTGAGGTCTCCACCGATTTAAGGGGGTCCCAGAAGGTTAATCAGCCCATATGGTTGTATTCTATAGAAAGATATTATATTTACAAGATAAGAAAAAATATCACATTTATATCTGAAAATATCAATAATAATACTTATAAATGTAATATTCTTAATAGTAAACGAGAGAACATTAAATACAGTTATAATAAAGAACATTTATTAAGATTTTATGCATGCATATATTATGCATCATAATTCAAATGAAGTTTATGTTTCGTTTGCATCGAACGCATGTTATATTCAAAGACAAACGTACCTATTCGTTATATTCCCCCCTCCCAAATAATACAAGGTAGGAGCCCCTAATAAAGCGATGGTTACGGTTTTCGGTTCGGACACTCCTTCCCCCGACGCACACATGTCATACGGCTAAGCTGCTTGCCACCGAAGAACATCTGTACCGTCGCTTTCATTAGAGGTGCGCCGTTCGCGGGAGCACATCGCGGATCATGGGCTGCGCGATATCGGGACTGGGTCTAGCGCCGAAGTCGGGGAAAGGAATGAGGCAGGCAGAGCCCGCAGCCACGCGTCTGAGTCCGCAACAGATCGACATGATCCAGGAGTCCTGGAAAGTTATCCAGGAAGACATCGCCAAAGTCGGGATTATCATGTTCGTCAGGTACTTCTCATCGATGCGCTTTATCTGATTTTTCAGTGTGCCATGTAAGATGTTCCATTTGATAAATGCATTTACGTTATTTACTGTTTTATAAAACTTAATACACAATAAATGCAATGATTTTCTGCAATTTCAGATTAATTGAACATATAAACCACTTAACTATTTCTGTTTTATCATCATAATAGGCATAATAAGAGCCTGATTACTTGCCTAAATTAAATGATATTTTAAATTCTTTTTAAACTACAACAAATGATATTATTGAAGGTCAAGCGGTCTAATTTGCATATCAGTCTGTTGGACCCGTATCCATATATATATTAAAAAAACCGTTAACGCCTTTTAGAGATGGTAATTACAGTTGGGGGACAGGATTCGTCTATTTTAAATCGCCAAACATTGTCAAAAAACTGATTACATTTGGTAATTGCGTATTAAACAACGCATTAATGTCCATGTACGAAAACAGCAGATCGTAGTCAGTTTCACGCAATTAATTCCACCAATATAATTTTTCTGACACTGTTGATGTAGTCAGCGTTTTTCGACATCTTTATTAATATTACGACCCTGATTACTGTTATAATTTGCAAATTGATCGGCAGGTTAGCAGCCTGGCGCTGTCCTTAACCTGTCAAGGACTGGTATCATGAAACTGGCAATAAAATCCATTCGGCTTATTTGAAGGTTCTTAACTACTTAAGAGGTGGAACTCAAACAGGATGCCCGAGCGGATTGGCACTATATCGCATCCAATTCAGTGTCGCCCTGATATTTTCACGTAGTTGCACCTCTTACCCTTTTAACGTTTCTCTCTTTCTTTCTGGCACAAACGGCCACGATGACTGAATGATTTGTGTGTAAAAGTGTGTGCGCATTAAGAGATAACAGCCTGTAATATATTCTAATTATTTTAACCTTATTTAAAATAAGTTAAACGCACGGCTAAGGTGAAATAAAATCTACCATAATACATTTTTGCAATTAATTTTATCATACTGTCTCCCTCCGGTTTGAGAATGGTTGTTATACTCAAAGCTGATGTTTGAAGAAGATATTTGGGTCATGATTATGAGGACAAATGCCTGATGCTTCTTGGAAGAGCTGTTCTTTGACAGTTAAAAACAGCTACCCAAAGAATTTCGATAACCCCCCCCCTCCCTGCAATGGTCCCCCCCCAAGTACCTCACTTCTCTAGCAACACCACTTGACCACTTGCAGAGGCTGCATTTGGGGGTCTGAGGCAATTTTGGCAAATACACGGTGGGGGTCTGCTTATCAATCTGATTAAATCTTTGCCTTTCTTTCCCGGCAGACAGGCCCTCAATTAAACTTTTTAACTGTAATTTCCCTAGACGGAACTAACCTGAAACAATATGACATTTTAACAATTAACCGCATAACGCTTCTACTTTCAAGCAAGAGACAAAACACAGTGGCTTCAAACCTGTGGCCGAATATGAGAGTAATTAAGCAAAGGGAGGCGCGGCACAAAATGGAGGCATAGCACATTAATTGAACTGGATCTGAGATGGGCCCAGTGTCGATTCGCAACCACTATTTATAGACAGCAGTGAAAATGGCCTTGTGGAAACTGCGCAGAACCTTGAGAAATACAAATTCATAACCAAAAAAGCAGCACAACCTGAAAGGAGGCTGGCAGTGCGGGAACGCTGAGCTGGGGTGATTTTCTTTGGGCAGGGAGAGGGTCTTGGCACCTGTGATGAGGATTATATTGTCCCCTCCCTACCAATGGGTGTGACTGTGTGAGCCCACTTCTTGGGGGGGGGGGGTTACAGGCAGCCCCCAAGATGGGACAGAGACTCAGCCATCCGACTCTGATTCAGCACCGTGTCATTCACCGAAACGCAAAGTCTGGTTTTCCGTAAGAGAGGGACAAGAGAGACTGGAAGGTGCAGTTATCAGAGCCAAAAGGCAACATTAGGTTGGGAAAAATATGGATACGATGCTCATCAGGTGGGAGGGCTGTGCGTTGCGAGGGGGAGGGGGTTAGAATTTGCCAAAGTGGGGGTGTATATGTGGAAAATTGGTTTACCTGAAGAACTGGTTAATTGGGAGTAGAATGGGAGGAATGGAGGAAGAACAGGAGACACTTTGGGAAATCGGGAGTGCTGGCAGGCATGAGAATAGGTGCACGAGAGGCTTGGACACTAATAAATGCCCCATTTCAGCCTCTAGGCTCCATCTGCATCCCAGCAGATTCATGTCTTACAAAATCCTTTCTCGTCCACACATAGAATTATTCCTTCTTAAAGACACTGAAGCCAGTGTGCTTCAGAGTTTCAAAATGCGAGCAGTTGGGTTTACAGAGATCCCTTAAATTACCTCGTTCAAGCAGCGGCTTTGTTTTGTATTTGTATATCCCTCCCCACCAATAAATCCCGAAACTGTACAGATCGGTGTTTCAAAAGGGCTTACAAACCATGCATTGTGTAAAAATACCACATTATGCAATAACTTAACAAAGTATCAATGAAGATGTCCATTTCGATTACTACATAATGCACGGTATTACATTTTCATCATTAAAAACTCCCGCATTTTGTAACAACCATCATAAAATGTAACAATTTATTACGTAATGCTGGGAAACGCATTACATGTTGTGTTCAAGCTCTCTATTACAAAATGTGACAGATTATTACAAAATGCAGCTGCTATTACATAATAAAGTGAAAATTAGTTACATTTTCTTGAGTTATTTCATAATGTGGCATTATTACATAATGTGTTGCTACCTGGCTGCTTATATGCTGCCACATGACACTGCAGTGTCACTCATGAGAGGCAAACATGCTGAGCAAACGCTGCCGGCCTCATGATTGACCTTCCCCGCATCCCACGGAGCAGCTGAATGGTTCAACATGTCCTGGTTAAACAGACGTAAACTTGACCATTCAAAGTCAACCTGGGGCATCGTAAGTGAACAGGGATGTGGATTGGCACACGGGCTTACAGATGATACACAGTCACTGGCTACATAACACCCCCACCCCTCCTAAGCAGATGTGCGTAAAGTGGACCACCAGAGCTCCTATTAGCGTCAGCCTTATCCTCTAAACAGCTGCAGCAATTTGCTAAGGAGCAAACAGACGTTTTAGAGGATCACATTAGCTAAATGCAGCCTTATGCTATCCCACAGCCGCTCTCCGCTGCCCTGGGGAGGGAATCTGCCGCAGAATCTGATCCAAACAAGTACAATGAAGCACACACACGTATTCATCTGTATGTCCAATCTGTGTTCATCGTTACAAAGTCACTGTGATCCTATATCCATGGGGACACACTGTCACAATCCATCCATCCATCCATCCAATTTCTGAAACTGCTTGTCCTATTCATTGTGATTGCGGGGGGTCCAGAGGCTACGGGTTCAAGGCAGGGAACAACCCAGGATGGGGAGGCCAACCTATCACAGGGCACACTCACAGACCAGTCACGCAGACATGCAGAGTTTGATTAACCTCAGTATGTTTTTGGACTGCAGGGGAAATCGGAGCACCCAGAAGTAACCCCACAACGACATGAAGAGAACTCACACATAGAGTCATGGCAGAGACTCACGCTCAGGTCCAAGATGTGTGAGGCCAACCCTAAGCATCCCCACTCTCACGATGTCCCAAAAACTTTCTCCTGAACTGGAATAGACCTAAACACCCTGAAACGGATATACTTAGAAGTGAGAGTGAGAAATGGTCTCCCTCTTCTTTCACATTTTCATCTAATCACAGAACAAGGATCAAAGCTTTGAAACGCTTAACGTACTTTAAAACTCCAGGGGACAGGTTCTCAAAACAGTCAGATAAATGAGCATATGAGATATAGGGATGTTTAATCAGTGCTGGAGACCCCCGCTTTTGATGGCTCACGAGTGGCTGTTGTCATGGCAACAGGTTGTTTGAGACACATCCCGAATGCAAAGACGTCTTCTTCCTGTTCCGAGACGTGGAGGACCTGGAACGGTTGCGGACTAGCAAGGAGCTGCGAGCTCACGGACTCCGGTAAGTACCCTCATCTCCACGTGACCCCCTCTTCCTCCTAACTCCCTCACCTCAGGTGGACGTAGTGCTGGGAAATTTTAACCTTCACAGCCCACAGATCTCAACAGTCTGGTTTTAGCACATCGGTGGTGTTTATAGTGTCACACACGCAAACATTTTCAACCTGAAGCCAACAGATTGTTTTGTTGTGGATTGTTTTTGTTTTGCAAGGAAACATTATGAGATAAAGACATTGGAACATGTTGCAAATGACTTTATTAACCGAGTACTGAGCAGGAGCAAAATTGTTTTGCACAAGGATTATTTAGGAACATGTAGGGTCAACAGGTTTATTACATCTGTGGGCTTATTTTAAAGTTTAAATCCGCCAAACTCAATTTTTTTGCTCCATTTGCTTTAGTGGGACACTAAGCGAAATAATGCTGGCTTTGTTGTGGAGAGATTTCTCCATTTTATCGCCTAGCATCATAGGATGTGGGTGAATAGACTTCCCAAGGCACCAGTCACTAAAAGGTGGATCATTATGTTCCACAATAGGACATGAGGCAGCTTCTTCAAACAGATGGCAAAATGGAGAGATTTTAGTGAGCTAAACGTATCGATTGGTGAAAGACAATTAGATCATGGTGTGGGTGTTGACTCTGGGGTTAGAAAAATTATAGTGATTTACTGAGCACATTAAGACTTCAAATTTCATGCAAGGCTTCTTATAAAGCCGGCCATCTCCCTTTCTGTTTTTTTAAGCTTGAACAAATACGAGATACAGTACAGTGCAAAAGTCTTAGGCTGTCCAAAGAAATGTTTAAAGCTGTTTATCTGGGTAGCAAGTGTACTTTGGCTTAGAACAAAAAAACACAATTTAACATTAGAACATGTGCAAATTAAGAGTAACACAATAAAAACTAGTAATAATTTCTTCCGTTTTCTAAAAAGTTACTGATATCTAGTTGGATGTCAACTATCACACACACCCTAACGCTCTCAAAGTCCTCAGAATAACGGAACCACACACACCGGCATCCTGCACAGAAATCTGCTGTTGTTCCCCTGCCCAATTCTGTAACCCCACCTTCCACTATAGGGTGATGTCTTTCATTGAGAAGTGTGTGGCCAGACTGAACCAGCTGGATCGCCTGGAGCAGCTCGCCCTGGAACTGGGGAGAACCCATCACCGCTACAATGCTCCTCCCAAGTACTACGGGGTAAGGAGGCTTCATCTAATCGGGCAGAAACTGTGGGATGGACCCCTTTCACAGCAAAGCTCCACAATACAATAAAAACCCTCTTTTAACATAAGACCACACCACACTACAGTAGTTTATGAAATCGACATCTGGGCTATTTCAGTACGTGGGGGCGGAGTTTATCTGTGCCGTCCAGCCAATCCTGAAGGAGAAGTGGACCCCAGAGCTGGAGCATGCATGGCAGGTACTGATCATTTCTTATAGCTACTGTTTTGTTGTCGTAACCTTTTTAGAGATAAAAACAAACCAAGGTGCAATTCAGTGACGCCAAGAAATATGCATGCAATATCCTTTGGTCACGAAGATCAAAAGAATTAATGAAAACACTTATTTTAATACTTTAAAGGATGCAGCACATTTTTAGGCTTCTATGCTAATTTATTAATAAGCTAAAAGAAACTGCCCTGCTGGAAAACATATTAACGAGGCAATTTGTATCAAATAAGCCTAATCTCTACAGTGAAAAGGGAAGGATATGGAAAATGATGAGCACTAATGAACATATTTCACTGCTTTGATTTTAGCGAATAAGGATATCTGTGTCTGAATATGATTATATATGCAAGGAATTCTGGGTAGTTTATGACATCGTGGCTTCCATTATGAAAGGGGTGGGCTGTGCGACGTTAAATTACAATGAGGCGAAAAGGCAAATTGAGTGTAGTGAAATTTTAAAAAGCCTTTCGACTGCCTCTGGGGTTCTCCTGTTTTCAAACCATAAACCGAAAGCATGGGGAGATGGAGTTCCCAGAACAATACGGGAAATAACCTAGCATCTAGGAAATACAAACAGGCTGTGTCCAATACCAGCAACTCCTAATTCCACCCTTGATCCTAATTAAGATCTCATTCGTTTCAGATTGCTTTCCATTTAAAGGAAATTTGAATGTAAATTTAATGGTCAAGAGTGAAAATGGGATAACTCTGGGGGGAAACTGTGTTAGAAATGCCCCAGTCTGACCTACTGGGAAGGCTGTAAGCATCAATTTAATGTCCCACCCCCCCCCCCAGACTCTCTTCCTGTACGTCACTGGGATCATGAAGCGAGGGTACCAGGAGGAGGAGGAGAATTACAGCACCTCCAGGGGGACCTCCAAGCAAGAGAGACCTCAGAGGATAAACACAGCCCTTTAGTGGACCTCAGTCACCCCATCGTCAATCAACCATGACTACGCTTCCTGTGTATATACTGTATTCATTTTTTTTTATCCATTTTATGCGATGTGTCTTTAAACAGGTGATTTTATTTAGCTTTACCCAACCTGAAATATTTATACTTAACCAAATACAATTAAATATTAAAAAAATTCTCATAGGCACTACATGGCTGTGTCCTTGCAGTAAAGTACAACAAATAAAGTTGAAAACAACAGGTAAAAGACCAGAAAGAATAAAATTAACACACTAAAGAAAACCTAACTTTATTCCCTTTAGTCTTCATTGTTCCCACTCCACAAATTTATGATGCATGTTAATACCCTTCCAAGACCATGCAGCAAATTTTTCTGTGCATAAACTTCAAACCAGAACCCCAAGAACAACACCAGCTCCTTCATGAATTTATTAGGGGCAAAACAAAACAACGGGCTGTGTGGAAACGATTCCAGTATTTCATTGACTGGAAGCTTTATTTCTCCCCAAAATTCATGAAGACTTAACGCAATGATCTAAAAAATTAAAACATCCGGTACTGTCACACGCGGAAAATACTGACAATTGCCAACAAGGACTCGAATTCTTTCATGTTTTTGGCCCATGTCAAAATGGCCATTCTGAACACATCCTGAGAACATTTCAATTTGTACGAACAGGAACCAAGAACCAATCAGAGGATAGTACCAAAAGCAAGAGGCTTGCGATGACAGGTGACTTACGCAACAATCAAAAACAGAAATGCTTTTTCGTGAAATACAAGTTTGAAAGCAGTTTAATCCCACCGATATTGCTCTGATTTTTGTGAGGGATCACCTCCCCCCCATCTACCTACACCAGGCTGTACTTTCTGCAGGTCAAGTTCCTTTTTACCTTAAAAGGCCACGCTGCAGGCCTTCAACATAAAGCGCAGGGACTGGGCAGGACTCCCAGCCTGCTGTCAGGCATCATGGGCTTCCCCAGAAGCCAACGTCGCCATTCTGTCACGCTGCTGTTCTGCGTGGGTTGGACTCATTTTCCAGGCGGGAGCTGGCGGCTGTAATTAAGGTTGGGCTGATGTAAAGAGGGGGGGGGTACTGGCTTTGTGGGGGTGTGGGTGGGGTTTTCCAGCACCTTCCGCTGGTCACTGGGTGGCTTTGGTCTTCTTGCTTTTGCTCTTCTTGTCCTTCTTCTTCAGACCGTCCATGTGCGCCCTCAGTAGGTTGGAATAGGCCTAGACAAGCAGGACAGTTCATGCAGATCGACATCACTGTAGAGATCTCCAAATGTGACTGACCCAACCCTGCATGTCAAGTGCTCAAAACGAATACAATACGGATGCTTTAAGTAACCCCAGTTATTTATCACACACATCATTCTGGTCTATACAAGGCATTTATTATGGCACAGACCTACAGTCTGGATTTTATTTAAATGGTATAAGGCATGTCAGGAACACACAAAATAACCTGGCGCCTTGCAACCACCGTCGATTAGCCATTTAACAGCCCAGATTCAGGTTACATACTTCGTTAAAAGGGAATAACAGTAAAACTCTATGGACTTCAGCCAACAACTTTAAGATCAGGAGACCCAGTGTATAACCACTATGCTACCTGCTCACTGCCCCATACAAGAATAAAATTAAAAACCCCAACAGACTGCTTTCACCACCACAGCCAATCATACATGTCCACCTAACCGCAGTGAAAAAAGGGGGAAGGGAGATGGAACACATACATTTTGAAGACTCCTTGTGCTTATATCCCGATTGCTTTTATTATTAGTACTATAAAATAAAACTGGCAGTTAGACTCACTGACACCATACAAAATGTGAAACCTAGGCCCGATTTTTATTTCTCAATTCATTGATCCGAAACCTTTGATAAATAATGACGAGGGTATTTCACATCTGGTCACCTCGTCTCAGCCATCGAGTGCAACTGACAGTAGGGTCGTCAAACTACTTTACTACCCAGAGTCGCAGCAGAGAACCACCAGCTGTGTCAAATTAATCCCACTTGGTCCACACTTACACTCCTGTGTCCCGTGTCCGGGTGGGTCCCGTTCCTCAGACAAGCCAAGTGTACTTCATGTACATTATCCACAAAGAATGGAAACATTCTTTGGCTAAGTATACAGACCACAATCCACCGCAGGTGACAACTAACGTTCACGTCGAATACGAGGAGCCTGGGCTGTGTGACAAGTGACACCCTACCTCTTCAGATGACAAGTGTACCTCACTGGTTTCAAGAAATCCCCACATACTTGGGTTCCTTGCGACATGCGTCATATATCAAAACATGTCACCATGGTTGTGTAGCATCTCAGCATGCTTGGCCTTAAATTTGCTGCTTGGGACGCAGCCACTCATGTATTCTTTTATAGCCAAGAAAGAAATGCAGGGAGAGTAAAGTCGGCATATATATATATATTTTTTACAGGTATGCAGATAAGTCTTCACAGCAGGCAACTTCTGACACTGACTTTTCTGTCTGGTTTAAACATCACAGTGTATGAGATTTATATCCCATGGCTGTCAGATAGCAGCTAAGACAAAAAAGCGCGAGTCTCACAGATTAAACATGAGACTTGACACCTACGGTCCAAACACTCACCATCTGGAACTTTATTACTTCCTTACTGCTGACCTGGAAAAAAAAGTAAACAAAAACACATTTGATGATTTTGCCCTCAACTGGAACCTTCCAATTTAAAAGCCCCTACTCACTTGTCTAATGAACTGTCAACGTTTATTAGACACGATATATAAAGGGCCGTTTTAAAGCAAATATATACATTTTAATGATTTTAAAGCCTCGTGCTCACTGGTAGACTCACCACTGTGCTGATTTTCCTCTTGCCGTCCGTTGCTCGGAGGAGACACTTGTTATCAGCAGGTTCAAAAGTGTCCGGGTTTCCTTTCCTGGGGACTGGTTTTGTCCTGCCATCGTCTGTGTGGATGTGGAGAAAATCAGGTATGGGTTTCTATACAGCAATGTACACGCGCATACCTCATCACGGCATAGTACCGTGTATGAATGACCAGACCACGGGACATGCAGGACTTACATTTCTTTAATGTGATGTAAACGCTCCCACTGGTCCGGCATTTCTGAAAGAGCCGTGTCAGTTCGGTCAGGAACTAGAGAAAGAAAAATAGGTTCATATAGCGCCCTTGGCATGACATCTTTACAGTATTACAGAGAAGTGAAAAGGGATACAATGAGAGATAAATGCATTTACACAAACTCTGCAGGATGATTTACTAAATCAGTTTCAATAACGGGCGCTGGTGAAAAACCCGGTTACTCCGTAAGTTTAATCCAGGAGGGGGAGGCAACACTACAGGCTTATCGATACGGAACTTCGAGTTAATGCTTCTGCCACAGTTATCGCGACGCACATCCGTTATATCAATGCGTATTTAAGGTAAACACGGTGGTTACCACTGGCTTTTCATCAGTCTATTTGATATCTTCACGGTTCATGTGTATGTGTGATAACATACGGTTAAAACCGTTCACAGTACACGTACTCTAACTGTTTCAGTACCTCACCCGTCGTCTTCATTTGGGGTTAATTCCTGTGTTATTTGTTTTTCTTTTTTATTTATTTAAATCTGCCAGGTTATTGCAGTCTGCCCAGAGAATGGTACCCAACCTGGCTACCCAAATCTTTTCAGCAGACTATGGTTTGCCCGTGGATGAAATGTCAAATAAAATCAGAAATCTGAAACATTTATGGGAAACTGATTTTCAGCTCACAGAAGCACCAGGCGTTAAAGTAAAGCATGCTCATTGAGTTCATTGAAATTAACAACACAAAACACGCCACGAAAAACACGCAACCCAAAGTATTCTCAGTTAATAAACGGAACATACCATAATAACTCACCGAGTCATTCTCAAGGAGAACCATGACTTTTCCCCGTAATTATAAATCTCAAAAGCGCGTCGATCACAGCTGACTTTAAGCACACGTAACTTAACCGGAAGTTAATGTCTAGCCACAACCTTTCACCTTTGACGTTATGTCATGTGGTGCAAAACAAGGAAGTAAACGTAAGCGAGCAGTATCGCAGCAGCGTAACCGGCACCGGAATTGTTCGTCAGTGATGCTTCTGTGGTTAAAATTTGTTTTTGGTTAATATATACACATGTATTCAGTGTAATATATGTTATATGAAAAGAATTTTAAATAGACAACGTTAAACGCGTTAAGCGTTCTGCTGCATAGACCAGAGTAAATATTTAGTTTTAATCTTTTACGTAATTTGTCAAAAGTAACACCTGAGAAGTATTTATAAAAGAAGGGAAGCAGCGGTACGACAGTCTTTACAAAATACTGCGAAGACTAAGTATTAAACGATTTTATTTATGAAACAGATTAAAAAATGTTTATGCTTATGTTACATCACGCTTCCTAAATGGGGAAAACACTTGGGACCAGAGTTGATTAAACTTACTCAAAACTAATGTTCGAACATTCAGCACGTGATATAAAGGCAGACTGCATACGTGTCCATACACCTTCTTTCGCCTAAGAACGATTCTGATCTGTTGGCTAGATTATTCTTCTAACATAGGGCTGCGTTATTTCAGGCTCTGTTGGTAAATGTACATTCAGGATTGTAACCCAGGTTAGACAGCTTGAACGCAAATCGAGAGTTCCAGTCCCTCTCGAAGGCCGCCTTCAGCTGCTCCTGTAGCGTCTGTCCTGTCCGTCCCGGATGCGGCTTGTCTTGGGATACCACCAACCCCACGCCGGCAGTATTAACAAAGTAGTCAGCTGACCAGTTTGACGTACCTGAACATGGAGGAAATGGGCTCAGATGATGTAAATGTTTTTTTTTTATTATTATTCCATTTTGTTATGTTTTTTGCTCTGTCCTACCAATGTACGCCGCTTTATCTGTCACCATATATTTATTATGGTTTACTCTGGAAAAAGGAATGTCCGATTGGTTCGCCACTGGTACGATGTACACTTTCTGAAAAACCAAAAGAAACAGACCATGAAATGGTAAATCACTGAGATTTGACCAGTCAGTTAGAAAAAATATAATAGAATTTAGAAGCTACGGGAATGTTTTGTGGACAGGACTTAAGGACAAGTGCAATAACGCCACATCATACCACTTCAATGCTGATGTTGGCCGCTGGGTAGTGCAGATCATTGAGAGATTTCAAAAACGGCAGCATGGCTGGATCGGTGTCCTGACCGCAACTGACCAGCAGGCGGACTGCAACCTGCTTTGTGAAAGCCGTTTGCCTCAATGCGTCATCAAGTGCAGGCCAGTAGCTTGAAAAACGAAAACCAGGTTACACTATGAAAATATCCATGCTCTTAATTAACAAATTATATTTACCATGTCCTTATTTTGACCACAAGAGGTCCTTGAAAAATACGAATTCAAATGTCCAACTGTAATACCACATCAGTCCACTTGAGGGCACAGTGAATTTTGTGTTAAATACATCATGTTGTACTGCACACAGATAGTTTAATGTCTCTAAATAGAAACAACAAAAGAGTATCCATCCATCCATCTATCTTCAAAGCACATGTCTTTGAACCGCAGGAAATTTCCCCAGAGGAAATCCATGCAACACAGAGAAAACATGCAAACTCTACATTCTTGTACCACTACAAGAATGTATTTGCTAATTTTTGACAGATAAATGTCATAAAAATGACATTTAATAATCACTGAGCTCATTACGGACTGCATATCACCTGATGCAGGCTATCCTGGGCTCACCTGGAAGGTTTTGTAAAGCGAGATGTGGGAAAGTACTCCATGACAGCTACATCAACGAAAAGCTCCGCCTCCTGGATCACAGTGAGGATGGCGTCTAAATCCATTGTTCGAGTGCTTGGGCAGAATGACGGAGGTGAGGCCTGATAAGGAACAAGGAACAAGGTTTATTTGGATGTGGCTTTAATTATGTAAAGACTTACCCTTCCATCATAGCAACAGCGACAATGCGAATACCTGACGACATAACAATGCAATGACATCAGCAGTGCCCTACATTCAGAATTGGTCAGGAGCTGAATATATAACGACATGTATTATCAGAAATCGACACCTCAGTAAATTTTAGACTTTCAGTACAGAGGAGTAGAGGAGATTCTGGTAAAATTCTTTTCCATCAATTTATAACAAAACCTGTTGTTTCAATGTCAGCCCTGCTGGTCGAAGTTTGATTTTGGGGTGTCCGTTTGGAGTCAGCAAAGATAAGATTTTAATTTGGGGAGGAAAAAAGTGACATAAAAATAACACTTCTAAACAGTGCAGCAACTGGACATTTTTGACACTTTTAAAGTCATATTCAGCACATTTTTTTTTATTTAAGCAACCGTGTTAAAAACTAACCCATTAAAACTGTCCTCACACAAGTTAACAGTAATTTACTCTACAGCTGTTTCACAGTTAAACCAAAAATGTAGCGGTTGGGGGAAAGCAGGAGGAAATGAGGACTCACAGAAATGTAGAACGCACTGGCTGCACCGCTTGTGTTAACCATCAGGGGGTTCTCTTTGTTGATGGAGGTGTCAAAATATGCAGGCCAATGTTTCGGGACAGAGGCGTTGTGGCGTCCCATAACCCAATATGATTTGAAGATCTTATATAGGTCGACAGCCAGATGTGGGCAGTCGTAGACAACCACGCCAAGCTCCTTCACCTTGGTTTGATAAATAAATAAATATGTGCTAAGCAGATCTTGAAAACTCTAATAATTTTTTTCATCATTCCAGACCTGCCTGGATATTTAGAGCTTTAAACATCTGCAACCTTCACCTGCGTCAAAGCTCTCCAGTCCATGTTGGCACTTCCGATGAAGATGTGCTTCATGTCTACCACCCAGAGCTTAGTGTGGAGCACACCCCCAGTCAGATGGCCAAAGTTAACCTTTCTCACATGAATCCCTGTTGGAGGGGAAACACATTATGAAGGTTGACTTTGTGCCTGGAGAATAAAATAGTTTAGCATGCAGGTAACTGGTTCTGAAATGGGAACCTTTAGCCTTGAGAACCTTCAGGTCAGTAGACTTGTTTCTCACAGTTGGAATGCTGGTTGCCACGCGTACCGAAACATTTCTGGATGGAAGGTCCTGGAAGCGCTTGAATATGTCCCTGCCCTGTCAAACATAGAAGCCCATAAGTCATCAGCCCAGAGAGGGGTAACACTTCAGCAGGCTGTCATGGGTGACCTCTGACACAATGACTCCGATGACTCACAAGCCAATCTGTGGAGGAGTTGACTCCGATGTCATAGTCCGTGAGAGTCCAGTAGAAAGATGCCACATAGACACTGTTGGTTGCCCGGGTGAGAAGATCTTTCCAGGCCTCGTGCATCGGAATCCCGAAGGTGGCATTGGAGTCATAATTCATGTACAGAGGGATGCTCTCAGTTAAAACAATCCTGGGGAATTCACAAGGATATATATTTTTTTTCAGTACTTTACCTGGTGTGGTTACAGCCAGGAGATTTTGGGCCCCATGAAAGCAAATCCTATTGCACCCCCAACCCAGACCAATCCAATTGTGTTCCCAACTATCCCCCTCTTAATGGTGCCCCTGGGTTACAGTAACTGCTCCTCCTCTACCGAGAGTACACTCTCAGAAAAAGGGTAAAACTGCACCCTTGTAATTGTACCTTTTAAGGTACAGAAATGGATTTTGAGGAACATCCCAAAGGTAGAAACAGCTTTAATGTACCATTAGTGGTACAGGAATCTTCCTGAGGGTACGCTTGAGGGTACAGGCCCAGTGACAAGCAAAGGTACAAATTTTTGCTCTTTTTTCCTGAGAGTGTATAGTAATACAGATACATAACACTGTGTGTCTGGTGAGTGGCAGTATTTATATTTTGCTAATTTTTTTATGAAGAACAATGAAAGCTCATTTCCTCATCTCCTCACCTACACTGCCCATCTGAGACAGGGAGCTGACTGAGCTGATCATCCTCCGGCTCCCATGTGGCTGGGTCCTCTGTAGCCCTGACCCCCCCGAGGTTACCTACTTTGTGGGTGGATTTGTCTCGCAGGGTCAGGAAGAGGAGGGTGCCCAATGCAGCCAAGCAACCAACGCTCAACGTGAAGGTTTTACATTTTCTACCAATGTTCTAACAAAAAAACAAATGCATTCAAGCACTTGGATTTTTTTAAAAATAATTTTCTTTTATACAAGTACTGGGGTATACAGGTATATAAGTTTTCGGTAACAGACAATAAATGGTCTAAGATTCATCTTACCTTTCGGTTGGAAACATAATTGTCACGCAAAGCAATGTACGGAGAGAACATTTCAGTTGCCATTATTCCCTGTCACTGGAGAAAAACAACGGATTACTATTATGATAAAGATGAATTTACATTGATCAACCACAGTAGTGGTTTCAGCAAGATTTCCATCTAGTTGCAAAAAGGTTTTTGGACACTTGAGGTTTATGGTTACTAGTAGTTGACCTGAGCAGTGCCAGCCAGTTCATGACAGTTGAGTGATACAGCTAAGGTTACGTTTACAGGTTTCACATGTCAAACTCTGCACCAACACACTCAGCTCGAGACCAGGAACAGCATGGAATTCATCAATACACAACAGATTTATGCTCAAGCTTTGTGGGGATTTCAAATGAAGCAGCACCACAGAACGTGGAAAAACATCGCAGAACAGGCAGCCTTACCGTAATTGTCAGGTGTCTGTCCTCTACAAAAATGAAACAAAGTTCTGTGTTCTCGGTTTCCTCTGAAGACGTATCGTCAGACCCCTGTACAGAAACCCCCACTTCCCATTTTAAGTTTGTCCACTTCCCCTTTTGGTGCATTACAGTTAAAAGGATAAACACACACTGAAACCCACCTGTCATACTGACACTTCAAGAGAAAGTTCAGCGACGTGTATGAAATTTGGGCAGTTAGCATAAAATATACATTTTCCTGAAAAATATCCCCCCCAGCCCATCTGACCACCCTGCTGCATCACTGCACTATGCATGGTATCTGCACTAGGTCAATTATATACGAAAATAAAACGATGTATTATGTCGTCTTGATGATTTTGCAAGACATCCCAAAGGAAATATTTACAAATTAAAATGAATCCTGTGTGGCCATCCCATCCAGGGCATACCATGGTCTTGTGCCCCCTTTGCTGCCTGGGACAGGCTCCGCCCCCCCCCCCCCAATGGCCTTGGCCAGCATAAGTGTTTGGAAGATGGCTGGATGGACACATGCCCACTGAAAATGGACAATGGCCAAGAGAGCAACGAGCTACAATTTGAACAGGTTTGAAATCCATCATTTCGCAGCACTTTTAAGAAGCTCACAACAGCCAAATGACCCACAACCCACACACATCAATAAATATTGACGTCAATTTATTACAAAAGATAAAATCAAACTTTTCAAAATAATGCAAAAAGATGTACATAATTTCCCCCCTAAAGAAATTCTCAAAACAATGTAAATAACCCAAAAAACTGGAACTCATCCTTAAATTATACCCTATGTTCGTGAAATGAACAAAACAATTGAAATGTTAGAAAAGGGGAAGTAGGAGAGTTTGAAACTGAAAGATGCAGATCTAGTCCAGAATATTGGCGCGATGTTCCTGGAAAATCCTTTCATGCATGCAGGGGCTGACCAAAGGAAATACAAAGGAAATGACCAAGAGGAGTTTACATAGGACACTGAACATCAGCAGCAGTGGCTACCATCACAAGCATTACAGCTGCGGTAAAACGCGTTTCGCACGGGTCAGCATTTCGCGATGGTAAGTCAGTACCTTTATTAGGTGCAGTAATGCGACAGCCTCGGTGAGCCGGGGAGAGGTCCATAACCAACAAAAAACAAGAGCGTACTAAAGCACATCACGATGGCTAAATTACTTTATGAACAACAGATTGAAAAATACAGTGTTTTTTTCCCCAAGCTAGACAAGGTGGGGGTGTTTTTTTTAATCTCATCCAAATCCCCCTGTTCAGTTGGTTCGTTTCCCCACCGCGAACCAGCCTGACAGCTAGGTGTCCTTTATACTCCACCTCTCCCCCCCCCCCCCCCCCAAAAAAATCAAGTGACGTGCATTTTTTGCTAAGCCACCGTAAGGCCTCGCTCACCCGCCTTCAAGTGAAGCTAAGTGCAGAGGGCCCAGGTTACCATGGTACCCTGGGGAACACAGTGTTTTTCTACCATAGTGCAACCAAGAAGAGGAAGCTGACCCAATACAGGTCCTCGCTGGAAGGGGGGAGGGAAAAAACCTACAGCCTCAGCAGCATCTATGGGGAATGACAAGCATCAGGCACAGGGTATTTTGGACAGTTACTGGGATGATTCTGAAGAGGACACCACTTCCGGGACGGTGTTTAATACCAGCACAGGGGCGACAGAGCGGTCATCTTTGGCCTTGTACTACAGTGGCTCTGAAAGTGCCAACGCCTTGCCGCTCTTCCGACTGGACTGCAGTAACGTAAAACACAGGGGTGGCCGACTTCAGGGTGGCTCCCGAGCAAGAGGGTGATCTTCATGGACGAATCATAGTACCTCTAATTACATCCTCCTCACAAAAAACAACCAAAAAAAAAAAATCTGACTTTGTGCCATCTGACCGTGAGAGTGAGCCAGCCGGACAGCCCGTGGAATTCCACACGGGTCCGGGCTTGAGATACGAGTATGGAGGAGGCAGGAGATGACTGCAGACAGGGACGTACTTAAAGAAATACGATTATAAATAGTTCCGCGTACGGCGACACTCCCATTGTGCTTCCTGGGGATAATCTGGAAAGCGCCACGTTAAATACAGCGTGACATGAAAAACACCGTCCCAGTTCAGAAACTAAGGGAAAAAAAAATAAAAAGAAGCAGAAGATCGGTCTGCAATCACTCGTTTAGTACGATATTTCACGAGAATTTAATACATTTACTCCACCTGACAGCATCAGGCGGGCTTCCAGACAACATCACCAGTTCAAGCAGGACATGGTGCACACCCCCCGCCTGTAAGCGCGCACCATCATGTGTGAGCACGATTCACCCTCCAGGAAAAACAAACATTCTTGGATCCTTTTCTTCCACGGCTTGTACGTTAGAAAAGTCCTCCATGACACCAGGTTCAAAAATCACAGCCTGGAGCTAAAGCTCGATCACATGGGTTGTTCGACTTTCAGGCTAACGACGTGGACACAGGGAACAAGTGCAATTGTGGAACGTCAGTGTGAAAGCATGAGGGGCGGAGCTCCCGCCGTGCGGTGAGATACCCCCCACTACTCTGTCCCAGCCCAGACCCGTTTTGCTATAGACCCGAATACTGCTCTAAAGTGATGAAGGCATGCAGGCTGCATTTCCACACAAACCGCTTGTTATGGCAAACAAGGCGTTTTCCCAAGACTTGTTTTGTTTAGTCTAGGTTTTTTTTGTACCATACTGTCATCCCCCATCCATATAAACACACACAGTAAGCACATAAAACCCGATACAAGAGTTTGAGGAGAAACTGCCACCAGGGGGCTCCCCGTAGCTTAAAGCATGATGCTCTCAACTTCGGGGTCTGCCATGGCCCTCCTGATACGCTCTCGGGTGCTGTCAGTCTGTGACGCTGGCCTAGATTCCTTGGAGGGAAGGCGGGACTTGGGAGTGCCGTGCCCCGGGATTGGACAAGGACCTATAATAGTGTTGATGACTGACAAGAGAGAAAGGAAATCCATTAGCATCAAACCACTCAGACAGGCATCTCTACAGGCATGCCTGTTCACTACAAGCCCATATAGCCGTTATATGTGAGTATTACGAAAAATCTCCCAGTCTGTTTACCCTTTTCTTCCTGCATTAATGGAATTATGACAAACAGGAAGACTCAGTGACCAAAAAAACAGAACGTGAAAAGGTGGAGTCTGGAGGGCGAAGCTCGTCAGATCTGGAGGGTGATCCTACCTTCCAGCTGCTTCTGGACCCTTCTCAGCTCCTTCAATATGGACGTGATTTCCTAAAAACACCAAATAAGTCTGTCACCAAACCCGAAGGCCACCACTGAGACGGGCGCCTTGTGGTTTAGCACATCTAAAACGCTACAGCCTTGAAAATGTCAGGCGAAGATGTTTGCAGGACACCTTGTTGGATGTTTTGAGGATGGGGACTTCGTTGTCCGCGTTAATCCTGGCTTCCAGCTCCTCCCAGGCGTCCAGCCTATCGTGGAACATGGTCCTGGGGGCGGCAGGGAACAAACAGCCTATGTCCAAAAATCAATGTAGAGAGACATCTACAGGTACTTCCAGAGTTGGCACTAATCTTCAAGAAAAAATGTCTCTAGACATCTCTTAGCCAATTTCCCAACATGCAGGAAAAATAAAAATATAATCATACTTTATGGGATGTGCGCTGTAGTGTGTGAACCACATGAAACTTTCTGGAAACCCCACCGCTGCCACACATATTGGTTTTCCAGACAACAGACGGTTGTTTCGCCACGACAGCAGTAACTCTGATAGCAGGAGTCCCACACAGCTTGGGCGAGCAAGCAGACAACCTTAACCTGGAACGCAACACTGGGAACGGTCACAGAAGCTCACTTCATTTTCTCCGCCAGCTGTTCCGTGTTTTCGCGAATAGCCTGCGATAGCTGAGAGACGGGATTCAGCATCAGGTGATCGAACATGACCTGGAAAGACCAGAAAAACGAGAAAAGTAAATCAAGGGTTTATTCAAATCCTTTTCAGGATCATCGGGGATAAAATGGTAAAACTGAAATCTGTATGGGACTGAGAGAACCGGAGACTCAGGGGATCATTGTGAATTGCGCTAAGAAGGGCAACAATAAGCTTTTGTGCTGCTGGTTCTGGAGGGAACGCATCAGATTACCTCCTCACGGTTCCACACACGGCGCTTGGAGTTCGGGTCTTGGTCGTTTGTGTTCTGGTCCGGTTCATTGAGCCTGGCAGAACCAGGCGGAACCTTCTGGTAATTTAGACTAGCTTCCGGAATGCGCTGAACCAACTGGTGAGAGAAGGAGTATAGCAGAGTAAACATATGCGGCGCGAGGGAGAGACGGCTTTGAGGCGACTGCGGGATCACGCTAATCTCAACGTGGGAAGGAGCTGGAAAGTGGATTACAAAGTGCGCACAGTGGAACAAAATGGAGGGTAGACGGCCTAGGCTGATTCCGACACGGCTAAGGACTCAATAAAGCGAGTTACAGCCAATACAGAAGGATGGGGGAGTGAGGTGAAGGTGTGGGGGTGGGGGGAGGAATGGGCTCAGCACCTGAGATGTGTGGGCGGCTTGCAGAGATGGATTTGTTTTCTGTTCACAGGAAGAGAAAGAGATCAACATGAAGACGGAGTCCTGGGCAGCTACTGTGCACCTTCTGACAACAGCGACCCCTACAGGTTTCAATTTCAATTTCGGACTGACCACCACAGAAAACTCTTCAGAAGGTTCGGAAGAGAGAACAAAGAGAGGTACCTCCTCACGGGCAGAGATTGTAGAAGCGGGGGTGCTGGGGACAGGACTGGGAGCCTGGGAGTCACCATCCCCGGCTACGTCGTGGATCTCCCGGGCCAGGATTGCCAAGTCCTTGGCCAGGTCCTGACTCAGCCTGGGGGAGGGTGGAGGAGGCGAAAGAGCAAAGCCCATGTTAGATTGCACAATCATCCCCTGTACAGAACACAGACAGCAAGCTGAGGGCAAGGTGGAAGATCGCAAACAAAAGTGGACCAAGGTGTCCACATGTTCTTGCAGTCACTGGACGCACATAAAATATAAAAGCTACAAAAGGATCCAGCCATACGCCTTCCGAACCTGGCGATCTCCGCACTGTGCGCCGACCAGTTCTGGAAGGGGTCACCCTCGTTCTCCTCATCCTCAGACTGGCGAGACTGAGAGCGGAGGCGGGGCACATTGGGCGCCTGGCCCTGGGGTGTCTGGGAGGCAGCCGACGACTGTGAGCGCTTGTGCTTGGGGGTGCCGTGGGTGCCGTCGTACTCTTCGTCCGACGTGGACGTGTAGTCGGAGCCTTTCTGCCGCCGCCGGGGACCTTTTCCCAAGATGCGTGAAAAATATTTTTAAAAAGCCAGATAAATATACTGATGGTTCGGTAACATAATGGATTAAATGACTGACCGATTACTTCTAATAATGAAATGACAACAATATGATCGCCGGACTACATGGAATCATTGCTGCCACAGTGGGTGACACTATGATCACAATCTCTAAACAAAACACTGGAATACCAGTCAGGAAAGCAGCCCCTCTACTAGCACAATGACAGCTCTGTACTCACCAGCTGTGGCAGAGTGCTTGGCACTGCTGGAGCGAGTCCGGCTGACGGGCTGCTTCCCCGTGGATGCCAAACTATGCCGGGACCTGGGTTCAGCAGTGGACGCCTTGCGCACAGAGCTTCCAGGCTCGGAGCTGCGGGTGGAGAAGCCCGTCCGTCCGGCAGAAGATTCTGTGTCGCTAGGTGTGGTGAAGGAGCCGGTCCGCTTGCGGGGCAGCGCCAGGATGTCCAGGCGGGACAGCTTCTTGGCATCGGCTGCTGGCTTAGCTGGGTCCGAGTTCTGGGACGTGCGGTCCGTCTCCGTGCCCTCGTTGTCCGAGGCATCGCCCAGACGGGCACGGCGCAGCATGGAGGCTCGCGTGGCCCGGGGGGCAGAGAGGCTGTTGGAGCGCGTCAGGCCCTGGTGACCCTTGGACGCCTTGCTAAGGTCCTCCCTCTGGGGCCGAATGGAAGGCTTTTTGCCGACAGAAGTACGAGAGCCGGTCTCCTGATCCGATGAGAAGTTGTCATGCCAGTAGCCCGGAGGCTGGCTAGAGTTCTGGGTCTCGTCGCTCAGCTCCAAGGAACCGCGGGTCCCAGAGCTGCGACGGCGGTGAAACTGCTTGTCGGCGTCAGCCTTGCCAGTACCATTGGTGGTCTGAGAGCGCCGCTTCTCGGACAGGCGCTCGAGGGCCGTGGCCGTCTGACCCTGGTCCTGGACGGACAAGGATGACGACTTGCCCTTCTGGGTGCTGCTGACAGCAGCCTTCTTCTTGGACACGTCGATGGAAGCATTCTGGTTACTGACCAGACTGACTGTGCTAGATGTATCTATGTCCGACTCTCCCGATAGAGAGTCCTCCGCTCTCTGGCTGCAACCCTGAGTCTGGGCCTGCAGCTTTGCCTCCAGGGCTGCCAGCGCGTTCTCAGTGTCCCTGAGGAAGGACTGTGTGTCCTGCCCACACTGGCCCTGGTGCGTGTCGGCACGGTCTGTATCCCTCGGGGGTGAATCACTGTGGATGTGTGGTAGCTGGTGGACATGGACGGCATCACTCGGCTTGTCCCTGGTGAAGCTCTCCTGCCGCAATAACGAGGAGCCGTTCTCTTTAGCAGTCGTGTCCCCCGTGTCCTCCATGAAGAAATTAGAGGCCAAGGCTGAGGCAGTGGGCTTGACCGCCCTCTTGGGCTCTAGGCTGGCCTTATGCTGGGTCAGGGTTGTCGCAGAGGAGGCTTTCTGGGGTGGATTCCGATCCTTTCCTGCCAAAGATGGGGCACCTTCTACGTCCTCCGAGCCGATGTAGAAGAAAGTGGACTTTGGTTGGGGCCTCGTTTTCTCTTTTGTGGGCCTTTCCGTTCCCCCAGAGAGGGAGTTCCTGCTCCGATCCGCCGCGGCGGAGCCATCATCAGACTTGCTGGCATCACTCAGGCTATCGGGCTCCAGCTCATCCTGCACCGTCAGCCTCTGGACAGCGTCCCCTTGGCGGCCTGTGGCGACGCCCTGCTCGGGGGCCTCGCGGTTCGTGGAGCTTTCCCGTCGCATTGACGTGCTGGGGGCCGAGCTCTCAGCTTTTTCAGATGGAGGAACTTGGGGAAGGAGCCGTCGTGTTCTGGAGCCGTGGCTAGCTTCTGGCTCAGTACTGTCCAATCTGTGGTTTGGCAGTGCATGATGGGTAACTGTACCATCTACGCATAGAAACAAACAAGTTATCTGCATTTTCAGTCATCTCAGGTAGCGTTTAAGGATGTTCCCTGGAAGGCGGACTGCTGGCCTCAAAGGCGGCAAACAATTCCCAGACACGCAAATCAAATAGGCCAATGATGCAACACAACGATATTCAACCGTCTTACCTCCATCTGTGAAGTTTCCCTGCGGTGGGGTCTCCAGGAGCCCCCCAGCAGGCCCCGATTCAGTGTAGCTGTCAGCCAGGCTGGCCCACCGAGAGACCCACTTGGGGCCACCCAGAGATACGGAGTCAGTGGGCTGTGCCTGCAGCTGTAACACAGGGAATTGGTTAGAAGCAATGCGTGACTGAAGACAAGTCATCTCAGAACATATGATTCATCTGAAACCATGGCCGTAACCAGTTAAAAAAAAGCCTGCCAAAATTTTATTCAAATCATACGCCATTAGTACAATGCCATTTATGGTGTGTTTGATGGCACAAATCCTGTTCAGGTTGGGATATTTTTCACGAATGCAGGAAAGGTGTTATTGAAAGCACTCCAACCATGGGGGGAAGTCATGTGACGTTTTTTGTTTACAAGAGAATTAGAATAGAATTCGGATCATTCACCAGCAATTACAAGTCAGCCAAAATAAATATCCCAACCTGCATACTCTCGACAAGCAGACTGATTGGTTTGCCCCAGTGAAGAAAGAGCCCACAACCAGCTTGGGGAGAGACCAAACATAAAACCCACCGACCACAAATGGAAGAGCAAGGAAGTGGATCATGGAACGAGACAGAAGCACCATGCCAAATTAACAGTGAGATCATGCAGCTCTGATCATTCTTCTGTGAATGATTATTTGACTGGCTGATTGATTGATTGATCGATTGGCCGACCGATGAGGTAGATCTGAGCCCAGGGTGTTTCCAATGGGTGGGTGACAACGCTCTGGGCCCAAAGGTTTCTTTACCTGTGCAGGGCTGCTGGGGCTGCCACTAAAGGCCTCTGGACTACAGGTCTGCTCTGGGGCTGCTTTTAGATCCCCAGAGCTACACTTGCTAGCCTGCTGCTCCCTGTCCTGGTTAATTACCGGCCTATAGGCTGGCATGGTCACGCCGGTGTACTCGGGGGAGTCAAGAACACCAAACACCTGTCAGGAACAAAGCAGGCATAAGTCATGCAGAAGAGGGGAGGAGCCCACACATGGGCTGCTGATGGACAGAAGAGTCAGCCAATCAGACGTCAGCATCCCCTCCCCCTGTGGAGTTGATGGCAGCCCTCTCTTCACAGCACTTCTTATAGAGGAGTATTGCCCGACTGGGTCTTCGCAGTGACCGTCATTAGGGTTGAGCGCCTGCCCTGAGAGACTATGGCAGATGACAAAAAGCCTCCCTGCTGTAGAGGCGAGAGCCACTCAGCGTGAACTGGCAGACGACGCCAGCCAAAATGTTTACTGGGCCGTGTAACTGAGAAGCATCTGCTGATTTATCCGCGGAAAGCAGATCCTCTGCAAAGATAAGATGTCAGATAGCCTTGCCGTTCAGGTGCCAGTTTGCCTTTACTTTCAGATGCCTCTTTTTGTCTATTACGGGAGCTACATTATGAAGTAAATACTTAAACTGCTGAACTGCAGAATGGCATCTGAGCAGTTTCAAATCCTACAGGCAGGGGGCAGTGTCTCCAACAGAGCGCGTCACAGCAAGCTTCAGAACGGGAGCCGAATGTTACTGTTAACATGCCCGAGTGTTTGTGTATGCCTCGTTCCCAATCACACTGTGAGCAAGATCAAAGCGGTTAAACGAAGTGAAAGCAGCCCCAAACAGGCTGCACTGTGGAGTTTTACACCGACTTTATCTGGGAGTGAATACTCATAACACACCACTATAGTTTTACACTTAATAAAAACACACTGCAATGGCACACATAAGACAAATTAACACTGCATGCCACAGGCCTCTTTGCCAAAAGGAGCAGACTGGGGAGGGCTCCAATCGTGAAGAGCGCCATAGCGGTAGGTTCAAACAGCAGAGACTTTGGACTGCAGCTGGACGAGGCCTGACTCAGAGGAATGTGTCTGGAAGGGGCTGGCGGTGATACATGTCATGTGACCCAACAGCCGCCCACCCCTACCGCTGCTCTTAACAGTTGCCGCATTTTCCATCCCATTTAAGCTAAACCCTTTCCTGCTGCATGTGCACTGCGGCTCAGAAGGAATCCACACCCCCCCCCCTTTCAGCGACTCGGCGGCATAAGGCCGGGTCACCCACCTTCCTGGTTTGAGGGGGCAAAGGTGTTTTGCCTGACGGCGTGTCTTTCGCTCCAGAATGGGGGAAGGGACTCATTTGCAAAATTAGGCCGCATGAGAACGTGGAGCGAAAGGAACTGAAAGTTTTCAAGTAGTAGGCGCACCGGGGACCAGAAGAGGGCGCTTGGAACAGGCTGAACTGAATATGTGGACTTAATTTTGGGGAAACCTCCTCAGTCAGCCCCATAAACACAGCATTAGGTGCAGCTCAGCTTCACAGCACCTGGCCTGTGTGCACTTCATAGTTACGTAAGAGAAGGTCAATATCTTGTCTCACGATGCCCTGTTTATAGGCGTCCCTGAACAATCATCTGACCTACAGACATGAGATTATGCACTGCGGCACCTGACTCAAACTACATTTCATTGTTTAGGATACAGCAAAATGAGGCTTTAAGACTCGAGGGGCCCTTCGAGGGGCACAAACCAGTCCACACAGGCCCTGCCTTTAGGGGAGACACAAATATTACAGGCAATGTCCTTTGCTCAGTACTCGCTGCAGGTGTGCCCTCACCTGGTCGATCATGTTGCGTGCTTCCTCCACCTCCTTGTCCTGGGCGTCCGTCTCAATGGTGTAGGTACCGGCGTCACTCAGGCTGTCCTCCTCCTCGTTCCTAATGGCCTGGGTGGTCCTCGCGATATCAGGACAGACACCCAGCTGGGCTGCGCGGGACCTGGGGCTATGGATGGGGTTGGTGGCCGGGGAGCAGTAGGCGGCCTGCCGGCGGGGGCTCAGTATGGGGGGTGGGGACGTCTTCTCCTGGGCAGGAGCGACCATCTGGCTCGACTCCCGCAGAAACTCGGCCGCAAAGTCTTGGGCCAGCTTGGACCTCCTCCCTACGCTGCCAAAAGGCCTGATAGTGAAACTCGAGCCAGACGGGGGGCTGCTGGTCCTTTCGTCCATCTTCTCCCGCTTGAGAGAGGCAGACCGGGGCAGGGCCCCCGCACCTGACACTTTCAGTGGCACGGTGATCTGCTGGGTAGGAGGGGCATGCCCCTGCGATGGGGCAGGCCTTTCCCCAGTCTGGACCCCAGCCTTGCGCTTCTCCAACTTAGCTTTGATGGCAGAGTACATGTCAGGCTGGGCGGAGTTCTGGGTGAATGACTGCGAGCGCTTCTTTCGGGGGATATCGTCGAAGAACTCTATGATGAAGGCCTGCTGGGGATCAGGCCTGCCCTGTCCCTGTGGGGATGGGGGGGACCGGGGCTCCGGAGACGAGACAGCCGGTAAGCTGTCAATGGGTGGAGGACTGGGGGGCTTCTGAACTGGCGGCGGGACATGCTGGCGGAGGGACAGCGGGCGAGACGGGAGTGACTGCTGCAGTTCGGCCCGCTTGTCTTTCAAGACAGGGCCCTCGGAGTCGCTCTGGGTGCCATCCTCGTGGTGGTGCCCTGCACAGAGACGGAGAATGATAAGATCACACGAGAGGAGGAGCATCGACCAGATGTGCTGTGACCACAGAAATCTGACCTTTGAGGGTCTTGACCTGCATGGGGAGGTCACTTTTGGTGCTGTAGACGTCCTCGCAGGGCACCTTCGACCTCATCATGCTAACGTCGCTAGTCACCAGCCAGTCAGCCACCTTGCTCTCGGCGGACATCACCTCAGTGGGTGTGGCCAACTCCCGGAACGGCGGCTTGCGCTGGCGGAAGGAGAACTTGGTGATGTGATCCTTGATCTTCATCTTGCAGTCGTCAAACTCGATGGTGAAAGAGGCGTGGCTCTGCACAACAGGGGAAGTGGGGGCCGGCTTCGCTGGGCTGTCCGTATCCTTGGTGGGGATCTCCTGGACCTCACCCTCGGAGGGCTTGGAGTGAAGGAACTCTTTGGTGGGGATCTCGAAGTAGCTGGGCTCCCTCCGGTACGGGTAGACAGGCTTGGTGAGCGGGTCCCTGTAGTCCAGGTTCGAGCCGTTGACCTCGAGTTCAGGTCTAGAGCTGACCTTGGAATGGTCTGTGGGTAGATGCCAAGGTGGAACATGATGGCATGCAAACACACACTGACCAGGAAACCACAGCCAGATACTGTAAAAACCTTGAACCACCAAAGCTAAACATGGCTTTCACGTGCAAAGCACGCAACACCTTCCAATCAGATCAAAAACATTCATTTCAGATTAGGGGACACAGAACCCTGACAGCTCCATAAATCGGTATTTACCAATCCGGTCCTTGGGGACCCACAGTCGGTCCATGTTTTTGCTCCGTCCGAGCTCCCTGCCAGACAGTCCACATTTTTGCTCGGCTCTACAGGAATTGGGAGGGAGCAAAAACGCGGGACTGTCTGTGGGTCCTCGAAGGACCGGAATGGGAAACGCTGCCTTAAAATTCTTGTGTCCCACGGGGTTATGTAGCACAAGTTTAGAACTGGTGGTCTGAACACACAGAAACCTAAACACAGTGAGGAGGTGCCACACCCTGACACAATGCTCAGGGCCCTTGGGGGGGGAGGGGCATCCTAAGAACCAATAAAATGCGGCACAACCCATAAAAGGGGCAAGCCGACTGGCCACACTTCAAAGTGTTACCTTCAAACTGCCCCTGGGTGTGGAGTAGCTGCAGAAAAGAACAGAGATTTTTAAAACTTCTCACAAGGAAGTACGTGGCTGTGCTTTCCAGGCTGTTCCTGCTGACCAAAGACGACCTTCTGTCTCTCTTTTGTGTAATTATTTAGCATTCAAACACCAGTTCATACACACTACACTACTGTAATCTGATCCTGGCAACCAGACTCCAATTTAAGACAGAAGAGAGAAACACACCTAGTCCAAATTCACTCATCAGATTAATTCTGAAACTGCCTTTTGAAATCTAAATGTCTCTTCAAGGCAACAAAGCCAGTCGTGTGAGCAACAATCACGGAGAAAATTACCCAGCGCAGTTTTGGCTAAACCCAATACAGCCACAGGCCATAAGTAGGTTCTGACAGCGCTATACTCCCCGCCTCGGAATAACCCAGGGTGTCGTTTTCAGAAACACAGACTGCGAACGTGATCCGACACGGCTTTTTAAACCACGCTGCCCCCGGCCTGCCCCACATCCTAGTGGCTATTGTTCATTCTCCTGATTAGCGTGACCTTCAGCCATACAGCGGTGGACTCTAACCCCCAGCGTCTCTCCCGCTCGCTGCTCAGCTGTGCGCCGGACACCGTGCCCTGTCCCCTGAGCAGAGAACCATCAGAACTCCCAGCAGCCCTGCACTGGGTGCACAGCACCATGACTAAAAGCGCCGTGGATTGCATGAGGTCACATTCCACCCCTCACCTGCCGTCCTGTAATTGACTCAGGTAACTTATTGGGTTATTTATACATTAGTAAGACAGGGTGTCAGAGCTCCACCCAGCATGGAGGAGGAAGCAGGAAGTGCCCTGGGGCGCCGACTGACCTGCGTGGCTCCCGTTCGGCCGGCAACTCTCCCTCTTCTGGCCGACATCATTGTCACCCCACCAAGAGGGCTGACCGTAGAGAGGGGTGGGGCGTGGATCTGGAGCCTCTGTAGGTACAGACACACACACACACACAACACAGGTAAGGTTGCCAGACAAACACCGCCCTACACAATCCACTCACACACCACACTGCTCACATGCCCAGGATCAAACTGTGTGAAACAAAAGCCTGTTTGTAAAACTGCAGCAATGACAGCCATAGTGTGTCAGATACAGATAAAGTTCATATCAGCGTCTTTATACAAATTTACCGGCAGACAGGCAGGGCTACAGAAAAGGGTCACGCCCACAATGACAAGTTGCTGTTAGTATGAAGGAACTTAGAGGGCAAATCAACTCCCTTTGAAAGGCTTTATAATCCTAGCAACAACCTGATCACCATTCACACCTGTAGAACCTTCCTATTGGCCGACTCAGCTGAGCAGGAACAGAGTCCAAACAATACAACCAATCAACCGTCACCCTCCCACACTAATAGCTCAGATCATAAGCAAGGTTGACTGGTTCAATTACAGAGCGAAAGATCACCACGGGAGACTGAGAAAGGGGAAAACCGGAATGTTCCATAAAGATCCACGTTGCACAGCAGGGGATGAACAACTTGGTGCTTCCCTGGAAAAGGCAGATCTCAGATCAGGGCATAGATGCTGGGGCAGGACATAAACCACACTGCTGAAGCTAGGAGATTGGGGCTGTTTGGGAATTATATATCAAAATGGGGGGGGGTACAATATCACAACACTACACAAAGGACGCATGAACAAGTGAGGGGGTAGATGGCAGTGATAACTGGCGGGGGTGGGGAGACAAGCTGCAGGTGAAGCCCCTTCAGCTTCAAGGTAACACCCTGCTTCAAGGCGCTGCACGCCCTGTTGGCAGTAGCTCACCACAGGGACACGGGGGGTGGCAATCCGAATCTGGAAAGGTGGGGGGTGTCAGACTGCTGTCAAATGCTCATCCCAGCTCACGAGATCCAAAGAAACCGGGACATCAGTACTGAGGGCTGCCACTGCTACAGCAATGAGACGGACAGCAGCACCCTGAGAGATGGGGCTGGGAGGACTGGAGCGTCACTGGTTATGTCAGCAGTGGCTGGAAGATGAGCTAATGCAGACTTCATTAAACGAGGGGGGAGGGAGAGGAAGGGGGGGGGGGCGAATAATGTGTGGCAATAAACAGTGAAAGGTTTACTCTCCCGGCAAAGACCTCCAGCATTAGTTTATGCTGCTTCATGGTCACTAATGGAAGCACTGCTTCAGTAACACTGTAGTAACGTGCAGTGAACGCAGCTTCATGCTGCGTCCGCCGCTGTTTAAAACTCAGTTTCCTGGCTTTTGTCGCAGAGGAAACGCCCAGCGAGAGACGGTGAGGCGCGCCCTCCCAGGGCCCCACACAGCTCTGTGACCTGTTTTCTTGCTGGATTGACCCCATCCGGATTCACAGACACAGATTGCCAGCAAGTTCTGCAGTGGTTAGGGAGCTTCGACAAAGGTGCGCAGTAAGCAGGTAAAGCGCAACAGCTTAGAGCTGGGGCTGAACACACATGACCCTCTGAGACGCACTCACATCGCGACCCATCTCCCGGGCGACCGGCTCCGACAAGAAATCCGGCATGCGGGATAATCCGCGGTAGGTGGGAGTGGACAAGGATTAGCCCCGTTAAAAGGATTCAGACAGACATATCAGAGCAGAGCCTGGATCATACAGAACAATTACTTTAGGTTCTGATCGTCCGCTGCACCAAATGCACACACAGAGCAGGTAGAAAGGAGGCCGCACATCCCAATCCTGCAGCGAGCTTTCGAACCCACATCCCGGGCGAGGTGATGCTGTTACTGCAGCTCAGAGCTGAAACGTTCGTCCAAAATAATCGCTGCATCAAAGGGGTACAAACCCACAGCCAAGGTCCTGCCATCTTTCTACTTACAGCTGCTTCGTTAAGGATGGGATGCGTGTTTCCTGGGTGGGGGTGCTCAGGGCGTAGTTTCACATTTCCACAGCCCCCCCCATGGCAAAGAGTTAACACAGCTTCACAAACACCAGCCTTACAGAGGCTCCTTTCACACCAGGCGCTTCACCTCATCAACTCCACCCTGCAGACCCATGCCAGCAGGGACGGGGGGGGGGGTCGTCTGGTGTTTTGCATCCTGTGCCAGAAGGGCAGGAACTCAGGAGGGGAAACCAAACCCCCCCCGACCCCAGAAGATGGGCGGGGCTCGGGACAGCAGTGAGTTAAACTGGAGGATAAAAGGTTCATTGATGTGAACCCCAGCAGGGCCTCGGGTTCGAGCCGCAGGCCCCCCCTTACCCGACACGGCCTTGCGCTCCACCTTCTCTGTCTTGGAGCGCGTCGGGTCGGCCAGGCCCCCCTTCTCATGGGTTTTTTCCCGCCTCCTCCCTTCCTGTACCTTCAGACTCATCTGCAGCTGGCTGGTGTACTTCTCATGCTGAAATTACAAGGGCGGGGTCAACAGCTGTAGAACACCCCCCCCCCCCCCACAACTGAAAATGAGATGATACTCACAGAGACGATCGCCGAGGTGCACGCACACAATTGCGAGTGTGCAACAAAAACACTAAGGTGCTGGGTGTGGGTGGGGAGGGGGGGGCACCAACCTTGAGGGCTTCCTCTGGAACTTTGTGCTGACTCCGTTCCAAAACGTAGATGTGAGAATGTGAGGGGCTCATTAAGGGCCAAATAAACATGACAGAGAATGAATCTGCTGCGGACATATGCTCACTGACTGTCACTGACATTTGGAAAAGTGTCTGTCCAATTCGAGGATCGCTGAGGGCACAGAAAGCACCATCCTCCCTTTCTGGGGGGCAGAACACCCCCACCCCCCACACCGGGAAAGCTCACCAGGTATCCCGCGACCTCTATCAGCGTGTGTGACAGGGTAGCTGTTTGTCAGAAACCTCAGCCAACCATCAGCCTGTCAAGGTCAAAGGCTGGATAGAGCAGCACAAAAAGCTTAACATCTGGAACGAAAGTCTCCCAAAAGGAGATGAGCACGACCTTGGGCCGGCTGCCAGCTCAGCTGCACGGAGGTCATTCTCATACTGTCCTGACCCTGCACCGCTCTGTCCCCTCACTACAGAACTTCACAGGTCCCTGGATCTATCGACAAAACAGACCACAAAACATTAACTAAAGGGTCAGGTTGCAGCCAGGGGTAAAACATACAAATACTGCACGCAGCAACAATGTCTCCTCAGACAGACTTGCCTCATTCCTACCATCACACCACTGCACCACTGCAATAAGACATGAATAAGGATATCATATCCGAAGCGGACGACATCCGACAGCTTCAGGGTGATGTAGGTCTGGTCAGGGATGCGGACATCATTCACGAATGTCTGGCGGGGAAGAAGAGCAAGCACACTGAAGCAGTGTTTCCCAATCCGGTCCTCGGGGACCCGCAGACGGTCCACGTTCTAGTTGCCTCCCAGCTCCCGAACTGTCTCGCAGGGAGCCGGGAGGGAGCAAAAACATGGACTTACTGTGGATCCCCGCGGACCGGATTGGAAAACACTGCACTAAAGGCTTCCGACAGATTCCAAAGACTAAAAAAATGCAGGTTTAGTTCACCTAAAATGCTAAAAATAAGCTACGTGCCATTACTGCTTGTAGGGACAGCATGACCTACCCAGTCTCAGGCTCAGGTAGTTAATGCTAATGAGGGGAGTTTCCACGTGATAGAAGCTTAATAAATGCCATGGGAGGACAGCACAGCGCAGGTGCTTCACAAACAGGGGCTGCTATAGACTGGTACGGGAACCACTACTGATTAGACACGCTGCAGGCCAATAGCAGCCTATGTGCGTTAAGTCATCAGAATGATTTAAAGTGAATTAATGAAACTTTAAATTTTATATCTGAGCTCTGACACCTGCAGCATTAATCTGACAGTTTGCGGCCCCCCCAACCCCATGAGGTCCCTTCCACTAATCCCAGCATGGTACTAAACACCACACCAGAGAAACCAGTCCCACACAATGCATACACTGTATTCTGGGACCTCATGCTCCTTTGGAACAAAGACCCCCCTGAAATAAAACCTACCTTTCCCATGCTGTCGACCCCCCCCCAGTTCTTGGCAGGAGAGCTTATCAGTGGGGTCATGGGTCTAAACGGTTGGATTTCTCAACTCACCCCATTGAGGCTCCCCAGGTCCTTCACCAGGTGCTCGTCTGTGGAGGGGTCGTAGTTGATGACGGCATGCTGCTTGTCCACGCTGCGGGACTGGGGCAGAGGCAGAGGAGATGCGTGTGAGATACGCAGCCCCCACTGGGAAGGTGCGCTCAGAGCTATACATAGTGCAGACTGAGAGGTGCGGAAATGGGACGGGTCCACTGAGGCAGCCTCCTGCGCTAAACGCTAAAGAAGCAGAAAGTGCAGCGTAAAAGCGCCAATGCTACGTTGCTAACGTAGCGTTTAGAGCTTAACCTTACTGGTTACGAGGCTCTGTAGACAGGCTTGTGTCACACCAACCACCCCGGGGGCAAGGAACTCACCCACCGCCTTGGGACTCAAGACATCAAGGACAGAGTGGTGCGGTGAGGGACAGCAAATGCATTCCTGCAGGCTGCTGACCCATGACGGGAAGGGGGGGGGGGGGGGGGGGGGATTCACTGCTCAGGCAAGCAGTCAGACCATAAACCCAGCGCTTGTTTCCGCTTCATGGGCCCACAATGTTGCCACACGAAAAGTCATCCTCTAAATGGATTTTCATCTGCTTAGCCAGAGTTTAACGAGGTCCAGGCTCATTAAGACCCCATCCCACACCGACCCGCTTCCATCAGCTCCCCTGTATTCCCTCATATTCCCAGGAACCCAGAAGAGCCCCACCCATAGTTCCGGTTCCTCTCTTGGTGTCACCAACAACAAAGAGTGACAGAATAGTTGTCAAACTATTGTCAAAGTAAATCCTGGGATAAAAGACCCGCATGCTGAAATGCTCCGTAGATAAACCATGCTCCCAAAATCAACAGCTCACTCCTCCCACCATCCTGACAAAAAAAAAAGCTCGAGACAAGCCCTGTTACCCCGTTACCTCTTGTTAGCCACTTCAGACCACCCCGCGTTAAAAGGGAGGGAGCCCCCACCCGTGCCATCCATGCCCTCCTCCCAGCCATTCATCCACCATACGCTTCGTTGTCCTTTCACTCGCTTCGGGCCTTTGTCTGAGTCCTGCTAATGAGTTCCGGATTTACATTAGCACCCCTCCCAACAGCACGGGATGACCCCCCCCCCCCCCCCACCTGGCCCCAAAAGAGCTGGAAGAAGCCACTAATTCAGGAGAGTGAGTTCCCTGGCTTGGTGTCACGCCAAGTCATGCTGCGTCACCACGTTTACACTACTAACCGGAGGATAGAGTCCCCCCCCCCCACCCCCCACATCATCCAGTGACATATCCTCAGGTGAATCCACTCCCTCGCCAGCAGCAAGGCTGACTGGGGCTTGCAAGCACTTTTGCTAGCGCTAACAGGCCACGCTAATTACTCATGGGTGCGGTACAGGCTGCACACCGTCTCCGAAACCAATCACGGTGGGCCACTCTGAGCAGGAAGCTGCTACCAACACAGTGGGGAGAAGGGGGGGGATGGGTGGGGCAGAGGAGGACCTGAACGAGAAACGAGGTTAGACAAAACACGAAAGGGAGGCAGCCCCAGCGGAGGAGTGGAGAGTGTCCGCTATGAGAGGAGGGCGAGGCTGAGGGCTGGCCAGAGCCAGCAGACCTGAATGGGGATGGGGGGAGCGAGTGGCGGTACTTCAGTGCGGGGGGGCCCAGGATCCGTGCCAACAGTAGCCTGACAAGACGACATAAACAGCCCAGGAATGAGAAACAGAGGCTGAAGTCCTTTAATTACAGCAGGGGCAGAATCCAGCAGCAAAACTGCCCCCCCCCCACCCTGGATGCCATCAGGCTCAGGCAGTAACGGCAAGATGGAGGCCTGCACTTTAATCAAAGTAACATCATATGGTCTCTTATCCCTCCGGTCCCACCAAGTACAGAAAGAGGACATGAACCAAAATGTTTCGATTTCCTACGGCCTCTAACAGGCCACGTAGGAATGCGGAGAACCTTCACAAAAACCAGGCCCCCGCACCCCATCCCCCCTGACTCAGCGCTAACACATGTAGCGGAGAGGACACTATCATTATTATATCATCCCGCTGAACTCCAAACAGACCTACCCCTCCTTTACAGCTGTAGGCCGCTTCTTAACGATTTAATCAGACCTCACCTACTTTAACCTTAGCATGTCAACTTGATGAGGAAGTGGAATCAGAACTCAGCTCTGCTTCAAAACCAAAACTACGTTCCCAGGATCCAGGCTAATCACACCATGTACCTGGTCATTATTCACTTAAGTCTGACGTAAAGCTTGACGTAAGACTGTTACGCCAAACAAACGACGGGAGTTTCTCAATACCAAGAACACAAACATTTTACTTGTGGTCTCGACAAAAGCATTTTTTTCTAACTGCTAAACTTTTCAACACAGGAATTTACAAATAGATGTTCAGGAATTCACAAGTAGATGTTCAGCAAAAACATTACGCTAATTGTGGCTGAGAGTTTGTTAGGGTTAATCTTACACCGTCAGCTAAATTACACCAACACTAAAGCATAGCTAATAAAACCAAGACTGTCCGTCGGCTGTGTTATACTGTACTCGAGTATGTTGCTGAAAACACATCCAACATGCTAACCTGTTTCACACAACCATCTGAGCATGTAAACGACCGGAGCAAGGCATTTAAACAAATTCAGTTACAGATACTGGGTAGAAGAAAATGTGGAATTTAGTTTATTATAATTGTTATGATATTTTCTATTTTAAAACGTTATTTTTCTTTACAATCTGCAACCAAGCGTCTCTTGTTATTCAGACATGACCCTGGGTCACACATCACCTTCGATTTACAATTTCTTGTAATTCTGTTTAATAATAATCTGAACAAATTCTGTTTTCCCTGCTGTACCAAAAGTGAACCCGAAACTGAATTTTGGGCACCGTTACACCCCTAATACTTAACAGGGAAAAAAAAAATGGAAATTTGCTGTTTAATGTACACTGCCACTTCTCATCCTCTGTGCAAGGAAAACAGTACAAGGACAAGTCTTTATTTATATTTTTGTTCCAGAGTGATTAAAACACTGAGGCACACAACACTGCGGCATATCGGCTTGTACCCAAGTTGGCCCCGGGAACAGTGCCGTCACGTGATTCAAACGTCACGACTTAACAAGCAGATAAGTGTGGCCTTAGGACGGGAGCCAGGGGCCATGAGTCCACCAGACAAGTTCTCCAACACAGCGTAGCATCTAACACAAGCTAGCACTCTGCTTTGACTGCTCTGCATGCTACGGGAGTGAAGGCCGCGCTTCATGTTACTGGGGGTGTGGCCTGTCAGATAAGGGCGGGGCCTGTGGTGTGGAGATGTGGCCTGCAGTGTGGGTGTGTGGCTAGAATGTGTCAGGATGCATGTGGGAGTTTCTAGAATATTTGGGGAGGAGCCTGCGGCTCCTGGAGGGCGGGGTCACCCACCTGCAGCATCAATTCGCAGTCCTCTCGTCCCACAAAGATCATCTCCCTCGGCAGGCGATGGCGTGTGCCGGAGCTGCTCACCAGGAACCATGAAGTCACACTCATCTTGGTGGCCACACTCAGAGGTCTGCTGGCATCCTAAGGGGAGGGGGGTGGGGGGCAGGATAAATCCCAATACCGAAATACCTCAAAGAGATCGCTGCTGAAAATCACGCTCACACTACCCAGGGGCATCGTAAGCATCAGCTGTAATCTGTACTGACTCTGAGGACCCAGAATCCCCTGCAGGCTGATATGTGACCTGCTAGAGTGAAAATAAAATGGGACGTCGGGGTGGGGCGGGATAGACCCAAAGCAGGTCCCAACCTGCACACGGGCGGCACTTCAAAACTCACCCATCGCTGCTCGTAAACATGCCTGACAGAACAGAGCTGCATCACCAAGGAAACATCGTGGTGCTACAGTTGTGGGATGCCTGCTGTTATATTCAAACAAAAACTGTATTAAAAAAAAAAAAAAGCAGCCGTCTAGAGATATGAAATAACACGTGCAGGTCTCACCCCAGCCAGACGTCCAGCCTTCATCCTTAACAAAACGCACAAGAGATCTAGCAAAGAGACGCCTGACTGGTTTGCAGAGCCAGAGAGCACGAGTCACAGGCTCCAGGGAACGAGTGACACGCTTTCCTCCTCACTCCTGAGGTATGACATCATCCTGGAAACGGATGCGAACCATAGCAGAGTTGAGAGCAAACCAGCGTGCACACCAGTACAGCTCAGACATTTGTGGACTATAACTGGTGTGTTTGTGATCACATGACGAGCCCTTAACCTCAAATTTGTATCTCGGTACCAAGTCCCACAGCGCTGGGATGCTATTGATCTAGCTGTGTGTCTAGCATATTCCCATATGAACAATCTCATCCATGCTCAAAAATCCATTTTTTGCTCCAGACCCGACCATACTCACTCACTGAATCCTACTGTTTCTCTAAATGACGTTATCAAACTGACCCTGGGTCAGGAGATCTCATCGCATGGGCGCCAGCTACAGACTCCAGAATTTGAATATTGATTTTCATTGACGCACCGCTCAGGGAGCCCGTGTGGGATCCTGAAGATGAACATACCAAAAAATGAGTGAGAGACAGAGAGACAGCCATCTCACTGACAAAATGTTTCGTCCACCAGAGGTGAAGCAAACATGTTTCCAGTCACAGTTTGTCCACCAGGACACAGGTCTCAGCCCTGACAAATCAGAAAACGAGGCAGAAGAGAACAAATCAGAGTTACAACATGTAGCCATAAGTTCCGGTCCAGGAGGCAAAAATCCAGACCAAGATTTTGTTTCAGCCAACCAGCTGAGTATCTGTGACTCTTTATATTCAACTGGTCGGTTGAAACAGAATCTTGGTCTGGATTTTTATTTGCTGTCCCTGAATTATCCTGCACATAGCCCATTCCACTCCAGGGCTCAGATAAACCAGTAGAAGCGCCATGCTCCTCTCGGTACCCCTTCCCAAGTCCCTTAGCTCCCACACGGCAACGGAACACCCTTCCACCTCCACCTAATTATAGTGCTGTTAGAAAAGACTAGCCCACTTCTTCCTGTGCACTGCAACGGGCAACCATTAAACAATGTCAACACAAGGACCTGTAGGATCAGGAAGTCAATGCAGACGGCTGACATTTGCCTCACAGAGCATTCCCCACTGGATCCGGTGGATGGAGATCCAGCCCACATCCCCCCAGTATCTCCCCAACAAGCAACGACAGGGCTACCACATGCACCAACCGGTTCTCGTTATCAATGACACAGCATCTAGGTGACAAACGCATGGGGTGTTTTCCCAGAGAGGCAGACATTAACCCAAGTACCTCTTGCTTGGATCTAGGGTATTGACTGGATTGACTTGATGACATCACAAGCAGCCGCAGGCTAACCGCCCTCCGGCAGCTACAAGTCAGGGTCGGGATGCTGAGTTTTATGAGCAGCAACACAGCGGGAGACAGACAGCTCATGTCCTCAAGCAGGAACTGCGAGTATCGATGAAGGTCTCATAAGTGGCAACTGCACATACTACACTACGCACAATGGCCCACTTTGTGCATCCAATTAGTTATTTACAGTGTGTATTTATTGCATTCACACAACTTATTACAGTATTCTCCAGTACAGCCTGTCTGCAGCATTGAGGTCCTGGAGGAACGTTGATACACTGACATCCAGGTTCCCTGTTTACTTTTTCTTTTTGGGGGGGGGGATCTTCCTCTAACGCAATTTTCTTTCCCAGGGGGGCTCCATCACCTCTCTGGAGTCCACATGATATCTGCATCTACACAAAGGCGGTCAGGCCCGTCGGGGGGCAACACGGTACTATCCTCTTCTCGGAGAATCAGCCAGGAGGTCTGCTCAAGCAAATCGATGCACTGACATCTTAACCACGACTTAACCAAACCCAGAATTATTATTAATTACTGGCAGTGGCAAAACTATCCACAAATAATACATCCCTTAACGCAATTAGTTTTCGCAGTAAAGTATTGGTTTTCAGCGTCTATAATAATGTTGGCGGCCCTACTAATGACAAAAACGATGCCATTTTTCCTGTACATGGACATATAAACGCACATTCTTGCAAATCACAAACAAAACAGAAGTTAATTTTACTACGTGGTAAAGCCTATTCATATATAATGTACTAATGCCGTTTTACAGACATCTCCTGTACGTATACCGCAGGTTTATCCCAGACACCGCCGATCAAACAAGGCAGCCAACAAGCGGCCGGCCAGATAACCAGTCAGCCTGCTGCTTAGATAATATTACCATATTTAATAAATGACTAATTAACACGGCGGCTCCAGGAAAACTAGCCCCCCCGATAGATCCTCCTCCTAAAACCAGGCGAATCGTCCTCGTTTTATTGTGACTTTCAGCAGAATATCCAGCAATCCTCATAAATCAAATGATATTTTCCCGAATATATACCAATGTAACGTTTGCATCGCTCCCATACAGTCACCCCGACGCGGTTCTGCTCGCACCGCTACCCATATACATCAGGTATAAAGCCACGTACCTGTTCCTCCAAAAGCCAGACACCGTTCGGGAAATGAACAGCGTATTTTACTCTTATTTTCTGATTTCCCCCACCCGTAATCCTGCACGATTCTTAGTCCCACGGTCCCATCTATACTCCAGATCCACCGATGCCACCATTAACACCGGGCCAGGGGAAGCGCCGTCCCTCGCCGTTGCTGAATTAGATCCGCTTTTAAACTAAATCTAATTATAATAATTAAAAATGCAGAAACAGGGCAAGGAAATCGGCTTGGGGTGACACCCGCCCTGTGCTCCGCACACCGCTCACCGCCGTAGCATTTTTACTGGGATTGTCAGTAGGCGAAGAGCGGCGCCGCCTCCAGCAGCCTTTCCAGGTTAGTGACGCACCCAAAGCGCAGCGCCGGGCTCCCTCCCCTCAGACGACCCGGCCTGTACGATCGGCACCTGCCTGCACTGTAGCCGGAACAAACCGAAGGCAAGCCTCTTATACTCCCCCAATAACGTGCTTTCATCTAGAAAAGCCCCAGATTATTTAGATTGGAAGCTACTAGAAATTATGGGTGCTTTTAATTCCCGCTTAACTGCACCACGGTTTGGTTTGTTTCCCATAATATTAAAATGCAGTGCTCTTCAACATGTGCTCTTTTTAACGCACCAAGCGATTGCTGACACGTCCGTGACAAAGGAGTCGGTTTTCCCATACAAAGCATCCGCACGCCACCTTGTGGAAGGGTATCATAAGGCAGGTTCACTTCAGTCTGTGAGGATTCCTTTTTATTTATTTACTTATTTATTCATTATTTTTAGTCCATCCCCGAAATATCAGAGGGATTAGGAAATCAGCTAATGCTACCCAACTCATGTAGGAAAAACGTTCATAGTTCATTTGGTGCCTATTGTGTGTCAATCTGTTGTGTCAAATGTTACAACTGTTACGTGTGTGCGCTGCTCCTCTATGCCTTTTAAATTTACTTAAGGATTTTGTCCTAATGAATTTTCGTATAAAACCTAATATCGTTGTACATTAAATGTAAGGATTGCAGGATTTGGGGGTACAGAATAATTTAATCTAAAACGCTGTATTGGTTGTATTTTTCTGTTAAGGTTACGTATATGTTTCCGTCAAGAAAATGCTTCATGATCTGTAACCATACAGACTTCTGAATGAATTTCGTCTAAATCAAATAAAAAATTCAGCCTGGTGATCCAGAAAAGCCGATGCGTGCGTTTTACAAGAATTACCTGTCCAGAAAATTCTACAACTGTGATGTGTTTCACCAAGTCAGACTGGAAACACTCACAGCAGAAAGACTACATATTTGTCCAATTTAAATAAACCCCATAATCCTACAGTGAAATGAAATTATAGAGTTTTACATCAGCTCACTCAGTAATTCCTCTTCCAAGTTGTGCTTCCCCAGTTTGTGTGGAGCATCACTGGATCTAACGTGGGGTCACATCTCATAAGGTACTTTCCCTGCTCACGTGTGACATCCCGTGCTTAACAGCGTCGATCTCGTTTGCTGTCGCTATACACCTACCATCCTGGCCATGGTTACTTTCTGCAGGCCAGCTCAGACTTGCCTCCAGTACCACCCAGACAGGTTTGAAATACAATACGCAGCTGTTGGTTAGAAATATACCGTGCGGATTTTATTACACTGGTATATACATAATATTCTTATTTACAATGTTTATGTCTTTATTTTTATGTTCATGTTAAAATTAATTTAATAATAAAAGCTTACGTGCTCCATCTTCAATGATGTATCGCATTTTTTTCTGCATTTATAATCGTATTTGCTGCGTTTCTTCATTAGGCCTATGCCTATTTCATGTGCAAAGCTTATTTGTTTAAATGTTTTTCAGCTACAGTCAGTTGCTGTAAATAGGCTACGATTCTTCAGGAATCACTCCTCATGAAACGTATTTAGTGCAGCGATTCTTAACCCGTGGGTCACGACCCAAATTTGGGTCGGCAAGTTCTGAAATGGTCGCGAGGCAGAGTTGTAAATGCAAGCATTGCAAAACCAACGAGCTCCCATTTGATCCACAATCAGATTTCCCAGCCCCAGTCCTAGAATTAACATGTATAAACGGGTCTTGCGTCTGCAACTGCTTAGCGCAAAACTAGTGAACATGCAACCGATCCAAGAAGCCAAACCGCATATGCTTAACTAATTTAAAATTCGCTGGTACATCCAATCAGATTTGTGCGATAGTCATTGATTGGCGTGAATTTCAGAATCTACTTCGCATTGATCATAGCGTTAAGTTAGATCTATATAGCCGATATAGAATCACGACTGAGTTGGAATGGTAAAAAGTTTGTCGCGATGCAAAAAAGGTTGAGAACCACTGATTTAGTGCATGACTTTCTAGGAAAATAAAGCAAAGAAGTACAATTCAGTATCTGGGGAATGTAAACATTCGTAGTTGGTAATTGGATGAGGTTGGAGGGTTGTAAACCTCCCCAATAACCAAAGTCAGCCAATACGACCCCCTGGACCCCCTAAAATGGGTGGAGACCTTATTCTCCCCAACGCTCAAGCCAAAGTTATTTCCTTGGTTTATTGTAATAGGCACCGCTAATCGACCATTTGTCCTTTGTCATGAAAAAAGCCAATATGTCAGAGTCATTATCATTATTAACAAATTAGTTAAATATTTTATTGTATTATTATGATTGTAGTCACTCAGGACGTTGTATAGCTGCGTCTTTTCTATAGTCAAAGATTGGAGGGAGTAAAGAGAGGCCCCGTTTATGTTCATCCCACTTCGACAAGCGTACAGAAAGTTATGCTGACGGAGAAAATGCGTGTTGCGTACACTGTACAATGCATATATTATCCAAATGGGGGCGACATAAACCTTATTATCCAAACCATGGCCCGAATGCTGATTTTGCTTCACTTTGTCCACTAGAGGGTAATGTTTTCCTTTTCAATTTTTTTTATTGTAATTTTATTTTATTTTATTTTATACTTACCCAGCTCCGCAAGTCATACATCTACTTTAAGTAATTTACCGACGCTCACGGTGGGATAATATCAGCATCCAACAGAGCATTTCATTGTGTCTTTTTGTAAAGTTGTAATGCCATTTGTATTTCAGACATACCCATATTCTTCTGAAAAGGGCATTGTCATAGTATAATATCACAATACACCTCAAAACGGAAAAATATTCTTCACGTCATTCTATGACTGAAATCAATTTTGTAAACATGGATTTTAAAACAAAATATTTAACGCAACTTAAAGTGTTCCAGAAATTAGCTACATTTCCAAAAGGAAAATTGGTACTTGAATATATAATATTCATATGGAACATGCAATATCAGCATCAAGCATTAGAATGTAATAATGGGTCAGAGACTCAGGTCAGACCATTGTTCTGGATTCTCACAAGCCACGTGACAGAGCAAAGCTCCGAAGTCACGTCTCACTGAGGATTATACTGGCCAGGGCACATTTCACAAGCACATTCCTCCCCTCCAAGCAAAGTGGATGGAGCACCGGACTCTGCAAGGAAAACCTGCTTACTGCTGCATTCCACGTTACTGTGTGAAATCATGCTGAATTTTCACTTTAAAAAAATCCTTTAAAGGGACAAAATAATCCGTGGGAACAAAACCACACACAAGTGGGGAGGGAAATAGATTGAGATACGTTCCCATTTACACAGGATGCCCCCCCCCCCAGAGCCGATTGTTCTGTAAGGTAAGAATCACAGGCTTTGGTGAAACGGGCCCTACAGCTACAGCCAGATGTTTCATTCAATCTCCTCTTTCAGTCGTCCCCAAATTCCAGTTTTCCTCTCCAATTCAAAGTCTCTCACTTCTGTCCCACAGTGATTGGAGGGTGGGGGGGCAGGGTTGCTGCTGGCCAACACCCTATCAGGATTACCTCTCGCACAATGGGCCTCACTGAGGTCATGACCTTCACCCCAGGCCGCCACCAAGCCTCCCTCCTCAATTAAAGAACCTTTAGAAAAAGTCTCATCCCAGTCAATTATCACAGTGGATTCCTTCACCTTCTTGCAGCCCCCCCCAGCACATCCTCACACTTCAGCCTGTTGAGTGGTATGGTGCCTTCCTTCCCAGAACGAGGCATTGGGTTGGGTGGGGGGGGGGGGGTGGGCACTACATCCTCTCCCCTGAACCGTCTCCCAGATCCCACCTGGTCTTTCCTCTGAATCTATAAGTAGTTACCCTCATGCAGAAGGCGCACCATGGGGCACTGTGTGACTCCATAGGTCAATGCCTGTGAACAGAGGGTCGTCGGTTCCAATCCCATCTTCGACAGCATCTTCAAGTAGTTCATGGGCCATTGAGCAAGGGCTTAATCACTTCATAAGCTGGATAAATGGCCCGCCCCTGTGCTCAGACCCCAAAATGTACTTGCAGCCGTACGTATGACTCAAAGGAGAGCAGTTACAGTTACCATAAGACACCAAGAGGGTTTGGGACAGTGGCATTCAACTACCTTTTTTTGCAGTGGCCAAACTAAAGACCATGAGCGGAAATTACAAGACCACACTGGTGGACAGTGAGGCACATGGCTCAGGGGCTGCAATTAACTCACCCCGCAGTGCGAAACGTTTAACACGGGACCTGGAGCCTCAAGGAGAGTACCTCCTGTCCTTCAGATGGTATTCAAGCAGCACGCCGTGCAGACATGAAGTTTGACAGAGGGCTACTGGAGCGATTATCAGCTCCCGCTGCTCAGTCACATGACATGTCACATGTCACCCGGATGACGAGTCCCCAGCTGGTACGAGCTGTAATCGCGCTCCTGTGCTCGTGTTGTAACAGTCACCGCCCACCTGCCCCGCCGCTTGCGGTGTCCCCAGCAGGTCCTGTGGGACAGCTAATCAGCCTCAGATCAAACTGACTGTTCTCTCATTGACCGTTTAGGGCAGCGGTTCAAGGAAGATGTTCCCAGAAATCCGAGAGATGGTTATTCCAGATCAGATAAGATCAGTTTATTTGCTGAGTTCTCAACAGGTGCTAAGCTGATGTTTATCTGGATTATTTTTTTTTGGGGGGGGGGCGTGGGGGGGGGCTCCCACCGTCCATCATATTCACTGTGTTTTTACCTGTGTGCCAGCATTGTCCCTGAAACCTTTTTTTTTTTTTTAGGAGCCCGATGTTCTTTTTTATTTTACAGCTGTCATCCGAGAGATGCCCCCCCCCCATCTGCCCCCCCCAGGGCTCCGCATACAAGCGCAGCGTCGTACCCACATGCAGAAGCGCTTAAAACATAGCCAGCAAAATTGCTGACGCAGAGAGGTGCACTGTGGGTAGCGCAGCTGGGGCACGTTGCCCGGGAAACTGCCTGGCAAGCTGCCGCCCCCCCCCCAGCCGCCTGCCCCACCCCCTCTGCGGCAGTGGCAGCAGTAGGTGAGGCCCTTGCTGGGCTCTACCCTGCCCGTGCTTGTAACTCCGGGCCTTACCTGCTCTGCAGCTGGCTCTGTCACTCTGCCACCCCGCTCTGCCAACATCTGCTCCCAGAACGGCGCCATCTGTGCCCGGCTCAGGGGAAACACCTCCTCCGGCAACGACCGGCTGCGGCAGCGCCGGGGGAAACCGGGCCCGACCAAACTTGCCCGGTTGGTGTCTAACAGAAGCACTACATTACCCGTGGAGGGGAGCCAGACTACTGACTGTATTTATACAAAACAGACGCGGTTTCTCTCTTCCGACACATGCCTAGTCAAAAAAAAAAAAAGCTTGACAAATGACACTCTGGGAAGCTGATGACTCAACGGCGGCGTCTTAATGCCATTAGTCAGTAAACGCTCTGATTAAGGGCCAGTCACATCAAGGGTCGGTCACTACAATACCCACAATGCCCGCTTTTCAAGCGAGGCAGCAAACGCGTATTTTAAAGTCAAATCATGGACGCGGAGTACACCGACCGGGGCGACTCCAGGAAGCGAGCACAAAAGTGACTGTCAGGGAGAGAGGCTGTCTAGCGAGTCCATAATGATCCACCGAGCACTTCCTGAGTTAACAAGCTGTGGAGCTCCTGCAGCGTTGCTAGGTGACCATCCCAATCTTGGCTTCTTGTCAAAAGACCCAATGGAGGAAGAGAGGGTGTGTGGGGGGGTGGGGGGGTGGGACGAGATGGGTCTAGGTGGGTGGCACCGAGTGGCGGTCTGAAAAGCCTCCATCAAACTCAAACCTCTGCCTGACCACTGACGTTCCAAGAGCTGGACGGTGCAGAAGTTCTGGTAGCAACTATGGTGACCCGATGAGATATTTTTGGCTCTTGTCAGCCAGAAGCTGATGTTTCACCAAACAGCGGCAGCAGACATGCTGAATCATACTAGAATTAATAAATAAAGTTAATAAATAAATAAACTTAAGAGTCGCAAAACCTGGTTTGGATGCAACAACCCTAAGGCCTTAACATCCGGCTCTGGTTCAAGGTGCTTTCAAGAACAAGCTGACAGCAAAGCACAAGACGTCCCCTCCTCCCAAAGAGATCTACTTCACCAGGGGTGTGGTGAGAGAACAGCTGTGGGCTTCCCCCACAGATGGTGCCACCTCCATTATACAGAATTCCAAAAAGTAGCAGATAGCATTCAATATTAAAGACAGCAACAAGTAGCATGACCCTTAAGGACACAGGATGACCAGAAGGCTTTGGGTTCAAGTACCGTTGGCCAGCTTCCTTCAAATGCAGTTTTTCAGCCAAAATATAGCTGGGTTACTTCCGATAAGCACAAGGTGAACAGCTAAAATGACGAACAACAGACTCTTATCTCTGAGGCCAGAAAATGTCAGCCGGGCCCTGCACTGATCTCCATTTTAGCTCCAGGAACAGTTAAAGGCCTTTTGTCACACCTGCAGGCTGACCGCTAGGCAGTAGGTAGGTGCTGAGAGGCACCACAGATGGCCGGCCAGCTGCAGGACAGAAGAGGCCAGGTCGTGAATGAAGAGGCGCGACTCTGCCTTTGTTGGAGAGCTTCTCCTCGCTCTCGCCCAGCACGACGCCCAGGGGCCACGGTGCGAGTGACAAGCTTTGAGGACGGCCCTTGCATCCGGCCCATCAACACGGTGGAGTCAGCTGCCCCCACAGCAGGGGGGGGGGCTCCATGCCGGATATAGGAGCGATATATAGGGATATGCGAGAAAAGCCACTGTAAGAGATTTAAGGCGAAGGCTGGCGCACAGCCCCAGAGAAGTCCGTGACGGGAGCGACTGCAGATCCGACAGGAAGTGCTCAGGTACAGCAGCCCGACAGACGCGGGGATTTAGGGACAGCACCGTGTCGGGGGCTGTAATTAAGGGGTTGCTTAAAACCCTGTCAGTGCATCTCCTGTTCCCTGACAGGCTCTGCCTGGTCACGAGTCAAATGGCAGCACAGGGCAGGCAGGTGGGGGACAAGGACACATTCAGCTATCAGGGGTCCTCTGATTTTTTTTTCCCTCCTAAACACCTTTCAGTGACTTAAGTGTCTGACCCACCCCTCAAGAAATAAACCCACATCGCATTTTGTTTCGTCAGCGCTGGATGGCACGGCAACCTTCGTGCAACTCGTGCCGTTTCTGAAAACACGATCCCATGCGACTTTCCGAAGTCAGGCCTGCGGCAAGTTTTTGAAAGGCGCGTGGAGGGGGATCGAGCGGAGAAGGCCGACGTCGCGGCAAAACCGCGTGTTGGAATCCGGCGACCGCCTTCTCACCAAAACGCCGGCTTGAAGCCTTGAAGCTACCTTCACTGGACAGTAGCCGATTCCCAAGTACAGACAGCATGCCCCCATTTCCTGGGGAGTCACGCTGCTTAAATACGACCGAGTTAGATGAGGTGCGGGCAGAGGTGCCTGAAACCATCTGCAGATAAGAATTTCAGAAGCTCCCTGAAATGCACTTACCACGTCGTAAAGACAAGGCGGAGCTCCAGGGGTCCAGGGCGACGCAAACCCACCAAAATGTCTATTCTAGGACCCATTTAAAGAGGAACCTGGTCACTGCACTTTTCTGGAGGAGCCACTGTAAGAACCTGCGAGGGTGCAGTGGTACACAGTCTTGCATGGGATCCAGCTTCTGAAACTACTAAACATTTTTTGTCCTGCTTTGCAAAGAAAAAAAAGACCTTTTTTCTTGTTAAAACCCTTTATTTGAGCAATTTAAAGAAAACAAAAAAGCTAATGTAAAAATGGTTTAACAGTGTAAAAAAAAAAAAAAAAAGTAATATTTTTTGTTCACTAAAGCTGGTGTTCTTTAAATTCAGGTCTCCCAGCTGTCGTTGGGGAAGCCACACTTGGGGGGTGGGGGGTATTGGGGTGGTGATATTACTTGGAAAGTCAATTAAATTATTTTATTTTAGCCAGATGAGAGAGAACACACATATGAATGAGCTACTGAACTGGTGTAGAGATTGGACACGAGGTCGTCTCAAAGCAACAGTACAAAATAAAGAGTTAAAGTTCTGGTACGAAAAAATAAACAAACTTACAAAATGAAGGTGGGCTTCACAAGAGAATAAAAATAAACCTTTACATTCATCAAAGTAAGTCAAATAAGTCAACCAAGTGATTATCAGTCAAAAATGTAAAAACCATTTAAAGTTTCCAATCGTAGGTTCATTCGTAACCTAAAGCACACAGAGCAGGATGACATGGGGGGGACATGGGGGGGTCCTTTTTCAGTCTTCCTTATAGGTTTACTTCATTATGCTGGTATTTCACACACACAGGTGGGACCCACATCTCGTCTTCTAGACAAGAATCGGCCAACTCGTTTCCAGGATCGAAAGTAGAAAAAAAATTTAAGAAAATCCAGGAAACGTGTGGAGAGGCAGGGATGCACTGTGAGTGGGGTGGGTGGGGGTACTCGGGGTTATATACATCACAAAAACAACAGGAGGGAAGCTGAACGCCCACTGGAGAGACTCAAAACTACAAGAGAAAAATAAAACACAAAGTTTGGGAACCACGTCCCGAAAGGTGTGCATCGTCATGGCGACCTCACTGAGGCTGTGGTGAGTGCATCAGGCAAGCGGCAGCCCAATGCAGGAAAAACCCAGAAAATGAGAGATCTGAGGAAAATGGAGGAAAAAAAGGAATCCCTGATTTAGAAGAAAGTGCCGGCAGTCTGACGGGGCCGTTCGCGGGAGAGGTGCCCCTCACACAGGAAGCTGCGCCAGGGCACTCCTCCCCAGGGTCGCCTGGCGAGGAACCGGCTGGGTGGGAGTGGGGCGGGGGCCACCAGACTCACCGGCTCACAGGTTTCGACCAAAAGAGAGGAGGAGGAGAAGGAAAAAAAAAAAAAAAAAAAAAAAAGACATTTGCCGTGCAACAAAACGCAAACGCACTGCCATCCGGCCCGAGCTCCCCGCTCCGCCGTCGTATTGCACAATCCATCCATGTGTTACAGGTAGTTTGTTTCCGCGTCGCTCTCCCGACGTCTGCGGGTCTTCCCGAACGCTACACTCTTCTCTTGTGGACGGACTCGGACTTTCGTTCCCACGAACCATTCCTGTCCTATGTGCTAAACTGGTCTACTGCTTTCAGCGTCGAGCAATGCTTTTATACCAAAAAAAGAAACAATAAAATAAAACACAAACTAGCTAACTAACTAGCTAACTAACTAACTAACTGGGGCCTTAGACTGCAACGCTTGTGCTTTTGTGGGTATGTGTCACTACATTCAAGATTTAATTAAAATGGGGGGGGGGGGGTAGATCCATAAGGTGATGGTGTACAGCTTCGAGGCCCGAACACACATATAATCTTGGATTTGGTCCAGGAGGTCGGTCTCTAAAATCACGAACAGCGAAATGGATGAGGCTTGTTTGTAGGTGCAACCTGCAGTCTGGATCGTTCCATGCTGGAGACGACGCAGGCGGACTTCGAGCTCACAGAAGCCTGAACGGAACGTGGCCAGGTCCGAACAGGGCCGCTTGGTGGCGATGTGAGGCGAATACGCTGTAGTGTTGCTGCTTGTAAACTTTACCCAAAGATGGTCTTTAAAGGCCACAGAAATATCCGAGTGCTCAGTTCCCCCCCCCCCCCACCCCCAAATAAGGGGACACCCGAAACTGCAGGGGCGGCGTCTGTATGGTAATAGGAAAGAAAACAAAACAAAAAGCACAAAAGGTAAGACAGGCCCCAGCCTGGATAATAGTGGGGGGAACAGGTGAGTTTATGGGTGGTGGGGGCTGGGAGGAAGGTGAGGAGAGCAGAGGGCCTCTGGGCTGTTCCACTTGTGGAAAGGCGGGGGGTGAGGAGAGGGCATCTGGGCTGTTCCACTGGCGGTACGGGAGGGGGGGACAAACAGAAGGGAAGGCTGTTGGGCTGTTCCATTGGTGGAATTAACGGGGGTGGGGGTGCGTGGAGATGGCCTTTAGGCTGTTCCACTGGCAGAGTAGGAGAACTGTGGGAAGTGTGGTCTCCTTTCACTGTCGAATGACTCCATGTTTTCATCTAAAAACAAGACACAGACAGACAGAGCGCCAACCATGGCGGGCATTAGAAGACCAGACGTTGACAGAGTGATGAAAGGACAGTGACCTTGTTCTTCTATGAAATGAAGGTGAACTGCATCACCAGCTCGAAGCAAAGCTAAAGAACCTTACAGCGCTGCCAGCAGGGGGCACCACTCAAATGTGTTACACCTTGGGTCTCTAACGATTCCAGCAAGGGTGTGAACATCAGCTGGCCTTTTGCCTTCCCAGAAGCCCTGGGGCTGTCCTCTGGGCAGATGTGTCTCAACACATAACAGTAATCGCATATTTATCCTCTGGCCTGAATTTTACCCCAGTATTAACCACTAATCCAGAGTCTCCTGTCCTGTGTGGAAGGAAAGGCCAGAGGCTTGCAGGTACAGCCCCCACCACACTGCTGGCTCTCACCTCACTAATGTGGGCTAGGGGTTTATGGCTGTATTCCAGAGTAGAAGGCGTACCTTGTCCCGGGGGAGTGATGGTGATGGTCTGACCTGTGAACTCCTCGTCGAAATACCGTGTGTCTGTCTCTGAGGTGACCTGGGGTTTAAAGGGGGGCACCAGCTATGGGAGAGGGAGGAAAACACTGGTTCAGGGCCAGATCAATCAGAAGATGGACCGCCCACCACCCACATCTCAACCAATGGGCAGGTCACAGGCAGTACAGCTTCAGCAAAAATAAATGTTTTAATGAGGGGAGGGAGGAGCATGAATTAAATGAACCCCACCCACCCACCCCCAAAAAAAACCTAAGTGTACGGGTGGCAGCTGACTGGTCCTGAAGGTGGGCGGGGTCCCGTTGTGGCACACAGACAGTGCGTTAATTACTAGTCTACCGTCGGTCGATTCCCAAAGCCGCTCCTCTTTGTTTCCACTCATTCACTCGCCTGATTAGCGCGTAATGAAGGCAGATGCTGTTGAGAGAGTCCCGCCCCAAGCTGGGGCCTGGGGGGGGGGGGGGTTCAGGCAGAGCCGGTGGGGAGGAGAGTGAGTATGGGGGGCATTTGGGGCGACGGATCTGTTACCTTCTTCTCATAAACATCCTGCCAGACGATCCCGGCAAAGAACTTATGCTGCATGATCTCCTTGGCATCGTCGGGGCCCCCTCCTAACCTGGAATGGCAAGCAAACCGAAGGCACGTTACCACAGGGCCTATCTGTGCTGCCCACATCGGGAACAGGAAGCAGCCCCTTGTACGACATCACTTCCTGTTACACCACACAGTCCCATCCTCCATCATGCTTCAGGATGCATCCGAAATCGCACACTTGTTTGCTATGTAGTAAGCAAAATATAGTATGCAACATAAGCAGTAAGTCCGAATCCTCAGTATAAGTCATACTGCAAGCGAACAACAGCCGAGTGTCATACTACATTCTGCGAAATTCCAAGGAGTGCTCAGAAATTTCTGGCCAAATTTTTCGTTGGCAAAGGAAGCGTCTCTCTTTTTCAGTTTAAGTAGAAAACAACGCTCAGTTACATTAGGTGACTCAAATACGTACCGTTTCCTTCGACAGATTTTAAGTTTTTAACTTTCGTTAAAAGGTCCGTCGTTGGAAAATATCTGGGTTAAATAATATGAAAGATGGAGACTGCAGTGCGCCTGAGTGCAGGCATACTCATGCATTCGTACAGTACGTACTGCATTAAGTAGTAGGCTTCATACATAATTCAGTTCCTACTGTATAAGTCTGCGATTTCAGACTCACCTCCAGTCTTTAATAAGAGGGCAGACATGTCATACGCTGCATAATTCCGGAAATGGACAAGGAAGCGTTCCTGTGGCTTCGCTTGCCCTGAGGGCTTTTGCTCTGTGCACCAACGGCGACTTGCCTCTGCTTGGGGTCCTTCTTGAGCAGCCCAGAGAGCAGGGATCGGCCCTCGGGGCCCAGCGTGCGGGGGAACCGGATCTCCTCCATGAGAATGAGCTCGAACAGCTTCTCGTGGTCCTGGTTGTAGAAGGGCAGCCGGCCGCACATCATCTCGTACATGACCACACCTAGACCCCACCAGTCCACCGCCCTGCCGTAGTCATTGTCCTCCAGCACCTGCCCAATGGAAACCTCGGTCATTTTCGGGGGTGGGGGGGGGGGCGTCCTCACATGGGTAAGGGGAGATACTGGGGAGTAAAGCAAGGAGCTGGCAGGCTAGTGGTGAGTAATGAGAGTAACGTAGCAGGCTAGCGGTGAGTAATGGGAGTAGTATAGTAGGCTAATGGGGAGCACGGAGAGCGCGCTAACATGCTAGCGGTGAGTAATGAGAGCGGAATGGAGAAGAGCAGCGTAGCCGGCTAGCGGTGAGTCACGGAAAGAGCGCCGGAGGCCTGCGATAGGCCAGTGTTTCCGTACGGCGCTATCACCCCCCCCCCCCCAAGTGGGATTTCCTGGGCTAAAAACAAAACGGGAGTAAACATACAGATAACAGGTAGCGAGCAGCACGGCCCAAGCTGCCGAAGGCGGGGATGGCTGCCGTGAGGCACCACACCGCCCAGCATGGCGCGTGGAGGGGGCTACGATCTGGGGTGGGGGACACACCTTGAAAACTAAAGCACTGGGTGGAGAGGGATGTAGCAGTAACACGAGCTAGGTGGCGGATGCGAGCGATGCGGAGTCATGAGGCATGTGTGTGTGTGTATGTGTGTGTGTGCGCGCACACACACAGAGTCGCCATGGTGATCAGGTTACTGGGCCGTCTCGATTTCCAGCACGGCGGGAGCATGCAGCACCCGCAAAGACAGCTGGGCTTGCAGCTGCCCCCTATATGTGTAAAAGCAGCTGTGAGTGCCGGGCTGCATGGGAGCGCGACGCAGATACAGCATGCACACGCGCAGACGCACACACTCACGCACACCGCTCCGTTCAAGGCGAGCCCTGCTTACACATGCACACTGACACCCAGTCTGTCCGCCCCCCCACAGCAACTCAACCTCTACATGCAAGTCAAACAGGTACACCCCCCCCCCCATAGGAAAGTTAGCTTTCTGGCCAGAAGACATGCACAGAGGAAGCTGTCGAGAGTGGGGTTGTGGGGGGGCAACACAAACTTCATTCTTGCGACTGGTGTTTTTATTACACTAATGCAAGGACAAGGACGGGCTGAGTGGGCCTTTGGCTGAAAGGGGCGAGCGCGTCTGTGCTGTGCGACAGCACGTTCCTCCCCTAGATCTCCCTCACCGACCCCCCCCCCACTTCTCTGGGGATGCAGCATTCCTGAGTTCCACGCACAACAAGGTCATTGTTCGCCGGCGAACAACCTGGAACACCGGGTCTCTGGCAGGGCTGCTAGGTTACGCCTTAATCTCCGCGGCAACGGCCCCCACTGCATCTACTGCGGCAACGTCACAATGCGCAAAGTGGGGGGGGCTTCAGAAAAAAAAAAAAAAGGTCAGAAAGATGACAGGGAAATAAATGACGAGTGAAGACTTCAGTAATTTTAAGTGACTCGCTACTAAAAACATACGCGGCTCTTTAAAGCTTTATGTCCAAGCGCTAGGGCTCCTCCCACGCTGCCTGCGGACGCCGGCTTAGAGCCAGAATCCAAGAAGCCTATCCCATCGGTGTGAGAGTTAAGGGCGGGGGGGATGGGGCTCACGTTTCCTAAAGGGATGCCAACCACCCCCCCCCCCCAACCCTACCAAACAAATTCCAAACGGGGGTTAAAAACAACGAACCGGCAACTGTGTCAACACGGGCCCTGCTATCCGGGGACATTCCGGAAGCCAGACACAAGGCGGCACACACGGATCAGCATTCCGCCGTAAATCCCGCACCCCCCCACGACTGACTGGCCTTCTGATCGGTCAGAGAAGGACCCGGACTGACAATTTCGTCATAACTATCCAAAGTTCTCGGAATGACCCTGCAAGACAAGGGCACACAGGCTCTGACAGGGAAGGGAGAGGTCACATGACTGACACAGAGGTCACATGGCTGACACAAAGCCCCGCCTCCCTCTTCAGGTGAGTCGCACCTACCTCTGGTGCTAGGTATTCGGGAGTGCCACAAAAGGTCTTCATGGTGGCCCCGTCTGTGATGCCCTCTTTGCACAGGCCGAAGTCCGTGATTTTGATATGGCCGTCCTTGTCCAGCATGAGGTTTTCCAGCTGGGCAGAGACACAGGCATCAAATCAGCATCAGCTACCCAGATCCACTGGAGTGCTGGGGGGGGGGGCGCAATGTGTGGCCTTTGGTCCCACGGTGCCCCCTGGCAGCTGCAGTACACACAGCGCCCCATATCCCACACAGTCAGCACATCACTTCGATCCTGCTGCCCTGGCACTTTCGGGAGAACCTTAGCAGCCCAGCTACCCGCCCCCACGACCCCCTGCCACCCCAGGGAGATGTGCATTTGTGGAGGGGGAGCAGGGGGTAACGGTTTCGTCAGCTGGAGGAGAGCGATGCCTGGCCCCCCCCACCCCAAAAAGCTGCCTGGGTTTCACTTGCGCACATGTTTGAAGGTCCTGCAGAGACCCGAAGCCTCAGTTTTACCCCATTACCCCACCCCAGCCACCACCTCACCTTCAGGTCCCTGTAGACCACATTACGCTCCGAGTGCAGGTAGTCCAGCGCCGAGACGATCTCCGCTCCATAGAAACAAGCACGCTCCTCGGAGAAGACGCGATCCCGAGAGAGGTGGAAGAAGAGCTAGGACAATGGGGAGGGGGGTGTCATAGGGGTCTGGCTTTTCCAAGTCCATAATCCCTGCCCCCCTCGTATTGCCGAGACTCACCTCTCCACCGTTTGCATACTCCATGACGAAACACAAGCGGTCATGGGTTTGGAAGGAGTACTTCAGTCCCTGGGGGGGGGTGTTAAAAATTAGGCTCGGCTCACAGCGCTCAGGCTTGCAAATTAAACTGCAGACAGTTCGGAGAGGACTGAACACCAGAGGAGGACAATGAAAAGTATGTTACACTCGCACTACACCAGATCAAGGGACCTGAGTGACGTATGGCCGATGAACACTACAGATTGGATCACTACTCCCCTTCCCTACTTCTACAGTCAGTAAGTGCCTAAGCCCCAGCACTACATTTGGGACACACTCAGCTGCAGTCCACTGCCCGGCAGCCTCACAGGGTTTGGAATTATGGGAAAGCTGCCGTGGCAACAGAGAAGTGGCGTGTTGTCCCAGACACTTGAGACAGACGATGTGGGCACAGGGATATTGTGAGCCTTTGTGGAGCCTGGCAGCGAGGGGGGCGGGGTCCTTTCTGGTCTCCTATGGGGCCCGCGTCTGCAGCCAGGTTGGGCTGGCGCCTCAAGCCCATTCAGCGGGCCGCCACGATCACTGTGGAGCGTCCAGACAAAGGCACTCTCACCGTCAGGAAGGGGTGCTTGGAGTTCTGCAGCACGCGGTTCTCCGTCAGCGTGTGTGCAACTTCATCCTGGAGGAACCACATAGAGCATTAGTGTGGACGGGCACAAAAGAGGGGGGCCTTCTCAGGGAGCCAAGATGGCGATTCCCCCCCCCGGAGACGACTCACTTTTGCCACGATCACTTCCTTCTTCAGGATCTTCATGGCGTAGTAGCGTCCTGTGGCCTTCTCCTTCACCAGGATCACTTTGCCAAAAGTGCCTTTTCCCAAGAGTTTGAGGTATTCAAAGTCATGCATAGTCTGGGAAGATGGAAAAAGGGTCAGGTTCTATCCAATCAAAATGCAGCCTTAAAGACTATCAGCATCACAGAAGCCGCAATTCGCTAACAGTTCAGTTACAGCATACTGTACCACTTTGAGTCGAGGTTTGGTCAGATACATCTCCATGTCCATGGGGTCAGGAGATGAGTCCATCATCTCCTCCTCCTGCCTCTGCAGGCTGTCCGCCACGGTCTGGATGGCTTTGGTCCACTCCTCCCTGGGGGGGGCAGGAGGAGACAAAGAAGGAGATGGCGAAAGAGGGGAAAAAAAAGTAACCGAAAAGAAGAGTAAGCAAGCAACAGAGGGGGAGCATTACAAGGCTCATCTTGACATGGGCGCTGCCCCCCCCCCACCCTGCCAGCTGGCACTGTGCTTACAGCCAGGGGGGTCACCTGTCACCTCGCTGCGTCCGCCCACCCAGCCGCCTGCCCCGCCAGCGACATGTGCTGTGTGTCTGTCACACACCGGCGTCTGAGACTACCTGTCATGGTCTGGGGGTGGGGGAGAGAACTCACCTTTCTTCGGGGGTGTCCACATGGAAGGTGCGTTCGATGACAGTGGTCCACTGCAGACAGCGGATGATGAATGTGTTGGCTTCATCAGCTGACATTCTGAATACGCCATGGGGGGGGGAGGGGGGGGGTGCAGAGAGAGAGAGAGAGAGAGACAGGCCGGTCGCTGCAGCCATTTTATCTGTATTGTGATTACAGCTGACACCCGCTGTGAAGACCGCTGCCCAATGCAGCCGGGGGGGTGGGAGTGCAAATCGAACCAAAGGGCAATTCATGACGAGCCCCAGTGGAGGGGGGGTGGTTACTGTAGCGCTGAACCAATCCCCCCCACCCCCCCACTTCAACAGGTATCACGACCCGCCTGACTGGTGGACACGTCAACAATTAACATCATCACACCATATTTCCGATATTTTTTCTGCGTTTCTATAATATTAGCACCCTACGTAGCTGCTGCATGCCGACTCTCTGTGCATCGATTATATCTCAGGCCCCCTCATTTCGGAAGGTCCCCAGCTGCAGTGACCTGGCCAATGCAGTCCCCAGCTCCGCCCGCTGCGGGGTTGGGGGTGGAGGCGACCCCAGTGCTCTGAGGCCGCATGCTGGAGCTCGCTGATGGAGCAGCCAGCGAAGCCGCAAGATAAATAATTGAAATCAGCCGGTTAATAACCACTATAACTCAAGGGTGTCAAGTGAAACGTTTTGTTCGGACGAAACAATATGCTGGCTAATTACCACGCTCAGTCATCTGCACAGCGCGAGCGGCCTGCTTTCCGCACGCACTCTGCTGCTGTGGGGACATGGGGGAGGGGGGGGGGGGGGGCGGCCGCAGGACGGGGGCGCCCACTTCGCCCCCACGATACGCCGTCAGTCCTCATCTGACAAGGACCACCTCAGACAACAGAAATCACTTTCTATATGAGCATGACAGCCCCCCCCCCAGGGTCAGAGCATGGGGAGCCCCTGCTACCCAATTAATGTGACAGCATCAGTAATGGAGACTCTTATTAACCAGTCATAATTTTAATGATCAGAGTGACACTTGACCCCCAGTGCACAGTAATAGGAGAGAATCACTTACGTGCTACAGAGAAGTTATTTAACGGGGTCTCCAATTGATCGACGTCCTGCGGTCTCTCCTTATAGCCGATGAACGTACCGTCGCTCTTCAATAAGAAGTATCGCGGGCCGCCAGGTCTTGATGTACTCACCTGCAGGAGACAGCAGAGGGCTGGGTGAGGGGCTGCGAGTGTCACATCATCACTGAGCCCGAGAGACGGCCGACTCAGAAGAGACGCTTTACGTGCGTCTTGGACTATCACACACGACTCGGTCCGTGCGGCCTTGAAACCACATCACCGATTAAGCTCATATTTCCATTCGGGACAAAAGTGAGGAGCATGGATGACCGCGACCTCCCATCCCTACCCCCCCCCCCCATCCCACTCCCGCCCCCCATCCACCCCCCAGCCGAGTGCTGAAAGGCTCAAGCGTATCGATCCAGTCTGACAGGAGTCGGGAGAAATTAGAATTTCCAAGAGGCAACCAAACTCAATTTATTGCCACAGATTTGTCAGGAAACGCTTCACCAGATGTTCCAAAATGTGAAAAACAGCTTTCACTCCATATGAATAAGAAAAAAAAAATTTAAGAAGCAGAGCGAGGGCTCATATTGAAGCAGGCCTTGTGTCATTTATTTTTAATTGCAGGAACTGGGTATTAACCCCACGCGGAGACCGAGCAAGCTGTCTTTAATTGCCCCATTTCTGTCACCAAGCAGTCTGGAGACGCAGAATCAGTCAGCAAACTTCTCCTGCCCCGACTTCCTCGCCAGCACTTGGTGGGACAGGAGCTGAAAATCCAGCCTCCACTGCGCCAATGAGTTGGGTTATGCCAGGTCTCAGCGGTAAACCTCCACCCGTCGGGAAAGGGCAAATCGGGAACTATGCCCCTTCCTGCTGGACAGTGTCTGAATCGTTGATATGGGAATGATGGAAACCATTCAGGTGAAAGGACCAAAAAGCGCATCATCAGAAGAAGGATGAAACATACCGAGAAAAGCATGGGGGCTCCCAAAGGGGGGGGGGGGGTCCGACAGGCAGGCGAGCAGCTGGAAGCACTGCACACCCTCCATTACGAGATTAAACCATTAAAACGCGAAAGGCCAAACTGTAAAACACCTGATTTGCTGCGAGTGGCTGGGAGACGGCGCAAATCGGCGGCCAGCGAGGGAACATCTGCCCCAGAGCGGCAAATATGGCGCCCTTCACTCACGAGCAGATGTCCAATGTGTCGTTACTGCTGTGTCATTTTTCATCATGACGTTGTGGGGGGGGGGATTTTACATTTCCATTCTGCAGAGTAAGTGTTTTAAATAAATCATAGTTAATTTAGAAATTAGTTCGACTTTGACGACCCTCCGCATTTTCCGGTATGTTCCACCACGTCTCCGGCACAGATGCCTCGCCTGAAAAGTGAAGGCATCACGACCGTCCAACGTGCTGGGGCCATTTCAGCTAGAGCCCGCCCACCAGAATGACTGGCCAATCGTGGAAGGCTCCCTCCCCACAGTCACCAGGTCAAGCAGCATCGCAAAGCTCTTTTGGGGGTGGGCCGTGGGCGACCGATGCCAGTTGTGATTGGTTTGGACTCTCTTTGGCCCCGCCCACTCACATGGAACTGTCAAGTGCAGGCAGGGAAAGAGTTTGCAAGATGCGGCAGAGGGGGTGGCTGCCCCAGAGGTGCCGGGCTGCGCGGAGCGTGTTAGCACGCTGGGCTAACGGACTCGGGTGAGCGCTCTTAATCGGCCTCACAGCTTCCCGCTGACGAAGCCGCAGGCTTGGGCTGCTGAACCGTGTTGACACGGCGCCGAGCGGCAGGTGGGGGGGGGGGGTTGGCTGGCGGTCACTTCTGACTCGGACACCACGCGGATACAGAGGCAGTGACAGGCAGGGGCAGATGTTGGGCTGGGGGGTGGAACAGCGGTCAGCAGCAAGAGGCTCCTCACGGTACGGGGAGGGGTAGCAGGTGGACCCAGACCTGCCTGCCAGATCCCTCTGACGCACGTCGGGCCCCGCTGGCTGCTGGACGGGCCGCACACCCTGCCCCGGCGTAGACGCGGGGGAGGGGGCGCCCAACAGGCAACCCAGTCACTATGATGGCTGGGACCTACAAGCCACATAAAGGAAGGAGCAAATAAATGAATTTCAAAGGCACACGGCCTGAATTAACCCCGTATTTTAAGCTTTGCAGCGCAATCAGGCAGCGGGGAGTACCCCTCCACAGAGGAATGTGCCACAGAGGGTCCACTACCCCCCCCACGCCAAGCCGTTTGAGGACAAGTGAGACTTAATAGCTTGGGCCAGAGGGTGCCACCTCAGCCCATCATGCACATGATCTCCGGGGGGGTGGAGGGGTGTTAATGGTGCTGGCCGCTTTGGGGAATTATGGCCAGGGCTGGGGGGGGGGGGGGGGGGGGGGGCAGTCACGCGGTGTTAGCTGATGCCACCTGAGCCTGGTGAGCAGGTTGGGGGGCACCAGAACCAGCAGCAAGCCTGGGGAGCGGCTCTCAGCTGGCCCACACTTCTCTCCTCTCCCGCTCTTCCCTTTTCACAGGTTCTTCTCTTTTTCACTCTAACCAGTGTTACTTTCCCCTTCAACACCAACACCACAAACCTGCTAGAAACACCCCCCCCCAAAGCCCCGAACACTGTACAGGGGTTAAGATGTGGGGGGACTGGGTGTGCAATGGGCGGCCTCAGATACACGTGGTGCCCCCCCCCCCCTCCCACACATTGCCCAACCCCAAATATCTTTAGATGACACAACACCCCCCCCCCCCCCACCGACTGGGCGATTACTGCCCCTATGTGCCAGTTCCTCCTGCGTGCCGAGACTGCATCCAAAAAAACATAACGGGCTACATCCTCTGTGATGCCCCCCCCCCCACCGAGAGAGAGTGTTGTGCATGATGTGAAGGCCCCACAAGACGATCCCAGAATCCTCTGGGGCAGACTTCCAGGGGGCATTTAAACCGAAAGCTTGCCGAGTTCCTCCTGGCTGCAAAATAAGGTAGAGCTGATTAAAAAAAAAAAGAGAGAGACCACAAAACAGGAGGCTGTAACGGAACCAGCTCTGACCGACCCAGACGGGCCCCCGCAGCCCGCCCTTCACCTGCGGGGAACGACAGACTCACATCTCAAGTTTGGTCAAAATGTCATGTCACAACATCACCCCCAGGACCCAGTATCTCACACTTTATCACTCTTTTCCGTCACAGGCCGCCGCCCCCAGACGGACGGCAGTGAAATACTCTGCACTGCAAACGGCACAGCTGAGCGGCCGGCAAATAAGGAACTGGCGAACCATACGAGAGCGGACGCAGGCGTAGGAGGTAAGAAACAGACCCCTTTTAACTCTGAGCCCTGAGCTGCTGAGTCATCCAGGCACCTTTCAGTCGATAGCAGTAAAGGCACTAGACCATCCCACAGCCACACATACATGGAAAAAGAAAAACAGGCACTCTCTGTGGTCACCCCCAAATGCAGATGCACCATACACACGACAGGGCGCCGCTGACTGAGGGCGGAGCCAAGCAGGCCCAAGCGGCACCACAGGGGTTGGGATGAATTAAAAAAATTAAAAAACCTCACTCCCCCCCCTCCCCCTCCAGAGGAAAGACACTGCTGGGGCCCCGGCGGAGCGCCTTTACATGACAAACAGCGGCGGGGGGCCCTGGGCAACGGATGGACAGGGGTGAATATAATGAACCGACAGACTCTGCCAGACAAAAGCGGATTCATCTTTATTTGCAGACTGCCGCCCAGCTTGAGTCGGGGGGGGGGGGGGGTGTCTGTGTGTGCAGGCGTCTCCTGTCCAGAGGCCCTTTAAAGCATTAGGGCACCGAGGACCGTCAGCAGTGCCTCCCCCACCCCTGCACAGAAACACAGCTCGTCATCACGGATTGTGCACACTGTAGATGCACAAATGCTATTCAATTACAGAACAAAACTGCATTCTTAAATTGCTCACCAGCATAACTCACAAGTATCCCCAACAATAGCCAAGAAAAAATATATATTTTATTTGAGTTAATTAAATGGAGAGTGTTTTACAATAAAATAGACAAATGGACAGACAAATGAAGAGACAAACGAACATGAACAATCCACACAGCTCTGCTACTCGTATGTCTCAAACCCCCAGACTCAATGTCACCAGCTGCAGCCCCAACCCCCGGGCAGCTCACCAAAGCCCTGGATCGGACGAGACGGCCTGCGGACAGAACACCTTCCCGTCAGTCCTGGCTTTAGCAGTAGGCGGGTCAAAACACTAGGGCTTAAATAGCGTTTTGTTTTCCAATGGGACCCTTAGCGTGTGTGAGCCCCCACATTTTTCCAGCGACTTCATGTTTTCATGCAACGGAAACCACGACATCCCTGCAGTGAGGTGCGGAGGAGGAGAGCAAAGCAGGTGAGGTTACGTCTCTGTCGGAAAAAGGAGCAGCGAGGCAAAGACTCTCCTGGACCCCCTCTTATACATGTCAGAGTTTCCTTAGAAATGGCCCATGATAACCACCCCCCCCCCCCCCCAACCCGCCCACTTTCACTGGTTTCAGTTCAATTTGTTCCAGTTACTGATGAGACTCAAAGTCAACTGGGCCCCGAATAGTTAAAGGAGATTAACGAGCCTCACCCAGCCCCCACCTTCAGCCGCCCCCCCCGTCCACTTTTTGATTTTCCCACACGATCTGAGACCGCTCAGGCGAGTGGGTGGGGGGGGGGGCACTTGTCTGTCTGTGAATTTGTCTGTCCGTGGCTTCTGTGTGTCTATGTGGGTCTCCATGGCACCAAGACAGGAGTGAGTGTGTGTGTGTGGGGGGGGCGTAGAGAGCGCCTGGTTAAGCTCTTTAATAAACACATCATGTGAGGTGCATGCAGTCAGGGTGAAACAAGGCGCAGATGCACAAAGGTGCATGTGGCTGCACCTACACAACACACACACACACACACACACACACACGAGAGGGGCAAGCAGCGGGACTTCCTGCGGTGGGTGCCCTTGTGTTTTTGTTCCCGGCTAGTCCATGGCCGGGAAGGCGGGGGAGGATTGCAGTGAGAGAGGAGGGGGCAGCGTGTGGGTGTGGAGTGAGGGGGTGTCCAGGATTAGGAAATTTAGACCAAAAAAATTGGGGGGCCCCTGAGCCTTTTGTTGGCTCCCCCCCGGGCCTTTCTGCGCAGCCCCTGCTCGGAGCCTGCAGCTGCGCCTCACGGCCTTGTGCGCTGCATGTCAATGAGGCGCGGGGGCACCCCGATGGAGAGGTCAGCGGCGGCAGGACTGACAGCACACAACAGGGCAGCGCGTGAGGCCCCGCCCCCACATGCCCATATAAGGCGGCCCCTTCTCTCAGCACGCGCATTCACAGGCCACACCGAAGCCCCCAGGAGGTTTGTCTTTCTGTCTCCCCAACCCCCCCCCCGGTTCTCATTGCGCCGCAGTCGCTATCAACAGGTCTCCCCGGCCGCGTCGTCAGCGACGTCCCGCCCCCCCTCGGTCCCACCCCACCCTGGCAAATTCCACCACAGCTTTTCCCCGATACAGTCACTGTCGCTGCTGCCACAGCAGTGGCGGGGTGATGGGGAGGGGGGGGGCCTTTGGGGCGCCTGCCCCTCTTTCTCACGCTTGTAAGAAAGCCCTCACTTCTTCTCCACAGAAAGTGACACCTGCTGATTACCATAGAGACACTGTGGGAAGTTTTCAGTCTCTCACCATTCACTGTTCTCCCCCACCTCCTCCTGCACCCCCCCCCCCCCCCCCCCACCCCCCCCCCCCCACCACCCCCCCCACTCTGCACCCACCTCTCGGCAAACAAGCAGGACTCGGATTAGTTAACCAAGTTAATTCGCAAGACAAATAAACAAACAATATATTAAGGAGATGGCGGGGATCTCTGATGCCATTGGTTCAATAAGAGGATGTCCCCCCCCACCCATGACACAGACACTAACACACAATATTTAAAGTTACACACCCCTCCCCTTTATTATATAGTTAAAAATTAAAAGAAGAAAAAAAAAGTATAGCAAGTTAAAACCCTTAAAAGAAAGCTTAGGATATACAGCCAGGATCTGAGGGTCCGAGTCTGACATCATGGAGAATCGGCACCAGAAAAGGCTGCGCGGATTTCGGGGGTCGAATAAGACTTCGGACATTTTGGGGAGAGGCGGAGTAAGACTGGCAGACACGGCACACGCGGAGACGGATGGGCGCTGGCAAGCGGGGGGGGGGGGGATCTGCAGCAATCTGCCCACACAGTCGGCCCCCCCATCCGAGCTAGCAGCTGAGGGCCCCCCGCGCCATTTCCCCCCACCCAGGTGCTGGTGAGAGGGGCTCACAAGATTGATGCGGGGAGATGGGGGTGGCGAGTGGCTCGGAGGCGCTCTACCATTCGCCACCCCCCCCCCCCGACGAGTGATGGAAGCGGCCGTCCCTGGCATCCCGTTACTGGGCACCCCAGGGTGGCGCGCTGCTGCCCGCACGTGACAGCTGGGATCACACCATTTGCCTCTCCACACCACATTTAGCAATCGCTGGCACCCAGAAAGGGTGGCTGCACCGGGAAGCTCAATGCAGCCCCCGTTCGGGGGGGGGGGGGGGGGGGGGGGGTGGCAGAAGACGCGCTCGGCCATCACAGGCCGACTCGGGTCAGGTGCTTCGAGGAACAAGAACAGCAACAAAGTTCCCTTTCAATACAATTAAAGGGACAGGAAGGGGAACGAGGACTGACAAACGGAGACCGGCCACTCGGCAGACATCAAGATCAACCTCTCCGCGCCCCCCCTCAACCCCCCCCCCCCCCATGACTCACCGGGCGTGGCACACAAACACACAGACCAGCATGTTCACACACAGGGTTACAGGAAACACCCAGGCCAGACCTCTGAGGCCGTCTGGTGATGTGGGGGGTGTCTGTGCCGCAATGACGCGCAAATGAGCCCCCAGAGATGGGCACTGTCCTCACACTTTGCTGGGGGGGGGGATGGGCACTCAGACAAAACAGGGACCTCTAGAGCGACTACCACTACAGTAGCAAAGGATGTGGTTTCTGAAGAGAAGGCCGTATAGAAAGAATCCATTTCCTTTTTTTTCACTGCTGGCTTGTTTTGGCATCGCCACTTCCCCCCCCCTCACTCCCCACCCCCCCCCATCCGCTTTATTTCCTTTATTCTGCTGAAACATCTCGCCGCCTGTAGTCAGGCCTGCCACACACAGCTGCTCTTGTTCCGGCCCTCGTTAGCCTGGTGAAGCCGAGGGCTCTTCATGTCGAGGCTCCCTGCCCGTCAGCGAGCAAATGAGACGAGAGGCAGACGAGGCTGGCAGAGGGGCGACACCCTGAGTGAGGTCAGTCGCACATGTGGATAGCTCTTTAGCATTAGCCTTGGGATTGTCGTAAGGGGTGGATGCCAAAGGGCAGGCCGACAGAGCAGGAACCTTGACACATGTGCTACCCACAATGCATTTCTCCCCATGGATATTTGGACTGTGCAGCATGTTAACACTCCCATCACTCCCAAGAAGACTTAAGTAACCCATCTCTGGAGGAGGTCTGTAGTTGAGTTTGAAATGTTTTTGAATGGTCCAGTTTTAATGGGGTTTTACTGCTCGCCTCTGCCGAGGAAGCAGGATGAAGGACAGATGATAGATTACTGCTTCAGTGAGGTCTTATCAAGAGCTCGGGGAAAGTTGGCCCAAAACCGACAGGAGCCGTTTCTGGACTGGAGACCTGATCGTCCCACATCTGCCTAAGCTGCCTCAAAAGGCCATGGGGGACAAGACAGGCACAGACAGTAGAGGCGTCAAGCGGCAGTCTGGCCAATTCTGCCCAGGATGGCCTGAGCTTGGAGAACAAGGCTCCATCCACTTTACTGTTGCCAAAGTCCATTTCTAGGAAGGGGAACTCTATGCCCCCTTTGGTTTCGCTGCATTTTAGGCCTAATTGGGGGGAGGTCCTAGTATTTACAGCGGCACAAAGGCAGACCCATTAGGGAAGCAAATGGGTCCAGTCCCAAGCAAGCATAAGATATCTGCAGGCCATGACATCATTGGACACGAACCAATCAGGCTACGATGGCAGCAGGAGGGCGGTCCACTCCTACCGCGTGGAGACTCCGCACTTGTGGGTTGTGTCCTTTTCAATCCATCAAGATTCTGCGAGGTGTGCCGAGGCATGATGGGAAGGCAGCAGATGGCCCGGAGAGCAGAGCGGACTGCGACACGTCGTGATCCCCTCCGGCCGCTCCATGGCGCGCCCGGTTCATCACCCGCCGGCCGCGCAGCATCGAGCAGGAACCCGGCACAGCCGCGTCACTCCGGCCAACCCGCCCGCGCAGTGGCAGCGGGGCCACAGCGACCTGACAATGACGTGACACCGAAGCTCATCTCAACAAGAGGCCGCACTGCGCGGGGGAAGCTGCCGACTGCCCCCGCATCAAAGTACGGCCGCGCCGAGTGACATTTTGCCGAGCACAGCTGTTGGAAGCTGACAGTGTGCCAACCCGCATTCTTGAAGGGTTGTTTGTTTGCTCTGTGTGTACGTGCATGCCTGCGTGTGTGTGCATGCGTGACAAAGGCAGAGAGAGAGGCTGTTTTCATCTAGGCGGCCTGTGTACTACTTGCCTTCAACTTTGCGATAAAAGCATGCAAGCTAACGCTAGCCTGAACGGCAATTGCGATATTTTAAATAAGAATTATCTTCCATTAATACTTCACTCTTCATTTTAGAGGTAGAAAAAAAAATACAATTTTATCCTGGAGAATGAAACTTGAAAAGTCGCTGCATTTTTCAAAGCGTAATCGACGCGTTACAAATCACGATCAAATTTTTGCATTCTGATCTGCGGGCTGACAAAGGCTCCTTCCCAACGAGGCTGTAAAGTGCATGGTGGATTTTGCCCCCCTCCCAAATGACCAGTGTCCCTCCCTCTGTCTCGCACCACGGAGAAGCGTACAGTGAAATCGTGGCAGACCCCCTGCAACACTGCCAAGTGAGCACCAGCTAGACCAGAAATGAGCTTTTTATAATTTTTTTTCTAACTAAATTCTCAGACAAAAAGGAAAAAACAAGTGCGATTCAAAGGAGACAGTTTACTGGGGTAACCACAGCGCTATGCGCCGTCTAGCACTCCAGCAATTTCTGCTCTGTGTGTAGGTCAACCAAGAAGCCACACGTTTCTCGCAATCAGCCCCAGAATCACAACCGTGATCGTTGGCGACTGCCGAAGGGGGGAGAGAGAAGGTTCCAGAAGCGCAAGGTTCCAGAACTGAGCCGTGTGCGTTGGGAGTAACTGCTTCTCAAACTCTCAGAATGGAGATGTCCTCCTTCGACCGCCCCCCTCCCCACGCCGTTTGTGTTTGTTCTTAAACATCCCAGCATCCTTCGCTGCGAAAGCCTACATATCAGGGCAGCTGCCTCTGTGACAAAGGCCCAGCCAGAGCTCAGAGTTCAGGAGTTGCCCTCACACTGTGTGCATGGAGGCCGATGGAGGCATCTTCTGCCCGAAACGTCCTTGTCTGCTGACCTGCCATCACACACAGTGTCGCTACAGCAACACAGTGTCCATCACGGCCCTGCCTGTCGGACGCCCACAGGCACATCGCCCTCCCCTCTGGCATGGGGGTGTTTCCGGCGTCCACAAGACAGGGCGGGGAGGGGGAGCTACAGGTGTGTGGGGGAGGTCACCTTGTGTAAACAGCCCACTACTTCACAGCAGCGGAGTTTCCCTAGGGGCGGGGGGGGGGGGGGGGGGGGGGGGGGTCAAACTCAAGCTCACAAAGTTTAAACAAAAAACAAACTAAGTGCTTGTTTCAAAATCAGACTGAGTTTGGAGATCAGGAGAGATAAACAGAGAGAGGAGAGGTTTTGGTTTATGCCATGGATCAGGTGAAACCCCCCAGCAAAGGGGAGAGGGGCAGCCTTTGCAACATCACGGTGCCGCAATGGGCCCTGGCCCCCACCGACGCTGCCATGCCAGTGACTCTGCCTGGGCAATGCTGGGGGCTGACATGTTGCCACAGTGACCTCGGCCTAATGAGACCCCCCCCCCCACCACCACCACCATCAAGACTAGGGGTATCACTCCAGGCAGACTCACACCACCACAGTTCTTATTTCACTGCAGGCATTTTGGTGCCTCATGCAGGTTTAAGAGGCATTAAACTGGTCGTCAGGTCAGAATGCACTCCCTGTCTCCCCAACCTTAATTCCCTGCCCACCAATCACCCATCAACCTCTTTGTCCCCTCTTCCCCATCAATCCCTGGTCCAGCCAGCCTGTGCTACCGTCATCCACAGTTTTTAAATTGCAGTACAATATCATACAGAGATACAATACACATATTTACACATATTACTTAGCAGAATATTCTGCAGGGTCAACCAGCATGCATGGCACAGATGGGGTTAAGAGTCTTGTGTAAAATCCCAATGTGATATGACCAGTCTGGCAACCACAGGATTAGAACCCACGATCTTCTGGACAAAGGTACTAATCCCAAACATACTGAGCTAGCCAGCATCCATAATACGTGATACGTATTGCACACAGGCTGACTTTGGGGCCACCACCAAAAAGTAGGAAAACTTCACGTCTGCTGTTCAGTCAAATAGAGAAAACATATAAACAGCGTCTAACTCACCAGAGGGGTCTTCTCTGCCCCCCCACACAGAAAGTAAACCAGCATATGAATCTATATAAGGAGCAAGAAATTATACTTCCCCAATTAATAAGGTAATAGTGCACATTAACAGCGTTGGTGATGCTTTTCATTCTGCAGGAACTTGATCAGCTCTGCATTTACTGCCCAACCCCAAACCAGCTCCCCTCAACAACCTGTCCTCTTCAGACTTAAAGGCGGGCAGGAGGGAGGGCGAGGGGCCTACCTCGCTTGTGCAGCCACCCCTCTTTCACGATGACGACGTCCGTCATGGCGCTCTGCAGGACTGCTCCGTCCTCGGGCTCCGACAGGGAGAGACGCTGGCGTTTCCCGCGTGGCCGTCAACTGGAACCGGCGCCAGGAGCCCTTGTTCTCACGCGTTACCTGTAGGGGGCGGGGCATTGGCACCAGTCACAAATAACTTACCATCGGCGAACGACCACACCCAGCTCACGAGGAAAGTGAGACGTTTCCGTCGCCTGAAAACAAAGAAGCAAAAATGCACCGCATATGGGAGCAGAGTCCACTGCGAGGGTGTCAGACGCCATCCCCACGTGACAGAGGGCCAAAAACAACCCAGGGTACGGAATAATCTGCTCCAGTTGTTCCTCCCTCCCTTGCCCGCTCGATTGCACTTGCTCTTTCGGCCCTACTTGTCACATCAAAACCCCGAGCTCGATCGACAGGCAAAACCATGACTAGATTAATCCGGGCTTTCATCTTGCCATGTCCAGCACAGGTGAAACACCGACAGAAAGTGCCAGAAGTTTCTGAATGGAGGATTCTGTCAGACCTGACAGGGCCTGAGATCCATAGATCATGAGCTTCTGCGTCACACGCCAAAGCCCACCAGAGCTCCCCTCAAACCAGATTGCGGACCAGTTCTCCATAACCGCCCCCCTTCCCCGTCTATGTGGCTCGTTACCCGTAAACTGCGGCCCATGGAACCATTAAATGCCCGCAGCACGAGTGTGCATTTCTGAGAAAAATCGAAACATTCTGGTCACCAGTAAACAACGGTGTTCCGGCGCACAAGACTGGACTAAAAATAGAAGGGCAGAGCACTTGTGCTTGTGAAACTCTGCAGCCCTGCTGTGGGCATATCTGAAACTAGCCTCCTGGAGACAAACAAAAAGGCCGATACCAACTGCGACGTCGCAAAAAGGCACCAATCACACGAGCCCCACGGAGCTCCCCATGACCTTGGCACAGAGCCGAAACGGAGGTCAGCAGACCGTGATGTTGATGGTAAGCGACTCACCCTAACCCCCTTTCGTTTAAGACAAAATGCAGTTAGTTTTCGACGTACCCCCGTTCACACACTGCCAACGCAGCCAGGTCCGCCAACGGCCTTCGCGGCAGCACAGTCATGTACCGTGTGACCTTCACAACCGTCCGACTGGCACATTTCAGGACGCCTATATCCCACTACTAGGGGTCCTGTGCGCAGAATGACATTGTCATTCACGTACCTTCACCAACTGGTTCATTTTTCTAGGTCACTCTGCTCAGTCATTACTCAAGCATCTCCTTTTCCTGTAATCAAGGTACTGCATGGCGAGGGGGAGGGTTGACCTGCTGTTCTGGGGTCTCCCCGCTCAAATGTGAAATGGGAGTGGTCAAGGTGGAACAGAGCAGCAGGTCAGGCACAAGAAGGGACAAGTCAAGGCTTCTATAAGCCCTCAGCGGAGCAGTGAGACTTCTGAGGACCGAACGCGGAATCCTGTGGGGGGGGGAGGGGCCACCACAGCCTGGTGCCATTTCTGTGAACGTAAACAAGCCCGTGTTTTGACTGCGCTTGCCTCACAGGAAGTCGTTCACGGGCCGTGACCCCGTCGTGCCCTTCCCCTGCTGCATCTTCTCCTCGAGCGGTGCTGTTGCCCAGGCCGGCAGCCCCGCACTGGAAGGATATGGGGAGACCCTCCGGCAACCACCCCGCCTGACTGCAAGACCATCCAGAAACGTACTTCTGCGAGAGGCAAAGCCACGCCCCCACAGCGCATTCCTGAGAGACCCGGGCAGCCATGCTGAACCGCATCATGGGTGCATTTAGACACGCTTAGCGTGAAAGGGGCGGAGCGCTGCGGCCTGACAGCCGTCACGTTGTCCTCACGCGTCACGTTGTCCGGTAGCGGCTGGAATCGAGCTCCCTGCTTTCTGTATGTGCAGTACAAGATCCGCACAAACAATGCTGCAACTTCCGCAATTCCAATACAGCCCGTTACAGCGGGACGTAACCTGTTCTTCAGAATCCATATTTAATGAGATTCCTGTCGCAAACCGCGAAACCCACCAAAGCTGCACTATCCAGCTCTTAATGGTGAAACACTGGATATTTGATTAGCCACGAGCAGTTCAGTCACTGAACACTGCAGAGCTGAGTTCTAAGGATGACAATCATAATATGAAGATTATACATTCCAGCACTGTAATCAGCAATAAATGCATTTAGGGATTATTCCAGCACAATGTCAGAGTATCTCATTCACAGATGCACCCGCTCGATACATGTCTGTTGACTCACTTTGTTGCCACTGCAGGACAGGGGCAGACTGCCACAACCTGGCATCTCACTGCTCAACTGTCTGCAAATATGAACCCAAAAAGGGCAAGGGGGGGGGGGGGGTGGTTAAAACATCTGGCCAGCATTCAGCCGTTTAGCAGTTTAGCCCAGCACATTTAGAATGGGGTGTGGGGGAGACTCCACTTCTGCAACTGACACCACCCATGCCCTGACACAGCAGCCTATGACTGGGCTGTGTGGTACATCCCCAGTATGGCTCGTACCACCCAACGAGGTTCACACAGCCCTCGGGCAGGAAGACACCTGCTTTCCCAGCAGCCCCGGCGCTCAGCGAGACTGAAGCGTGCGGGAGACAAAAGTAGGTCTCCAGTTTCGGACACAGTGGAGCTCTGAGTCTGAGGGAAGTGGGCCCGACCGGCATGACTGCTCAATCATGCACATTTGGGGAACACCGTCTGGCTGAACCCCTCATTGGAAAAGCCTATTTAAAAAAAAAAGCAGGCTTCCCAAACACCCAAATACCACGAGAATTTGGCACCACGTTCCATTTCTTTCATTTAGCACACCGCGGTCGCTCAAAGCATTTACCGAAGCACAACATTGTGTAGGAGGTTTGGGTGATATGGTCAAATTCAAGCAGGATCTGCAGAAAGACCGGAGCGGATCATAAACGTCTGGACTGCGGGTAAGAACCCAACCTGAGACAAGCTCCAGGTCAGAGCTGAATTTAGCCTGATTGCTGTGACAGATGGAGAGAAACACTGAGAACATACAACATGGTAGACACGGCGGAGCAAACTACACGTCACACCTTTGAACAATAACTTCTGTTGAATTTATGTTGGAACGGATCATGGTGCCCATGATCACTAAATGGGCACTAAGTACAAAGATGGCTGCATTAACATAATCAAATACAAACAAATCCCCAAGTCCATCCAGAGAATTTAAATGATTCTGGACAGGAAGACCGGGTTAGGCTTCAATCTGAATTACAGCTTTTAGCATGTTGTTTGTTTTAATGTTCAGTAGCCTAGCAACCGCCATCGCCTCTGCGTCCGATGGACCACCTTAAACGTTTTTCATGGAATCATCTCTAAGGTTTTGGGTTTTTTTTTGGCATTTGCAAAGTTTCCCCAATCTGTCACCCTGTTTTAGGGACCAGTATCCTTTTCTTTAAAAATACCTTTCTTTTTATCAAGTCCAAAAGACGGAATATACCTTTTCAATATGTAAACCCACTAGATTAATGCAAATTGTCTCTTAACATCAAGCGGATTCGAAGCATGAGGACGCAGCAATTCCTACAATAGCTTTACAAGGAATAAAGCAAAGGTGCCATTAGAATGATAAGTGGGGGGGGGGGGGGTAACTGCGAGATTCTCCAGGCCAGTTGTCAAATGACCGGTTCCGGCCCGCAGCTCTTCCACAATAAACTCCATCGCGCGGCGGCAATTTCAGGCGGCATTCCGCAAATTCCGTAAATTCCGCAAATTCCGCACGTAGCGGTTCGCGCACTTACGGATGCGGAGCGACAAAATGTAGACCTCCAAGGATCCTATAAAAAAATCTGCTATAGATGCGACAGTACCGTCGTTCCCCACCCAGAAGAAATACAGCCGTCACATGGCCCCTTTCCGTTCGCACACCATGAATGTCACGCACCGTAATGTTAATGAAAACCACCCACGAGACCGTTTCATTATTTCCATAATCGCATCATAATCCATCCCCTGATGCAGTGATTTTTTTTCCCTAAACACATTGCGGCCTTCAGATCTTTTCACAGCATATCAGGTGCAGCATGGCGAAGCCAGGCCTCTGCTATGGTCCCACTGCATGCATCCGTTTTCGGATATTACCACAACCGAGTTGTGTTCAGATTTGGCCAAAAAGTCAATGTTCTATAATTCCTGGAATGCCCTTTACGGAATTCGGCACACACCACAAATCCTTACTTGCTTCTACAAAGAAATAGCTCAAAAATACAAGTATCTGTCACATTACTTCTTGTAGAAACGACTAATTTAGCAACAACAAAACATAGGCCTACTGCATATGCGCCAGTCCAAAAGTGCGATAAAAGCGGAAAACGATCGTTAAGTTAAAAACGAATATTTTGAGACGCCTGGACAGAGGAAATGTATATTCTATACATTGATTTATACATCGACACCATTCCCATAAATCATACCTCTTTGCTCAATGTGTGTCCCCCACTCGCTACATCATATAACGAACCATTAAACGCTCCCATCTCATCCAATATCTAGAAATACAGTAATCATCTCAGTTAAGTCCAACGTTAAAGACAACGTCTACCCAAAATGAATTAATTTATTCAGTGGATATGCGGAGATCAAGGACATAAAACGTAATTTATTCGGGGGGTGAAAAGCAGTACAGGTTTTCTTACGAATGGGGTCGTGTTTGCCTGCCAGCGGGCCTGCACCTACACTCGTTTACGAGAATGTTGTTTTTAAAGGACGCCGGGTGAGGTGATGCACCGGAGATCAGGTCCTAATACAGCAGCCGAGCGGGGCATCCCACGTGTGCGACCGCACAACCCAGCGAGATAAAAGGGTCGCGATCGAATGAAAAGAAATGCATACATGTAGCCGACTGGAGAAAACCGACTGGGGGTAAAATGCAACCACGGCTCCTGTGAAGAAAGAAAAACAACTGCATTGGATATCAGTTCGCCTTGGGCAAGCAATGCCCCTAGATGCAATCTTTGTTATTGCGATTCTCAGAAACAGTATAATTATAGTACAGAAACGTGCCAATAATTACTTTTACCGTCCATCTCTTGCATAGTATAACACGTACTGAGCAAAAACCAAAGCACCAGTCGAAAAAGTGGGTATTTCCCGAAGCAATTCAGTGGACTGCAGCAATTAACACAAAATGATCTACGTGCCAGTAGTGTAGTATTTTTCCTAGAGTGGGGCAAATAAGATGTTGTAAAATACAGGTTTAACGAAATTAAATGTTTCTTCACCGTTTCGGATTCAAGTTCGGGGCAGCAACTTCCAATCGAGCGTGGCGACGACACTAGGGCTTTTTTAACAGGTTTAGAAATGAAACTACCTTCTGTTTACTCTCTCGGCAATCTGCGAGAGGAATTACGTAGAAGCTTGCTAAATCCGAGACTTCTGCGTTTCTATTTAGGGCTTAACACAATATATTTAGCGAAAAAATACGTACAAAAAGTGGATGCGAGACGTCCACACCTTCGGCCTAGGCGGGTCAACAGCGAGCAATCCGTAAAAGAATAAGTATCATCAGCTGCATATGTTAAAAACACATATCCACAAACCATTTGTTACATGCACACGCTTTCCCGAGTGGAAAGTTCACCTAGTTGAGCAACTTTGACGCGATCATGTGAAATGAAACGGGAGAAGAGTGCCGCGAAGCTATCCACTCATTTTCATGTATTTTGCGAGTTTCTGACGCGGTTCTGGGCCTACCCAGGCCAGCCCGGGTGAGAACAGCCGCATCTCACTGAATACAATGGGACCTACCCTCCCTCCAGCAGCAATCGGGCACATAAGCAAGCGAATAAGAAGATACTGGACTTCACCTGGACCGAGGTTTCAGAGCTGGTCCTGGACCATTATTGTGGGCGCCTCCGGTGACTTTTTCAGACTGCGATGTCCTTCAATAATGTGGGTAAAAAGCTCCTCATTTAATCTGATTCTGGTGCCGATCCTCCACTATACCTCCCCAGCTTGCTTTCTGTATTGCTCTCGTGTCACGGTCCTTCCGGCTGGGTCCTAGTGCCGACGTTCTATACACTGCTCCACTTCAGCCACCTTTCCATACATCCGTCACCTCTCACAGCGATGTAGCATCAGAAGTCGGGGCTGATTCTGTACTACTAAGTTTTTGAATAAGTTAAAGGTATACATGGCAGATCCTCATCTAAAGAGTCATTTTTGCATGATTCTTACAGGCAAAAGAAGATGCAGGCATGTACTGAAGATTAAAAGTAAAAGATGTTAGAAATTATGGTATATATCCATTGTACAAACAGTACTTTTGATCCATACTACACAAAAATAGTTTAGTCTAAAACTGTTATGAGCGTATTAAGAACTTTACTGATCGATGCATTCCATTCTCAGTGGTTAACCCACTCCCAGACAGATCACATATTTTCCAGGACCACTGTCATGCTGACTCGTCCATGAAATTCACTAACTTGACATTTATCAGTACTGGCAGTACATATTCCTAGGGTTTTATTGAGAACCCATTGTGCACACTAATGCACAATTATCCATACGTGCATGGCCTATTACTAAAAATATTTTATACGATTTTATGTCTTCTTTACTTGACCGATACATCGGATTTTAACAGCACTGTTTTTTTGTGTATTCGTTTGTGAACAAACATCTCTGAATCATTTGCTAACAAGAAGTTCAAGTGAAAAGGAAACTGACTCAGCGTTATGTCAGTGGTGTTCTCCGCGCATGTAAGCGTGTTTGTTTTACAATTTACACGTCCCAAAGGTTTTTGACAACTGGTTTAACTGTGATGTCTTCCTCACTCACCGAGCATCGATGTGCGAACAAACATCCCTGAACTTTTAACTCATGTAAAGCAACAATGAATGAATAAATACATTTCAAATCAGCGATTTCAAGCGATACTATACATAACCTGGCTTACCACACGTCCATCTTATATATGTGTTTACACTAAACTTCACGTCCTATTGGAGAACCATAAAAAAATCTTGCGAATTGATGTTATAATGGTGACTTAGGGCAGTGGGCGATTTTATTTTCTGTGAATGAAATATGCTTCTTTGCAGTGATAACAGAAAGAGGACATTTATTGATGAGCTATTAACTATTAAACATTGTTAGACAGCCAAGGGTACCTTCGGCGGGGGTGTGCGCCATACCCCAGCTCACACTCTGCATGCTCTCCATGGGTACGAAGATACACAGGTCATGGTATATAAATGACCTTTCAAACAGATCTAAATGTTGTTATCCAGCTCCAGTGCTGAGTTGAGCAATTTTTGCTGTCGGAAATTTGTGTTTTTTTTGTGTTGTTAATCACTGGTCCGTATAAGTTTATATGTATGCATACAGTTATATGTAGCCTATACTATGAGAGTGTTGTATGGGATGACGTCATGACTTTGTGTAAGTAAAACACTGGATGGGGAAATGCTGATATTTACATTTATTGGCAGACACTTGTTCAAAGTCTCTTACAGGCGAATGACGTAACACATATTGTTTAAATATGCTTATTTATCCTGAAATGATTAACGTGGTTCACGACTTTGCTCAGGTTGAGCGTGTGAACGATGGAGGGATGATTTTCTTGTTTTTTTTTTCTAGGCACATCGCATCATCTATGAAGGGCTGCTTTTAAATGTAATGCTCATTATCTCTGCTCCAACGTATTAAACATCATTATGAATATAAAATAACCATTCTGGAGAAAAAAAAAGATGCAAAAAAATGCTGAACTTCCAAAGTTTTGTATAGTTTATCATTTTCCTGGTTCGAGTTAAAGTGAAATAATTTTTAGCTGGAATTTATTAAGCGATACGTACTGCTGTCTTTCACAACCATTCTTATTATTCATGTTTACGCATTGTCGTGTTTTCCCCGATAGAGAAACGAGAGCTGATGGTGAAAACAGATAAAGTTGCTGTTGAAACGTCTTTCAAGCCTACCGGCTTGTCTCAAGAGTAAGTGCATATTTTAAAAAACCGCCAGAACTATACCACGGCCATGCCGCTGAAACAGTAGCAAACAAAACAAGCATTTTGGAGGAAGCCAGTTAAGCAGCAATTCTTGTACAGCGAAAATATTGCGAAAATATTTTTTAAAATAACAGCGCAACCCCGGTCTGATTAATATAAAACTAATTTGTTTTGCAATAGGTGCTACTTGGACACCATGTCATACCAACACTATTGTTTTTGACTGAATGGCGTCCAAGAATTGTGTAATATCTCCTAACATGCTGGCTGCTGGCAGACTTTTCCTCTTGATGAAATATTTATTGAGTTCCCCCTGGTCGCTCTGCCATTGTTTAACTTTCCCCTCATTGTGGCTGCGGCATAAACAGGCTGCCGTTCTCCCTGCTGCATGTCCCCAGTGCGTCCTGTCCCGACCCCTGCCACAGCCCTACCTGTAGCTCTCTCTGCTAGTCAGCTGTCTGGGTGCTTCCAGTCAGGGAACTTGTTTGCTGTCACACCCCCTCCTCGTGCCATCACTGTGAAGTGCAGTAAATCGCCACCCCTCATTCCCACTGCATTGGTGCAGCTACGCACGGCTCATATAGTCACAAATCTGGAACTCAAGAGCACCTATAACCTCATCTACATTTGGGCTGGAGATGAATACCTTTTTAACTAAACCCGGTCAGTATGAATATTTCCGATGCTGTATGGTTTCGCTAATAGTCCGTTCATCTTCCAGGCCTTTATGAAAGAGGTCCTGTCCAACATGTTGCACCGATTTGTCATTTCCTACATTGATGACATCCTCATCTCTCCCGACTCCCTGGAGCAACACGTGCATAATGTCAGGCAAGTGCTCCAATGTCTCTGTGACCATCACCTGTATACGAAGGGTGAGAAGTGTGAATTGCACCACTCAACCATCAAGTTTCTGGGCTGTCGGATCTAACTTGGGGAGATGGAATGGATGTGGATAAAGTGATGGTGGTTTGTGACTGTCTCCGGCTCCAAATTATGAAGGACCTACAGCAATTCTTGGGTTTAGTTAACTTTTACAGGTGCTTCATTCGAGGTTTGAGCACCATCGCAGCACTCCTGACTGCCCTTCTCTTTGCACTCCGCACCTTGCTTACCTGGACCACAGAAGAAGACGAGGCCTTGTGGTGCTTGAAGAACCTTTTTTCCTTTTCCCCATTCCTCCAGCAACCAGATCCAATCCAGCCCTTTGTTGTGGTGGTGCATGCCTCGGAGGTAAGGATTGGGACTGTGCTCTCTCAACATCAGGGAGATTTGGGGAAGATGCAGCTCTGTGCCTTTTTTATAAAAAAAAAAAAAAAAAAAAAACTTGCAGCAGCGGAGAGGAACTGTGACATCGGTAATCGAGAGCTGCCGGCCATGGAGGAGTGGTAGCATTGGCTAGCGGGGTCTCCCCATGCTCTCCATCCTTTCCAGGTCCTGACTGACTATTGGAACCTGGAGTATTTCAAGTTGGCAAAATGCCTGAATTCCCATCAGGCTCAGTGGGCCCTTTTCATCAGATGTTTTAACTCCAAGGTGTCCTACATACCTGGAGCCAAGAACATGAGGAGCCTGTTCCTACATTGCCTGAGTCCTGTTTCATAGGGCTGGTGGTCTGGGACCTGGAGGACTCTCTTAGAGATGCCCACCAGCAGGAGCCCCCTCTGGCAGGGGATGCAGCAACACCTCGTCCCATCCCATTGGATGACGTTCACCATCCGGGATGGCGACGAGACAGACTGCGGTACCTGGATGCCTGGTAGGGTTTCGGTCCAGAAGAGAAGACCTGGATGTCAGAAGGCAGACATCCTTGACCCTTCACTCACTGCCCAATTCCATCAGTACCACCTGCACAAGCCGGTTCTCTAACCCTAACCCCTGTATATTCTTCGGCTTCTAGGGGGCGGCCATCGGGGGGGGGGGGGGGGGGGGCATTCTCTCATGTCCCCTCCTCGTGAAAATGCCAGTTCATCAGCAATGAACAGTTCCGCCTGCTCCACTCCTTTAAACCCCCCTTGGTACCTCACGTTCAATGTGGACTATTGTTGATCCTAATGCAACTTACTGAGCATGTCCAGCCTTGGGCCTTCCTGCCTGCCCAGTTCCTGTGCTTCTCCAATCCTGATCCTGCTCCTGACCTGACCTTCCTGGTGTGTCTCCCTCCTGTCTCATGCCGTGCCCATAGGACTGACCACCTGGCTACTGATCCCACCTGCTCCGTGATCCCAGCTCCCACCTTACTCATCGATTCTGTTCATGTGGGTTCTAGAATAAGACCCTGTGTCCCCACATCTTTGGGTGTCCCGCCCATTGTATCTTTCACACTTGCAATACATCTGTGCATAGGTGATTCTAGATGCTATTTAGGGCGGCTTCAGGCCCCTATTTCTCTCATCCCCCAACCCCTAAAAAAACACCTTTTCTAAAATCATTTAGCAGTTTATCCTGGATTTTTATATACATTTCATACCTCCAGCTTGGCAGACTTTATCCCCCCCCCCCACAGCCTCTCTGCAAATTTAATAATGGAGGGGGAGGGGGTGTTGTCCCATATGCCTTCAGGAGGCCCTTCTAAAGGTCAAATCCTAGAATCGCCCCTGCATCTGTGCTCCCTCATGTCAGGGTTACAATGCCCCTGCTGCTGTCCCTCCCACCCCGATCCACCGCACACCAGCAGACATATAATAGTCAGTGTTTTGGAGGATTTATTTATGTTTAAGGGTCCTCTGCTCCTTAAGTGTAACATTTTTATTTTGAGGAGACACACAAAGTCAGTGCTGCAGCCTTGTTTAGACATGCTGTAAACCGAGAATGATAGGGAGGCAGAGAAGCCCATGCTCTCACGTGTCGACCGCACAGCAGAGTCGGGACACTAGCTATCCTAAAGCTCCCTTTTCATCCGTATACATAATGGAGTTTTGCTCATCTTTACGGCTTCACAGCCATGCTCGACCACAAGAATGCTGACTTTACCCGTTTATTTCCTTTAGGATATGTTACCCGTTGGATGTATTTACCTGCCCGGCCCCTGTGATTCAAAGTGCTGATTGTTACACAAACTGTTCAGCTGTTGGGTGCCTTTTCGAGGCAGAGTACCAAACTTATAGCCCTGTTTCAGAAAAAGCCGGGGTGCTGCGTGAATGAAAACAGAATGTCCTGATTTACGAATCATATAAACCTATATTTAATTGAAAATAGAACAAAGACAACATATCAAATGTCGAAATGGAAAAAAAAAAATATTGTCTTACAACAAATATACGCTCATTTTGAATTTGATGCCAGCAACATGTCTCAAAAAAGTTGGGACAGTGGAATGTTTACCACTGTGTTGCATCACCTCTTCTTTTAAATGTTTGGGAACTGAGGAGACCAATTGCTGGAGTTTTGAAAGTGAAATGTTGTCTCATTCTTGTCTGATATAGGATTTCAACTGCATAACAGTTCAGGGTCTCTATTGTATTTTTTTCATTTCATGATGCGCCAAATGTTTCCTGTGGGTGACAGTTGTGGACTGCAGGCAGGCCAGTCTAGCACTCGGACTCTGCTACTGCGGAGCCATGCTGGTGTAGTACATGCAGAATGCGGTTTGGCATTGTGTTGCTGAAATACACAAGACCTTCTCTGAAGAAGATGTTGTCTAGATGGCAGGATATGTTGCTCCAAAGCCTGTATATATCATTCAGCATTAATGGTGCCCTCCCAGATGTGCCAGCTACCAAATCCATGGGCACTAATGCACCCCCATGCCATCACGGATGCTGGCTTTTGAACTGTCCGCTGATAACAAGTTGGAGGGTCTCTCTCTCTCTCCTTCAGCACAGAGGACGTAGCATCCATGATTTCAAAAAAGGAATGTGGATTTTTGATTTGTCGGATCACAGGACAGTTTCCCGATTTGCCTCAGTTCATCTTAAATGAACTCGGGCCCAGGGAAGTCGGCAGCGTTTGTCGATCATGTTTAGATGTGGTTTCTTTTTCGCTTGATAGAGCTTCATCCTGCATTTGAGGCTGCAGTGATGAGCTGTATTCACAGACAATGGTTTTCAGAAGCGTGCCTGAGCCCATGCAATGATTTCCACTATAGAATCGTGTCCGTTTTTAATTCAGTGCCGCCTGCGAAACCGACAGTCACGGCTATCCATCGGTTATCTGCTTTATCTGGATTCTCTGAATCTTCTAATGTTATTACGTAGTAGATGATGACAATCCCAAATTCTTTGCTATATTATATTGAGAAACATTATTCTTAAGTTGTTGCACTATTTGCCCACGCAGGGAGGCTCTGTTTATGCCCAATAATCTTACTGACCTGTTGCCAATGAACCTAAATATTTGTGAGATATTCAACCAGGAGTTTTTTTGTGGCATTGCCTGACCTTTCCAGTCTGTTGCTGCCGTGCTCCAAATTTTTTTAAACTTGTTTCTGGCATCAAATTGAAATTGAGCATTTAAAACAGTTAAACAATAAAATTTCTCGGTTTAAACATTTGATTTGCCTTTGTTCTATTTTCAATTAAATATGGCTTTATATGATTTGTTTTTAGTTACATTTTACACGGTGTCCCGACGGTTTCTTTGGGAACGGTTGTAAAAGCTTATGGATTTCATGGTTTGTGTTTCCGGTTGCTACTCTTAGAGTAACATTTATATTCCAGGATAAAAGAGGATAAAGGTGTTTTATGGGGAAAAAAAACTCCTTTCCGACAACATTAAAAAGAACATCGAGGCTGATGTAGGGAGCAACACTGCTAATAAATGACTCTCAGGACCCGATGGTTGCAGGGCTGCCTCAGGCTTTGCCTGATGTGCCCCGCTTGCGGAGCGCTTAGGAATGCAGCTCCTTTGTTTACGTCTCGCTGAGGCTTCCATAGAGTGGGGTGGGTTGGGAATGCCATTGACGATTGCAGCGAGGAAGAATGAATCTCCAGAAAGCGCCCCCCCCCCCACCCCATTCTCTTAATCTCCTCTGAGAAAGAAGCCATCACTTCCAGCAGCACACGGAGGGGAGGATGGATCTGGGGCCCGTGGAGGCTTCGTGTTACAGGATAGCTGTGCCAATCTAAACCGAAATCAGTGGGCAAAGGCGTCTAGAAAGTCACAGGACCCAGAGATCACAGGCTGGAGCCATCGGAACACAGAGACCGAGCACAGCTTTCGTAAAAGGTTTGTGTGTCATGTTTTAGGATATTTTAGTGTGCAAAGGCATAGCCGATTTCTTCAGGACAGGCTGGTTTGATCACAGAGCTGCTAGATTGATGCACAAAAGACACTTTGGAACAGAACACATTGCATGTCCTTTGTTTGTCCCAACAAAATGTCCAGGTATATTAAGAAGTGGCTTTGGATTAAAACTTAATAAATCAGAAAAAGAAAACGAACATGCTGTAGGTTCAAATCCAATGGGCCTCTTCAGCACAGTCAAGTGAGAAGCATAATCTTAAACCAATAAACGTCCAGCTCTGTTGACTTCAGCTTGCATTGTTCATCACAGCCCTGCTCCCCGGGGGTCTGAAATGGACTCACCCAGTTCCCAGAAAATACACGGGACTTTCCTCCGCCATCTCGATCCGTTCATGATTCGTTCCTCGCCGGTCGTCACGAACTCCCTGGTGCTTTCCTGAAACGTTATATAAGCCATCCCGGGTGGTTTCCTGCGCCAGCCCGGATGAGAGCACGGCTGCAAGAGCCCTTCCTTTCTCTGTTTTCATTTTGTACCTCTTTGTAGGTTCCCTCTGCTCCAGCCAAGGGTTCCCCTTCTCCAATCCAGCATTCCACATGTTCCAGCCCAGGGTTCCCCCTGTTCCAGCCCGGTTCAGGTTACATAAACAACCTTGCTGTTTTTTGCTAGCACAATTCTCTCTGGGGGCATTGGGCACAGATAATGTAAAACACTTTGAGATAATGTAATGTTGTTAAAATGGGGCTATACAAAAATAAACCAATTGATTGATTGATTCCCCTGCAGTTTCCCTCCTCTGTTTAAATGTTCCCAAAAAATGCATTTAAGGGACAGTGCCCTATGTTTGTCACCCTTGGTGATGCAACATTTTGTTTAGCTATTGTTAACAAAATGATGTCTCATTGGTTGTGCCTATTGAGACTGTAGGGCCAGACGGGAGAGAGGGCATGTAAGGGATCACGGGTAACGTCGTGACAGATTATAGATCTGACTCTTCTTTAACATAGACTAGCCACTGACTTCTTCTCAGGTATGAAACTCATGTCTTGTCAATTAATCGCTTTCAAATTCAGCTTGGTGGCATGTAGGGCGATGCTGTTGCATTGCACCTGCTGGGCTGTCGGTTCTACTCTATATAAAGGTTCCAGATGCTTCCACACTTTTTGGTTCCCCTCCTCACTACTGGTTCTCAGTGACTATAATTGGACCAACTGCTATTGAAAAGGGAATATTTAAGGTGTCCACCAGAGGTGTAGACAGATCAGCACCCTCTGTGTTCTGGTCCCCGTTTTAGATGCACGGAAAAGCCGCAAATCACGACGCCACCGACCGCACGGCGTGAATCGGTGAGGGGGACCAAGGGTGCATCCAGTGCGAAGTCAGTGACATTCCATTGGCTCCGCCCCAATCCTAGTGAACACACTGCAAACGGTGACTCAGCTATGGAGTAATTGACCAGCCATTAGTACGCACCGCTGGACCATCAATCAGGTGTGTACCGCTTGTGCAGTTACACCTCCCGGCTGAAGGCAGGCCATCTAAAAATAGATCAGCTAGTGACAGATGGGCCAAAAGTAGACAGCGGGGCTCTATAAACCTATTACTTAAAAAAAATCCCACAAAATCATTAGCCGTTCCCACGTGTGAAGACGCTTCCAAAGTTTTAAGCTGCATGGAGCCGACCGTAAGCCATCGCCAACAGGACAGCAAGTAAACCTGGCAAGGAGGTACAAGTCAGCCTGGAGAGGATGGGAAAATGGGAAGCAATTAGCTGGGAGTGTTGGGAGAAGCAAGGGGTGATACGAGCACGGAGCTCACCGTAAACACGCCACAAACATCAAAAACTATATATTAAACAAAAGAAATGTAAAACCGGTGATTCTAGAATTATTACGAGATGGATCAAAATACAGGATAAATTTCCTGGGGGGTATGATGAAGATAAAGTTTCTTGGTTGGGGGTGGGGGGTAAAATTCATATGAAATGTGTATGAAAATTCGAGACAAATTGCTAAATGGATTTACATGAATAATTTTTCAGACAAAACAACAGGGTGACTGAAGCTGGCCCTAACGCTGCTGGAACTATAGGCAGTTCAGCACTGGGGAGGCCACACAGAGGGTCAATGGGGCCTTTTCGAGGGGAGGGTCAGGAGACTATTTATCCGTTTATCTCTTTTTTTGAAGAAGACAGACATCCAATAATACAAGTTGCTATTTCAAATATTGAAAACTTTTGTCAACATTATGAACCACTTTCCCTCCCTCTTATAGCCCCCCCAAAAGAAACACAGACACATACCCCCCCCCACACACACACACACACAACCCCACTTAGGAAAGCTAGCTTGTGCATCGTTCTATCATCAGATCTTGAAAAATGATGCTACACTTTGTGCGTGCAGGGAAACAGAAGAGAAAAAAATTGGATAAAATGGCAGTTAATGAGAATAATAATAAGGGAGATGAAACAGAAGCTGGGCAGCAGGCGGGCAGAGCTCCAGTGAACATCTGTTATGGTTGCTGGGAACCAGTGGGCCACTTGCTGGGTACCAGTGGGCCACTATCAACTCTGTAGTCAGAGGATCACATCTGGGCTTCCTGAAGTAAGTGATTAAGGGGTCCCAGTCTGAATGAAGCGTTCCACAGACTGTGAATTCGATTTTCTCGAATTTCAACAATGACATTAACCATGCAGCCATGATTTAAATAAAGGGGGGTGGGGGGGGGGGGTGGGGGTGAGAAGAGTAGATCCAGAGTGGATCTTTTAGTTTTAAATGTTACATTATATATATACATATACACCCTTTACCTGCCTGGACAATCTGTCTCACTCAAAGTGTCAAATTGTTTTCTTTCTTTTTTTATGACAAGGCCATAAAAGTGCGTATTGTATACTTCAAGGATATTTCACAAAGATACATGACACATCGGTAACGTTTAACCACGAAGGGTCAGAGGCTGTGTTTGTGTGCACAGACATGTGTCCAGAAATGAGTAGCGGGACCCCCCCCAAATAAATAAATAAATAAATAAATAAATAAATCTTCCATGGAGGCCCATTATAAATATGCTCTAGAATCGCTAATGTCACAAACCATGCCATGGGCATTAGAGATACTGTTTTTTAAATAGCAAAAATAATATCAGTCATTTTCATATAGATTCTTACTCTTGTATTTTGGTTCATGTTCCCTAGAGCAGTGTGTCGCAATCCAGTGCTCAGGGACCCACCGCCAGTCCGTTTTTACTCCCTCCGAGCTTCCTGCCAACAGTCCACATTTTTGCTGCCTCCCAGTTCCCAGAGCAAAAATGTGGACCGGCTGGGGGTTCCCGAGGACCGGACTGGGAAACACTGCCCTAGAGGGTGCTTATGTGTGGCTCTCTGTGGGCGTGTACAACCGTCACGCTTTAACCATTAAGCCTGAGTGAGATTTCAAGAAGGGCGAGTGTGGCGGAGGTGTGGCTACAGCTCTCGGGCCCGGCACTTTCCCACGAGCCGCTGCCTTTGAAAGTGAAAGGCGCAGGTACGCTAATGACGCTAATGTCAGCCAGGCCTGAGAAGCACATAATACCTGCACATTCAGAGCCAGGATAGGCTAGACAGGCGCGACTAAAGGCCTGTGTCTAAACCGGCAAATAAATGCACCTGCACAAAACAATAAAAATATTATAACTTCATACGAATAAGGACCTACTAGGGGTGTAGCCCAAATTTAAAAAGTCCTCTTTTAAATCTGTCTGAAAATCAGTCCTTTTGTGATAACACACATAATTACAATCCAGTTATATATTTTTTAGGTTCTTAAATCCTGGCTCCGGCAGGGAGAAGCACCCATCAACAGGGATGCCTACTAGCTACACCACACGGGATCATCGATACAAAGATCAGAACTAGAGGAGGCAGCGATTGTAGATCTAATGTGACCAGCCAGCTTAAAAAGGAACAGGGTGGTAAGAGGATAAGAATCCTCAGCCGCAGACCCCGTGACTGGGGCCAACCCCCTCCTCCCCCCATGCCCCCCCCTCCTCGCCCCCCGCCTCTGCTACCACCCCCGCCAACCACCCCTCCGTCTAGGAGGGGGCTGAAAGTTTTCACTGCAAATGGCCCCTTCAGACAACAGGGCAGCTGGATCACCGAGCAGAGGTGACCCAGGCAGTTCCGGAGGGGAGAGGGGGGGTTGGGGGGGAGGTCCCAGGATGAGCAGCTGTAACCCAGAGTCGTCCTCTTGGTGGGGGCCTTAATGCTCCCTACAGTTAATGGTTCCTTTGTGTACATCGGCGTGAGCGCACTTTCCTCCCCGTTCCCATGTAACGCTGATGGACCTGGACGTTTCTTAAAATACTTCCTTTGTGCCAAACAAATGCCCTCGAATGTACATATGGAAGCGACACTTGTGTAAAATGACTAATAATATTAAAGAAGATATATTTTAAAGTGTGAGCAATTCACTGTGTTTAAAGAGAAGTCCCATGAAGGGGAATATAATTAGGGATGGAAACCGACTAGGTGAAGATGTAGCCCAAACACTGACAAATTACAATTTCTAATTAAAAAGACAGCAGGTGGATGCTCTCCCTTTATCCGGGAACACACACTTAAACTGAAGCCCCTAGAAAGGAGCATTGTTAAAAGCAGTGCATTCAGGCTACTTAACACACCTCCCACCATAACTTCCACGGGTCACAACTCCCTGCTTTTTAAGCATCAATTAAATAGCTGAATTTTAAGATCGCTCACGAATCACAGCCGCCGCCGCACGCCAAGATCCGTAACAGTTACCAGGTGTTTTATTACAGCCCCTTGAATCCGATTAATGGGCGGGATGTTAATGAATAAACGCACGGACACCTGTGCCGGAGCCGCCGCAGCTCCTGCTCCACTTCGCCATCCCATAAATCAAAAGGACGAGCGCGAATCGTAGCGGCCACGATCTCCCCCTTTACCCACTGGAAGATCCGCTGGATGGCAAACTGCTGTTCGTTAATTACGGGCGCCGCGCCCCACCGAAACAGCACAGCTTAGTTGCCCCCAGCTTCCATTTGGCCGACAGTGGCGCAAAAAAACACCAAGTGCAGATATGAATAAAAACAGTACGACACAAACCCGAAAAGTAAAACGACTCGTTCTGCCGTTTAAACAGGTGAGCTTATCCCTTTCTCCCAGGTGTCCTTGTGGGTCACCACCGGTTGACACCAACCTGTGACAAGTGGAGCCTCCCAAAGGGGTGGCCGGATTCTCTGACTCATCTCAGCAATACTGGTGTTGGACTTGTCGATTTTACTCAAATGAATTTCGTTTTGCCTCGGAATATTTTTCATGGACTGTGGAACCCATCCCTCCTGAGGGGCAGCTGGGGTCCTATGGGGAGCAACTGTGGTCACAGGCGGGGGTCTGGCTTGTCTGGCCCTGGAGGCGTGGAAGTTTTCCAGCAGATCATAATCACCGTTTAGCGGCTGCGAGCAGCCTGCACTGATTTGCGAGCTCGGTCCCTTCCCGACACACGAATCAGTCGCTAAAATTCGTATGACCGGGCTTCACGGCCAGCTGACTGTCATGCCTGAACTGTGGTGTTTTTCTGGACCCGTGTCATGGAGGGTGACGCCCGCAGACAGCAAGTTGTTATTGGCATGTAGTGAATGTGTGCTGTCAGGGTCCAGGTTTGACAGTATCGCTCCAGCAGGTCCGGATCGCACGGCACCACCTGTTCTCCGGATCTTGCTCTGCGTACAGCGGGAACTTAATTTCTGTGTCATGGAGTGTAAAACCCTGGGGACGCAGACTGGGGACTCGTGTCAATCAGGGCAAAGAGCCCAGGGTAGCAGACCTTCATGGATGTGCTGCTCAGGACTGAATTATGTCGCGTCTAAGTGAGACGGGGAGTGTCAAGGCCATGCAGAGCTATAGAAACCTCAGTGTATCGGTCCTGGGCTTGGACAGCCGGAGAGCGATGACACTGGGACACAGACTGACCCTTAGCCACTAGGGGCCTCACCGTGATCGATTATCTGTGTGTCCAGTATGACAACAGCATTTCAACTACAGATCTGTACTTCCGCTGCAAGATGAAACCTTGAAGAAAATGCATTACAACAACGCTTTGGAATAACATACACGTACTAAAGTGACTGGTAGGGGGAGGGTGCAGCTGGATGAGAAAGATGGAAGGGGGTGGGTGGGTTTTTTGATGTTTGGTCAGGGTGTGTGCTGTGTATGGAGATACACCCTTGATTTATGTTACACCCCTAGCCTGGGTACTTTTTCAGCCTGGTGGCATTGGATGTCAAAAATGCGACGTCTCTCGGGCTGTGCTGCTACCCAAATGCGATCCCCAAAGAACTGCAACGACAAGGTGGATCTGGGACTGGCTGCTGCTGGCAGGTGTTTAGGGATGTCAGAACCTTCAGTGGTACAAGGACATCATCAAACAGACCTCGAGAGACCCTGATCCCAATATGACTACCAACCCAACAGCGCCCCTCCCAGGGCAGGACAGTCCCTCTGCATAATTACCAAGAGCAAGACTTCTGAAGCCTAATAACCCAGCAGGGCCATAAGTTTAACCTCTGACCCCTCACACCCTCTGTTTATTGAAAGTAGCAAGACGGCTTTTATTTTATGGAGACGGACTGGATTTCACATTCAGAAACTCCCGGAAAACAAAAAAGACACTCATTAAATTTCATGTCTACTGAGGCAGTTATGACTTGTGTTAGAGGGACATGTACATTTTTTTAGAAATTAAAATATACATTTAACACAAAATAATGTGATAAGACAAATATATTCTCTTAAAAATGTAAACGATCCTTAGTATTTTATATTGTGCACAATGCCTCAAAATATTCAATGCAATAAAAGTGCATTAAATGCACCTTCGTGCAAAATCTGTGACTGCAATACAGCTGGGAGCTGAACTACGCTACAATCTCTCCCAAGTTGTCTGGATTCTTTCCCCACCCTTGGACTAGGCTGCTACTTGCTGCCACTGTGTGATGTTATGCAGTAGTACAGTACCTATTGTAAGGGGACTGGGGGGGGGGGGCGTTATCGCGAGACTGGACCATTAACAACCTGCTCGCCTCGCGCACCACAGGGCGCTGCTTCGCTGCCAGGGACGAGCCGAGACGCGAGGAAGCGACCGCGAGACGCCAACATCTGGACGGGACATCATGGAGGGAGCGGAGCCCGTCTAAGCGCACGGAGCGGCTCGGCAGACTCCTCGGCTCGGCAAACTCTGTGTGAGTACGCGCTATACGGCTTTCTTCTTCTTTAAGCAGTAACCGAAACTTAGATTATCTTACCCCTTGCTGTCCAGCACTGGGTCGGGCAGCGGCAGCTGCGGAGCAGTATGCGATCGCACGCTTTGCAGCGAACTGTAGTTTATTACTCTGTTGCCCTGTTTTATAGCGTCTTTCCAGCTCACCCAGTAAGTCGTAATTTATATTACTCGGGCCATAAACTTACGGTTAAAGGAAATACCGAAAGTAAAAGCGGCCGAGGGCGACAAGAATAATTTCAAGCGTTAAGAAAAAAAGACGTGAAACCTGGAAGGGGGGGGGGGGAATAAAGAAATAAGAACTTTGCGTGTCCTGTAATTTGTTTAACGAAGTGCACCGCCTCGCCGTGTCAGACCTGGTCTCCAGCCGGGCGGCGGAGGACAAAAAAACGGCGTGTGTGCGTGCGAAGCCCAGCCGACTTTAGACTTAGTTGATGCAAGTGGCGATCGCTCTTGCGAGGCACAGGGGCTCCGTAAAATGCGACTTTGCGTTGTCTCCGATGCCTATAAAAGGTCCTGCAGGAACTTTAAAGGAAGCAGGCTGCGGGCTCGCTGGCAGCTCGATTTGGACTACCATATGGCAGTAAGAGAAGCACAGCTGGAGGTAGCGTTTCCATTGCGGTGATGTCAGAGCAGCTGACTCCACAGCTTGCGGTGTAATTAGCAAACAGCGCACTCCAGTTTAGTCCCCTTTGCTTTTCTCCTTAACCTCGCTGCTTGGACTAGTGCTGGTATTCGGGAGCCCTGCTTATAGTGTGTCCCGTGTGGGTCCAGATAAACGCACACAGCCTGAATCCGATCGCTTCATGAGACTGTGTGTGTGTGGGTCTGTGTGTGTGTGTCTTTGCTCTGATCGCTACGGTTCCGATGGGAAGCGCTAAAAGTAGCGATCACCGTTTCGCACTGATGTTACTCAGAGCGGACAAAGGTAAGTTTCGTCTACGGATCAATCTGATGTTGATTTTTTTTAATCATCACAAAGTTTTCACAGCCCGTCTTACCAAAAGGCGAGACTCCTCGGTGTTTTAATTTAGGCGGCGCTCAAAATATTGTTGTTCAGCAAGTACATGATTTATCATCATCGCCGAAAGACGGACTGGCTGCGTTCCGACGCTGTTCTGCGCTTTATTCAGATGCAGAAGAACTTTATTTCCGAGACTTATCAACGGGCTTTGCAATCGGCGACCTTTTATCGCGCATATATTTAGTTTTAAAACATCGTTTAAATCATTAGGTGAGAATAATTTATGGGTAACTCAAGAAATGTTTTTATTGGAGAAAACATTCCGAAACGTTGTTTCTCTTTGGGGAAACAAATGGCCTGTTTAAATTGGGCCGTCGGTACTTTTTTTTGTACGTTGCTCGCATTCGCTATGGGCGAGTGCTGTTGTTAGTAACTGGCTGAGCCACCCCGGCTGAGCGGTCGCGATCGGTTTGTTTAATATCCAGTTTTTCCTGTTTCTCGTCAGGTTATGAAGGAAGAATGGAGTTCCCAGACCATAGCCGCCAGTTGCTGCAGCGCCTGAGTCAGCAGCGTCACCAAGGCTTCCTCTGCGACTGCACGGTGTTGGTCGGTGAGGCGCGATTCAGGGCGCACAGAGCCGTACTGGCCTCCTGCAGCATGTACTTCCACCTCTTCTACAGGGACCAGCTAGACAAAAGGGACGTTGTGCATCTGAACAGTGACATTGTGACTGCCCCGGCTTTCAGCCTGCTCCTTGAATTTATGTATGAAGGGAAGCTTGAGTTCAGCACGCTGCCGGTGGAGGACGTGCTGGCAGCCGCTAGCTACCTCCACATGTACGACATCGTCAAAGTGTGCAAAGGCAAGCTGAAGGATAAGGAACTGGGCTTGCCGGACAGCAGGGCGACCGAGGGGGCGGGGCAGGGCTGCCCGGATGGCGAGGGTTTCTCGGACGGCGAGAGGGACAGCCCCCCCGGCCGCCGGGCTCGGCCGCATCGGCCGAGGCCCCCCCGCGTGGACGAAGGCGAGGTGGACGCCGGCGAACTTGGGCCGCCTGTCAGCGACCGTGATCGCTGCTCGCAGGGCAGGCAGAAGGCGAACGGTCACCCCGCCGGGTCTCCGGACCTTGTAGGTGTCAATTATGTGTCGGTGGAGGCCGAGGCCCGCTTCCGAACAGCTGGAAAAACAAAAGCCGAGCGCAGCGTTCCGGCCGAGTCGCTGTCCCAGAGGCCCGGTGCTTCAGATGACACAGACTGCGCCCTGGACTTGTCTTTCAAGCCTCTGTCGGGCAGAGATTGTTCGCGCCCCCCCCACGTCTTGGGACAGCTGGCCCTCGACAGCCAGCAGCAGGGCACCGAGCCACTTGTTAAAGACGAACAAGACCTGCTGTCAGAGCGGGAGGACAGTGAGCCGGCGAGCCCGGGGAGCCAGCGCTTTGGGAATTGCGCCAGGAGCTCCGCGGTGACAGGGTTCGCTGGCCTCTTCTCGGGCAACAGCGGCCCCGGCGCGGCCCTGCTCCCCCAGGAGGAGGAGGACCTGATGGAGCAGGAGGGGGGCCTGGAGGCGGGGGTGGGGGGAAGGAGGGGGGCGGAGGGGGCGGGCGAGCGGGCGCTGCTCGGGGACAGTGAGGAGGAGGACGACGACCTGGCCTCTTCGGACATCTCCACGTCCAGCGGGGCGCTGCTGCCCGCCGGCCCGGCCGTGTGCGCGTGCCCGCTGTGCGGAAAGGCCTTCCCCAGCCCGCACGTGCTGCAGCTGCACCTCAGCGCCCACTTCCGTGAGAAGGACGGCGCCCGCGCCAAGCTGTCCCCCGACGGCTCCGTGCCCACCTGCTCCCAGTGCGGCAAGACCTTCTCCTGCATGTACACGCTGAAGCGGCACGAGCGCACGCACTCCGGCGAGAAGCCCTACACCTGCGCCCAGTGTGGCAAGAGCTTCCAGTACTCGCACAACCTGAGCCGGCACGCCGTGGTGCACACGCGCGAGAAGCCGCACGCCTGCAAGTGGTGCGAGCGCCGCTTCACACAGTCCGGGGACCTCTACCGCCACATCCGCAAGTTCCACTGCGGCCTGGTCAAGACACTCGCCATCGGCTAAGGCCCCCGGCAGTGGCCCACAGCGGGCTGTCTTCCAAATGCCTGATGGAGCCTGTTGTAATTAATAACCGTGCAGAAACTCACAGAGTGGGCATGCACTTCCTTAAACGTATTTGTTAAAATGTGATCCAGGTAGTAAAACTTATTTTTTTTTTTTGTCTTTTTTTGAGCACGGGGGGTGGGGGGGGAGAACCTAAAAGCATTTCAGCTACTATTGGGTGGAATTATGGGACGTTGTTTTCACTGGTGGGCACTGGGCAGGGGGCATGCGGTCCTCCTCGTGATGCAGAAGTGCTGAACCCTCACCTGTCTGTCAGAAGCACAAAATCTGAGTTGGAGGCTGGGTGACCCTGACCCCCACCCCCCGGGCACCCGACGCTCAGAAAAAGAGCAAAGGAACAGAAAGTCGTTTAGCTGTAGTTCGGGGCTGTAAGCACCGTGAGAGAGAGTCAACGCAGACGATGAGATGGCGCACTGTCGCAGGGCTGGTTTGCGTACTAATAATTCAGGAAGCAGTAAAGCTCACTCGTCCCATAGGGCCAGGCAGAGCGAGCGGACGCCTCATAACTGGAAGATTCAGCCGTTTAAGAGTGTACTGGGCCAGTAGGAGATAAATACTGAATAAAGTGTATCAACCATGTTAAATGGGGTAAAGGAACCCGAGTTCACAGGGAGACGAGCCACTGGGAACAGGGTATACCCTGCCAAGTCAGTGCATGCTTATGTACACCAATCAGCATGTGGGGTATATCACAGGCTATATAACTGTATCCAGTGTGAGGATTTTAGGGTAGGGGAGGGTCAAGAAGACCCCAAGAAAAAGGGGCAGTCGGTGTCGACTGACCAATGTGCACTGACCAGGGTGGTCAAGCAGGGAGGGGGGGGGGTTCCGGTGTGTGCCCCCCCCAGACTGTCTGCCATCCCCACTGGGTGACTACTGATCCTTCCTGCTGTCATTGCGTGTCTGTCTGCCCCCCCCTCCATCCGCAGTTTAGCCTCATGACCACTTTGGAGTCACGTTCAGCAGTCAGAACACTGCTGTGCTCCCGTGGTGGTGTGTGTGTGTGCGTGAGTGTGAGTGTGTTTGTGTTTGTATAACATCCTGTAAAAAAAAAAAAATGCTGAACTACTGAGAAAAGCTTACCCCACAAACTATTCACAGTTTTCGTAGGTTAACTAAACCTTTTCATTTTCTCACTTTAAAATTTGATTCTTTCTGAAGATATATACACATCTTACTTTGGCTGGATTTAGCACTAAAAAAAAAATCTAAGTTATTTCTTTTGTTTTGTTAAAAATCTTTCCTGAGGAAACTTGATTAGAATTATTTATTAGTTTTATAGTTCAGGGTTTTACTGGGGTCTGATTTTGACTATTATTATTACTGTTGCTGTTTCGTTTCATCCACAATATTCAAGCACAATAGAATGAAATCCACCGATGCTGTCTGTCAGTGACACTGGGGAGCGATGCTTCGCTCGGGCTCCGAGTAATTAAAGTCCTATGTCCAACATCCTTTTCTATTTAACGACCTTAGCGTTTTGATGGATAATTGATGTCCTGCTCTGTAGGTGCTGTTTCATTAGCGAATGGGGCAGAGAAATCGCTAGTCCCTGTAAATACCTTTACTGTAATGTGAATTGATTCTTCGTGTGTCTTACGGCGGCATAAGAATATACTTAAATGACATTCAACATTTACTACACAAAGAAAAGCACTTGTCTTGGGCTTGCATGGTGTCGTTCCTGTCAGCTTGGTTTCAATACTCGAATAATGTGTGTGCTGCTATTTCTAACGAGTTGTATATTTAATGTATATACTTCCTTTATTTATAAAACAATTTAGGCTATTACCCCATACGTCTCCGGGCTGGGTGTTTGGCAACCATCTCTGTAAGCTAACCTGTTCATTTTGCCTGTTTTTCTTTGAAACATCTGTTATCCGTAGGACAGGTACAAGCGCAAACACTGCGTGTCTGTTTGTTTTGTTTTTATTTTATTTTATTTTGCGAGTGCAGATTTTGTCACTTCTTTAATGTGGGAGATGTATTTATTAAAAAGGCAACTGAAGGACTGTACTGAAGAATTGGACATTGGCAGGCACTCGCCTCCCTGATAATTAGCCTGATATGTGCTTAATACTGTTGTCAAACTGGGATGCGATAGCACAACCGCGGTGTTCAAGTTGCACTTTATCGCATCAAAGTTATTACATCCTGGATATCCTGGTTTTCAATGTGATTCCCTGTCCCCCCCCTTCCTCGTCCCGGTTCCCCAAATGTGGACGCTAGGAGGGAGTAGTGCGGACTGTAAAATGAGCACCCCCCCCCCCCCACGCTGAAGTGCGAGGGACAGGCGTCGACAGGCCGTGGATTTGTGGTGCTTTACAGCGGCCCCCCCTGCCTGTCGTGCCACTCAGCTCTCTGCACGGGGGTAGAGAGAGAGACCAACTTGGTGGTTTCAGGTTAAATGTTCCTGTTTGTTCTATAGCTTCAAACAGACGGCTGCATTTCCTGTGTTTGTTATTATACATATTTTGTTTCTGTACAAGGAAGATGCTTTTGTTTTATACTTATCGTTCCATGATAAAATATGGATGGAACTGGCATTTTTACTAATAGGGGGGATTCATGGTTTAAAAGGCTTTTCCAGTTTGTCGTACACTTTTGTTGATATGGTCTCGGCCCTCCTACACAGTACGTGCCTTGTGGACAGACGGACCCGGAGCGGGACGTTACCGTGGTCCATGTGAGCTGGCCTGCTGGGACATCAAATCCACACAACGTGCAAATAAACAGCTGCAATTTTACAGACTGGGACGGGGGATAGAAATAGGGGTTAGAGCGTCAAGGATGAAAAACACAGATAATCAAGAAGCTTCCTCGGAGAAGAGAGTGAAATCGAGACGAAAGAGTAGAGACTGAAACAGACACACTCACTTATCTGGAATAGGTTTGCTTTATAAACTCTTACTGAAGTATTTTAACATTTAAACAATGAGAAAAGAATGAAATGTTTTGTTTATTAAAACTGGAATATTGTCTTTGCAGTTAAGGTCCAGACTGTGAAATTGTGTATAATCTTGAGAAATATTTATTGTTTTTTGTGCGTTTTACTGTTATCTCACAGATTTTATGTGTAAAATGACTACTTAATGTCAGTAGGGGAGGGAGGGGTGGGGAGGAGGGGTAATAGAATTTGTAGGAGTGCCATTAGAATTTAATATAATTTTTTTATAACAAAAGTCTATTTTCTAGAAAATAAATGCTTCAGTGTTAGTGATTCATAGATTACATAGGACAATCGGTGTGCAGAAATGGTATTGTTTAGGTGTTCAGCTGCTTGTTTTATGATTTCTGGGGGGGAGGTGGGGGGTGTTTGTGCTTTTTGGAGTGTGTTTGTGTGTGTGCTGTGGAAATGTGACAATCCTGATGTCCTCATTCTTAAGTCACGCGTAGATTAAACAGCTTTTCTGTGACTCTCCTCTGTGTCGTCTCCGCATTCGTAGCTGGGTGTCCCATAGTCCGGAGCACTGAGGATCACACCTGCTGTATATCCTGTCACTATGATAACAGTGATTAGTATTATCACTAACCTGCTTCAGGAAAAAGTACATGCAGGACTTGAGCTGGCTTACATGAAGTATCTGAAGAACTTGCCCTCTGTGCGTTCGCAAGGAAACCAGTGTCTTTTTTTGTGTTTAATTCCTGCAGCAGTTGCGTGGTGACTGTCCTATACTTGTTCTAACAGTGTGTACAGACAACAGAAAAGGCCGTATTATGGGTGCGTCTGCTTGCGTTGTCCTGTGCAGGCATGACACCACGAAGGTCAGAGAGCTGCTCACCATCGGTGCAAGGTTTTTTTTTTTTTTTTTTTTTTTAAATCCCAGCGCCGGTGCCAACGACGATACGATGATGTAATTGTCCAGAAACTGCTCGAGTGGAGTGATGACGACAAGTACCCCCCACCCGGTGTCCGTACAGGCCCAGGCTGTCGGGACGGCGTGACCTGGGGACAGAGTGGCAGTGGGCTCTGCGCGGGCAGGTCGCTCGGAAGACGGGCCTTTGACGGCCGAGTGAACGGAAAATGTGCGTCTAATTTAAACCCTCCCTGCCAATTCACTGGTCAATTTCTTTGAGGAGGGGATTGTAATTAGCCCCTGACTGCACTTCTAAAGGGATCCAGCTGCTTAGCGACACAATCCCGCCGGAGACGTGTTTCAATTCCCACCCCCCCACCCCCAGCTCTGGGCTGCAGACGCAGTTGCTCCCCCCCACAATACGGGCTGGGGCTCCATCCTTCAAACTCTATTGTGACTGGGACCAGTGGATCAGCCCCTCCATTGTCAGTGTGCTTTGGCGAGCCCCCCCTCTACACGGGACAGGCTACATGCTGCCTCTGCTCCGCCTGTCAGCGAACAATGGAGGCGCTGTCCGCCAGATCTCCCACATGCACCCCCCGCCCGCCTGGGGTGCCGCCTTCGCTGCGCCACACTAAAAAGGCCGGGGGGGGGGGGGGGGGGAGGGATGATCAGCCCAGGCGAGAGCATCCAGGAAAACACCTCGCTGGAGCTTAGGGCGACGCATTCCGATGCTTCCATCTCCCCCGCTTGTTAGGAAGGTGCAGATAATCAGACGTGGCCTCGGAAAGCACCTGAAACACCGCCGCGTTTAAATGCCGTTTAGGGTAGGGGGTCTCTGCACCCCCCCCCAAAAAAAGGGATGGCAGGGCTGCACCGCTTGTTAACCCGCAGGATCGGCAGCCGCGCCCATGAGCTGGGGCCAGCGGTGGGTGTCCTTGACCTGTGACCGGCCTGCCAGGGACAGCTGGTGTGGCCTGTGTTTAATTTATTTATTTCCCAACACAAGACAGGTGGTCACACTTGGAAAAAAAAAGAGAGAGAGAGATTTCTGGCCACACAAATGCTCACACGCACCACAGTAATGGACGTCCATTGACTGGAGCATAAATTTGCATCCTGGTAACAATGCACGCACACACCCAGAGTGGAGTGTGACTCATTAAACGGCCACCCTGATAAATGGCACCAACATTTTATTTTCTATAACTAACCCTTCTTTTTCCTGGGTGTTTTTTTTTTCCATTTTAACTTACACTAGTGCACCGACGGAGTCGCACTACGAAGCGCTCTCAGCGTGCCGGTGGTGGCCCGTCAGGATCACGCGCCCAGCGGGCGTCCCTGTCCGGGGTGACGCACGCCTCCACCACTTTAACAGCTGCGACCGCGGCCTCCTGAAGTTCCGCTCATCAGCAGCGCTCATCTCAGCTGCATGACTTCACGCTTAAATTTAGCCCTGCACCTCTGCTGGTCCATTTTAGACGTCGCAACTCGGACGCGTGTGCTGCGACTATGAGGAGGGGGTCCTGTTCAAAGATGCTTTATGCCATGCGACAAAATCCCCAGAACACACACATACAGTGACTCCTGGGGGCCTGAGTCACTGGGCCCCCCAGTGCATAGGCAGGCCCCCTCCACGCGGCGTGACCCATCCCAAATGCGCACAGACGACATGTGTCCTCCGCTCGTTCCACAGCTGTCACTCGCCAGCGCTGGTTGGAGCGTATTTATAGGCGTAAGATGACGGCACACGGCGCCTGTCTATCAGGCACAGCTGGTCTACGCGAGAATAGGGTGTGGGAGGGGGGCAAAGCCGTCCAGCGTTAAGCGTGCCTTTACTTTGGTGTTCGGGGTGGGGGGGTGCGGTGGCATGTGCCAGAGCTGGGGGGAGGCAGCTGGGCTGTGGGGCCTATAACAGTTTCATTTTTAGAAAGATGGGGGGTTAGGTTGCCGGGAGTCTACCCCCCTTCCACCCCAACAGCTGGCAGCTGTTGTCTCCCATTTTAAGTGCGGCAGGGACACGGGTCAGGAGCCCACGCGACTCCCTCTGCTGCCGTTCGGCCGTCGGTGGGCCCAGATGCGTTGCCGTGGAGCCGTGCCTGCCTGGGGTCTGCCGGCGGGGTCGCCCAAGGACCCCACTTTGCGTCGAATAACCGCTTGTGTGGCGGGTCACCTGCCTCCAGGGTGCATGCCGGCAGGTGTCTGAAATGCAGGACTTCGGCTGACAGAACTCTGCAGCGACCCCAGGGCACCCTGAGGATGGCGCCACTTCCCCATGCTACAGTATACTACCACATCCAGCATTTGCTAGCCACTAACAGGCATTCTCCACATCTCTGTATTTAGTGACGTTCTCCCCATGGCCAGCATGCTGGCAACCAGAACCCAATAACACTCCGTTTAATAAAATGATCGGATTTCTCCATGTGAAGCTAACAGACCAGGAAACAACTGCCGCTTTGTAAAGTGCATGAATTCCAGGCTCCCCGGGCCTGCAGCTGAGGTAGATGTGTTTCTCCCTTTCTGGAAGAAACTCTGGAGAACACAATACACTGGTCCTGAGATAACAACACACACAATACACTGGTCCTGAGATAAGTGAAGACCACATTCAGGTAAAACCCCCACCACCGTAAGCATTCAGACCGGCTGAGAGATCAGCTGCTAATGCACACAGCATGCACACCTCTGCTAGGTACCGCAATGCCGACTTGATGATCATTGGTCAGTTTTTCAGCTATAGAGCCCTATAACTTGTATTTATCAGACTACATCCAAGCTTAGTGACGGCAAAGCAGACTTCAAAAATTTAAGCATGCAGAAATCACTGGAGCATTAATAAAGAGTCATACCTAATGTCTTTCATATTCTCAGTTGCTTTGGTATATTTCTCAAATCACCCTTAACATCTGCAAAGCAGTAAATGCATTTCTTGGAACAATTCCTACAGACTGCACCACACAATGGATCACCTGCAAAAGCCCGTAACTTTCTCTGAATCCGTAGTTCCGCCCTAGAAAGTAAACATTTATGTCAATGCACTTGTCAGCTCCACCAGAATGACACGTCCTTGCGTCATAATTCGCGAGCAGGATGGCGAAAATGCTCAGCCATGTTGTCAGTAGAACAGCTCACTTGTGTTTTCCGATGTAAACTCTGGCTAAGGTTTTGATGAAAAGTATGGAAAATACACAAGGTTGCCCTTTTTCTGCATGGTATATAACAGTTTCAACAGTACAATGTTACATGTACTGTAACACACCCACAAACACACACATATGTAAACATATATACAATATATACAGGTATTTATACACACAGTATGCTTACGTGTGCATATTCTACAGTACATATGCAGTATGTAACTGTATGACGGTGTAATATAAAATGCAAGTGAAATATTGTAATATGTAGCGTTGCAGTAAGTATACAATATTACAGTACAGATTATCAGATTACATACCTGTCGCCTCTGTGAAACGTTTCTACGATTGAGGACATGGTCGTTCTCCCAACATTCGGTTGTACCCTTTGACAATTGTGGCCCTTATGTCATCAGGAAGGTGCTTCTGATCTTGGCCTCTTCTACCCCTTCTGTTTTGCCTCCCTGCCCTTCCACAAAGCAGCCTTACTCTTCTTCTTACCGGCTGTTGGTCCTGTTCATTTCATTGTTTTTCTTCCATTGCCAAATTGTAACACTGTGTTGCGCTGTCAGTATTAAGTGTGTCAGCTGAAGGTTCGTGAGATGTACCTCTGAGCCATTTTTGAGAACCGGTTGATCACTGGTCAATCTAATGCTGTAGACCAGGGGTGTCCAACTCCAGTCCTGGGGGGCCAGAGCCCTGATTCAACTCCTTGTGCTAATTACTACACAGCTCTTAAACTGAATCATTTATAGTGGAACAGGGAAAGAACCAAGCTACACAGGGCTCCAGCCGCCCAGGACTGGAGTTGGGCATCCCAGCTTTGGACAACCCCCTTTATTGGTGAAAGTCAAGAATCAACTGATAGCGATTCATCAGTTTGGGACACGTTTAAATAAAAACTATAGCAGAGATATATAGAGAATGTGCTTGATGAATTATGACAACTGGTTCAACCATTTTGCATGTAATGATCTATACAATGAACTAATGACTAATATTTGGGGGGTAAGATCATTCAGAGTACCAGTATAATACATTTTTACCAGCATGACATAATTGAAATGTAGGAATCAGCAGATGATTGTGCATAACCATTGGCATGACTGTGACAAAGCATTTGCAATTTGACCAAATGAATGCAACGTCGCATTTATGATGCGTACAACTCACACGATGAGGGGGAGGTTGTACAAGTGGTTATGAGAATTTCATTCCTGATCTGAGAAATGTACCAAAGTGACCAGGAAAAACTGTAAAGAAAATTGCTGCTTAGTAATACTTAATATAACCATTAAAATAACACACCACGAAGAGATCCAGTCATATTCATGCATATTTTCATTTAACTCCAGCAGCCTGCACTTTAAGGGGTTTAAGAACTATATTTGAATCTGGAAATAGGATCTGCTACCAACTCATGAGGTCTCAGCGCCGCCTAGTGGCAGTTAAACGTAGGACAGACATGCACACTGCAGAAAGACAAAACAGGAACTTCAACCCCACCTGCTGTTACACACACAGCTGATTAAACTGATTACGGACTAATACAGTGGTTCTCAAAGTCGGTCCTCGGGCCCCACTGCCCTGCTTGTTTTCTGGCTATCCCTGCCTCACACACAAGTCCCAGCTGTCTTTCAGCTTCTGATTACCTGGATCAGGTGTGTTCAGTCAATCAGCAGCGTATGGGGCAGGGATAGCTGGAAAACAAGCAGGGCAGTGGGTCCCGAGGACCGAGTTTGAGAACCACTGGACTAATACAAGATTTAAATACAAGTCAAGCCACTACACCCTCAGTCATTTAAGATTACAAATAGTAATCCATCCAGTGTGCATTTTAAGATACTGACTGTATAAAATGTTCTACGAAAATACAGCAAGCCATAAAATCTACACATGCCCACTACACAGTTCTAAATTAATGAGAATTCACTACAGTTGTATATACAAAATTTATTAAAGCATATGCTACAATACATAAACAGTTAAGTTCAAATAAAACATGCATTAAAAAGTCAGTACATAGATCAGAGGTGATGCAGGATTTAATCCCGTGAGACCATCTTCAGTCACGCTGAGCAGTCAAAGCACAGCACTCTGTCATAGCGCTCGCTGTAACTGAGGAGGAAGAGAGATACTGTTTAAGGAACCAGAAGATGCCCAGAAATACACAAGCAGCAGCCCAGCTGACTCCCCGCAAGGGGGGGGGGGGGCCAAGGGGACTGACACTCACTCCACCACGGTGCAAACGGAGCAGCACACGCCTGAGCAGCCGCTGCAGAGGCGCGTGCACGACGGGCAGGCGTGGCGCTCGCACTGCGCGCAGGGTTTCCGTGACGCTGGCATCTTCAGGCACACGCAGCACACGGCGGACGCCTCTGGGGCACCTGGCCGGAGGCGAGCACAGGCGTCACCGTGACAGTTCAGACAGCAGCCAAGTCAATGCAGAAAGTAGCATGGAAAGGCTGGAAAAATAAAATGGCCAACCTGTGCAGATGTGTGTGTGTGTGTGTGTGTGTGTGTGTGTGTGTGTGCGCACCTGTGTGACCACCTGTTTTGTGTTGGGAAATAAACTCAGAGAGTGCATGAGCTCATGAGCTTAGATGATTAGGGTCAAGAAACAGTCACAATTGCACTGATCTGAAAGCTGATTTCACAACATCTCTGCAGAAAACTAGCCATGAAAGACTTGTCACTCCTGTGATAGCCAGTTCGGCCTGACCTGCGGCTGCTGTGCCTCTCTTCAGCCGGCCATCCTGTCCAATTAAGGTCTGTCCCCGCAACAGCCCGTGGCTCCCGGCTGGGGCCTCACCGGGCCCTGCCATCTCCACCTCTGAACCTTTTCCCTCAGTCTCCAGGTTCCATATCCTGCCCATTACTGCCTTGGTTCCATTAAACAGCAAGGTCTTCGTTTTATCTAAGAGATGGGGGGGGGGGAGTTTGCCTCCATTGAGATGGAACAAGTCTAAAACACAAGCATACAATTCCAAAATTCACAACCAGAACCACAAGATCTTGGGCAGGTTTCCAGCTTTTAACAGTCCAACAGACACTGGAATCTGCCCCCCTCCTCTCATAATTAAAATAAAGACTACAAACTAAAAGTTTCAAACTGTCTTACCATCTTGACAGAATAGGTCAAGCACTCGCTGACAAACGCCTATGTTTACTCGGATCAAAGATTAATATTATGCAGCAGTTGGACACCACATCTGTTCATTAAGAGACCCAAATCCACAGAGCAGTAATGCTGAGCTTTGGCCCCGGAGCCCCCTGGTCTCAAGGGTGTCACGTACTGACGTGCGTCAAATTACTACTTTTTTTTTATTATTATTTTAACAGCCTTAAACACTTATGTTCGGGACCCACGGCTCTCAATGCAGGAGTATCATACATTCCGGCAGCAGAGTTGTTGCTTATATTGTCCAGCTGGCAGCCGTGGGATTTTCAATTCGGGTCTGTACACACATGCACACGCATTTACATGTAACAGCGTTATTACCTTGTAAATAGTCTGTAGAGTTTTCAAACTACCCTAACGCTTTTGATGGACCTAACTTCAAGTTTACAACAAAATAATATAGATTTGCCGTAAGATACTTTGCGCGACCGTGGGAGTCTGAAAGTATAAGTGTCACACCAGATGAGAGCCGGTAACCCAGCGACGAAGCCTTTAAAGATTAAACTAATGCGACAGACTAAGGCCTAACTACTCAACGGTTAAAGCCGTGAACCAAGAGTGCAGAATACATGCGAGGACCAGACTATCCAAAAGACGGCTGACAGACTCACACTTCCTAATGGACTGAAAACTAACTACCCAAGGCTTCCAAACGGCATATATTACCGTTAAGCAGTGTTACTTACCGTATACTTCTTGTCTGTATTTGCTCCCGAAAACTCCGTGATGGTTCAACTCCTTTTGGCCTATGTGAATTTTGTACTGGGAGGAGAAAGTCTCAGCGAAAGGACAGGCTCTTTTTGGCATTTTACCTCTTCGAAACGGCGTCTAAAAAGCAAAATCCGTCCTTATTGATGCAAAAACGTCGAACTCAGCAGGCGGTTATTCGACTGAAAGATGAAAATATTGACAAACAAGTTCACACTTTCGCGGGGAACGAACCTATTAAACTTTGACCCCGCTCACGTGATTTGTAGTCTTTGTTTCCAGTCACATGGTCTGGTTTTACACATTATGAGCAAGTATAGTTGTACTTTCAAAGTGGATTGGCTTTGACGTTTTATACTAAGTTAGGAAATGTCTGAATACTAAATCGAACCTGTTTTACAGTTATTTCTGATTTAACTTACTAAATTGTTAAGATTTGAGTTCCATGAAAATTCACAATTATGATTTAAGTTCTGATGTGTTGAAAGCTGGACGGTATAAATGTAGTTGTGATTAATATATTAGCACTACGTTTACCTTGTTATTTATTTAATAATTAGGTTGGTTTTATATGCACGATCTCTATCTTTCAGGTATCTTTCAAGTACAAGTGTATTACTTGGAACTGCTTACATAGCTTGAGTGTGTGTGTGTAAAAATGTTTGCCACAAAGTATAGCATGCACCTGATTTTATTTCCACCTTCAGATTTTCTCTGAATCACACTGTTGCACATTCTTGAAGGACCGGCGATGTAACTGACATCTGCTGCAGGGAAGATGGGCTCATCCATGCAGAAACTTTTCAAACACTTGACTACTTTATGCAGAAAGTTGTTTTCATGAGCTGTGTTATGCTGTGAAACTAATTTTCATACCTCGTTAAAAGCAAACATAAGAGCACAATATTGCACAATAAAACTGCCAATACAAAGGTCCCAACACTACTGGGCAGCCGTAAACTCCGGCTTATACATTTATACCAATTCATACAACAGTAAAATACTAATTAACAACAAAAAAAGGTGAATGTCTATATTAAAAGCACTTTTTGCCACCGAATACTGGCCAATATTTATTCAAGTCTATACAATTAGTGTGACATTACATTCAGGATGCCAAAAAAATTACAACCAAAGTGCATTCGAATTTCACTGCAGCCACAATGAAAGGAACTGGCATAACAGCCAATATTATCTGGGTGACAGACTTTCCTGAGTACATATATTTAAAAGTCAGCAGTAAATGATCTGCAGAATACAACAGGAGGACAGGGTCAGTCATCGTGGGATGGCATGTGGTGTTGTAAGTTAGGAGTCCGCGCTTCTGTCCGGAAGGCTGTTAGATTAAATCCCTTGTGCAAGAACCCTGAACCCCAAAAACTGCTCCAAGTGCACTGGAAAAATTGCTGGCCCTGAACTCTGACCCCAAGCTTTATTCTCACCTGAACATGTGTGGATGTCTTCTAGAAGAGCAAGGTGGAATATGTGAACATTGAGTTTCATTGTATTAGCCACCTGAAAGATGACAATAAATATATTATTTTGGGTGTATAAGTACCACCTTCTTAGCATTGATGCTGACAGAGAATCTATCAGTGCTAGTATATCTATGGTGCATATCTGGAAAAGACAAAAAAATATGAATTGCAAAAATACATTTTTCAGTTGTGAGTTGGCTTCATGCAAAACATCTGACCTGAAAAACCTTGATCTGTATAGTGAAAACTTCTTTGTGCAGGACACTAAGCCCAACCATCCTGTGGAGAGAATACGCCCTGAATCTGCTTGCCAGGACAAGTTTATGAAGCCTGGAGACACACATTTTACAGATGGCTGTTTACAACGAACCATGTATGTTTTTATGGGTTCATCTGTGTTTGTGTCATCCCTGCTTTACACAAACAAGACAACAGTGTGGCTAAAACAAGACGGTGCATTGTGGGTAAATCTATGTGCATGAAATGCAGAGAAGGTCGGCTCTGCTTCCTAGAACATCTGGATCATGGACTCCCTTGACTTTCCAACACCGACCCACTTAACTGTGAAGAGAACACAGACACAAGAGCATGAGAATCATAGACAACTTCACCTTCGGCACCAAAACAGCCCCTAATAAGCAAAACGCTTCTCGGTTATGATCATTCTGGCTGGATGATTGCGCCTCATTTCACGGTCCACTTACTGGGGACACCAACTTGGTTCTCCACAAAGCGGATGTAATTCTGGGCTTTAGGTGGGAGGTCGTCCCACTTTCTGGCTGCTGTGGTGTCACTCTTCCAGCCAGGCAGTGTTTCATACTCTACCTCCACTTTGTGCAAGACTTCCATATTTGCTGGAGAACATTAAGCAAGCATAAGACAAAACAATAAGATACAATTGCAGCTTAGCATGACTGGTTCTTGAAGCTCTTTGCCCATTATTCAATTCTTTGATAAAAGGTCCTTCTATCCGAGGAAACTGAAAGTCTTTGTTTATAATTATTTCTGAATATGTGCTGAAGCAGGTCAGATGAATACCGTGCTTAAGAGCAAATCTGAAAGCTTCTCTCGGCCATAAGAAAACACATGCTGCTCCTGGGTAATGACTAACAGCCTTGGTTGTGCGGAAACCAAAGGGAATCTTCAGCTAATGGATCGAGTTAAAATACTGAAAATCGGATATGGTGGGTGACTCAGATTCACAATCACTTCTGTTTGATATATAACTCATTTTTAAATTCTGCCTGTTTTTTTTAACCCATACCTGGGAAATAAGGAATTCTTTTTCCGTTGAGTTTGTAGGCCACGCCCACTTTGATTTCATCCAGCACGTCTAGGATATCCAGCTTTGTCAGTGCAAAACTGTGACGGAAAAGGCCAGAGAATCTCAGGTTCCACAAGAACGACAAAGGCAGAACATTGCAGAACCTCTACACGAGGGCTGTCCAGTCCTGCCCAGTCCTTCAGAGTGATGTCAATGCAGGTTGTTATCCTCCCTTTTCCATAGTCACTGTAACTAGGCTTCTCTTTGGAATCTGAGGCTTTTAGTTGTATAAAGGAAGCTGAAAGCCCAGAATAACCCACAGCCTTACAGAATCGGGATTAGACCACAAAGGACACAACTGGAGATTTTATTACTTATTCTACACACCAGTAGGTGGGGCTAGAGTATAACTCTTGAGTATAACTCAGGTGTGGCCAACCTGAGCCAGTGTGTCTGCAGGTTTTTGGGATAACCTTTAGGTCAGCTGTTCAAACCCAGGCTTGAGGACTCTTCAATCAGACCTCTAATTAGTAATCTAATTAGGAAATTGCAGTGAAAACCTGCATACACTGCGGGCTCTTTCTGGGTAAGATTGGCCATCCTTGCTCTAGATTATAACTCTGTTCCGCCCTTGTTGGCATGAAACAAAGTCGACAGCTGGGGCCGGTTGCACACGTACGCAGTGAAGCCGTTGATCATGTGCGCGTAGCGGAGGATAACCAGGTCCAGCCACCCACAGCGTCTCTTCCTTCCTGTGGTGACCCCCACCTCGTGCCCCCTGGTCTGAAGGAGCTCACCTATTGCCTACAGGAAGCACAGAGCAGTTCCATCATTTTATCAAACACTATCAGAGCACAATTTTACGGTATACTGATGTGCTTGCTACTTGAGCTTTACAGTCAATAGGCATCCCTGACATTAATGCACATTTCTCATGCTTATTGATAACAGATATCCAGTGGAGGCTCTTTGTTGGGCACCTACATTGAGCTGCTCTGTGGGGAAGGCTCCGATGCCTACTCTGGTCGTGTAGGCCTTCACCACACCGTACACCTCTCCCACGTTCTGAGGGGGAATACCCAACCCAGTACACACTCCACCCACGGTGCAGTTTGATGATGTCACAAAGGGGTATGTACCTGAAGAGAGAGGACAGACCAAGGATTTTCATTGTGGCAGCGTGGCTGCATCCATCCATCCATCCATTTTCCAAACCGCTTATCCTACTGGGTCGCGGGGGGTCCGGAGCCTATCCCGGAAGCAATGGGCACGAGGCAGGGAACAACCCAGGATGGGGGGCCAGCCCATCGCAGGGCACACTCACACACCAGTCACTCACGCATGCACACCTACGGGCAATTTAGCAAGTCCAATTAGCCTCAGCATGTTTTTGGACTGTGGGGGGAAACCGGAGTACCCGGAGGAAACCCCACGACGACATGGGGAGAACATGCAAACTCCACATACATGTGACCCAGGCGGAGACTCGAACCTGGGTCCCAGAGGTGTGAGGCAACAGTGCTAACCACTGCACCACCATGCCGCCCCCAGTGTGGCTGCATTACTACAATAATACTGAATCCCTTGAGAGATTATGTACCACAAACAATTAGAAACCTCCAAGAGCACACTTTCCCCTTCCAAGGGCAAGGGGGCCATGCCACCTGTTCCACGTTGCATGCCTCAGAGCCCTGACCGACGCACGTCGGATGACATCATGGTCTCAGTGGTCGTGTTCCTCCCTCAGTAAAAGGCACGGCCTGATGCACTCTCCCCCAGAAGGGCGGCGGTTTCTCCTTACCAAAGTCAATGTCAAGCAGGGCAGCATTGGCACCCTCTACCAGGATCTTCTTTGGGGATCCATGAATAGCTTCGTACATGAAATAGACACCGTCTCTCACCATGGGCCGTATCCTCTCTGCGTATTCCTGTACAGGAAGCAGAGCCGACGAGCCAATCAGAGCGGCCCAGTGACTTGCCAGGTTCTGGGTGGCAGGAAAAAATCCACGGAAAGCCCAGGAACTGTGACTCGCATTTCAGTCCTTTTTACACGGCAGCGCTCTCCATATTGCCTTAAATTCACATACACAGCATTCATGGCTTAAAGACAGTTAGGTTTTGTGTTAGAAACATCTTGTAGGAAAGGCTGTTATTGAAAGAGGCAACCACCCACCAGGGGTAGAAATTTCAGGTTCAGAAAGTTAAAATCCAGACCAAGAGTACTCAAATGGTTGGTTGAAGCATAATCTTGGTCTGGATTTTTACTTTCTTGACCTGAATTTTCTACCTTCGCTACCCACCAAGACACATTAACACAAACCTGGAGCTGAATCTCCTCCACCTACCTTCAGCTTTTTCAGCTGTGCTTCTGCGTCCACCTCCAGCATGGGGAACATGGATTGGTACTGCTGGGCAAGGTTCTTGAACCTGAAGATAAGACACCAATAAGAGCCGACGCCATCTGGGAGCAGTGACCCAATCCACGACCTCCACCTGTGCGCACTGCAGTTCCTGCTATGTACCTGGCGGAGAAGTCCTTGAAATCAGCCAGAATGTCACAGATTCTCAGCCCTGTTCGAGATGCCTTGCTGGAATATGCAGGACCAATGCCTTTCTTAGTGGTGCCAATACTGTTGGGGAGTAAAAACAGGTGTTGTTCAGAAAGACTAACTCTATTATTTCTAAATTCAAGGAAATGGACTTCCAAGGAGAACGCCCAGAGGCTGACAAACACAACAGCGGAAATCATCAATCTTCTCAGCTGCTTTATAACCATTATTTCATTCAGGCCTAATTTGATGTGCTTACTTCTTCCCTTCCTGTGCTTGTCTCTGGACCTCCTGCAGTCCATCCACAGCCTGGTGGAAATCAAACACTGTCGAGGGTAGTAACAGACACCATCAACTGTGCTGTAGTTTTGCACAAATGGTCACTGCGCAGTAACTAAGAGGACATACAGAGGACATGCAGATGCTTCCTTCCTACGAGTTGGGTTTGTTTGTTGCCGTCGACAGCCACACATACCGATGTGGGCCCGATCGGAGATGACAAGTCGCTTCTCCCAGCCCTTGAGCCCTGCGGGGGGGGAGGAGGGGAGGCAGAAATCAGAACAGTCCTTTAGAGCCTACTGCTACTTTATAGGAAGCAGCTTTCAGGAAGAAACCCAATACTCCATACCTTTCTTCTCATTTTTGTCTCCTTCTTCAAACAACCCAGGCAGATGTATGACCACTCCGTTACCTGAAAGGGAACCAGGGAAAGAGCTGATAAAAAGCCACAACGGTAAACATCCTTCCACATCACCAGCTGGAGAGATCTTCCTTTCACCTTCCTGTCTTATAGTCACAGTGGAACTTCTCAAAGGGCCTGAGATTCATGCCAGTTTTTAAAAACAAGCCTGTTGGAATCTGGCTATATCTGCTTTCTCACATAGTAAGCTCTAAGAAAATGTGCAGATATAGTGGAGATTGATACGTACCAATGAAGGAAATTGCTTTGGAGTTGATGATCCCACTGGGAAGGAGGTGGAAGTCATACTCCTTGCCATCCACCACCACTGTGTGACCAGCATTGTTGCCACCCTGCAGACAGAGGGAGTGATATGGGATTGCTGGCGACTTATTTACTTCACCAAGGACATCAGAACACCTTATGAGACTTTCTCTCCTATATGGAAAATGACTGTATTTTGTTCTGGGAGCTTAAGATGGGTGTTCTAGACAAAGCACTACACTCATTCTATATTCAATCCATTGTGATCACCGTTCCCTTATGGAAAAAGGACCTCAGTCTTTAAAAGTGTTGTGAGTGAAATATGGTCATGTGACTGGTGCCATTAGTAGAGTTCAGTACCATGTATTGAGTGTGAACTGGCAGTGGGGATATGTTTGGGGGGGGTGACACCAGACACTGCAGGAGGCTGCAGTGGTGTAGCAATCCCAAATTTATGGGCTTGTTTTTCTCAGTAAGCAAAGCCCAGAAACAGGTTCTGGCCCAACCACCGACCTTGCAGGTCCAGTATCCCACCTATCCTGTTCCTGAAACTGAACAGCTCACGAGCAAACCTCCACCCAGGAGTTGCAGAGAGAGCTATTTTAAATTGCTGGGCTTGGGGCAGCATGACCCCCTCCCTCGCCCCCACCGCCCACACGACATTCCTCTGGGGAAAGGTTCAGACCCCCCGCCTGCCCTTCTCGCGTGTCATGCTTCCGGGGAATGTGACCCGGCTTTCTCCCGGCGGGCAGCGTAAGGAACGTGCCTGCTGCTGTCTGCTAGAGGACGCTTACATAACGGCAGGGTGAACTTATACATCACGCTGTGGATGAGACAGCAGCTTCAAACGACAAAACGATTAAAGCCTCTAATGGGACCAGTTTGGGGTGTTTACTGTTTAGTGCAAAAGCTCGGGGGAACACTCTCAATTCTTGTCAGTAGAGGGCGCAAATCTGCCAGACTGTCATTACGTAAATCTAATGCTAAGTTAGTACAGACAAAACAAACAGCACTTTTAAATAAAACCTACTTGTTTGAGCTATGCTGAGATTTCGGAGACTTTATGCATGCTAGTAAAATGACATGCATCAACAAGTAATGCTTCTGCTGAACTTATATTAATAAAACAGGGATGGGAGAAATGGGCTCTTGAGTCCAACTAAATATCCGACGTGGAAAAAATTGTCAAAAAATGACAATGCTTAGCATTTAGCATCATGGATTCTGAATCCTCAATTCTTGCAAAACCAACATAAAGTATTATTTTACTCCAAATGGAGGTTCAGCAGGGTGGCATGGTGGTGCAGTGGTTAGCACTGTCGCCTCACATCTCTGGGACACGGGTTCGAGTCTCCGACTGGGTTACATGTGTGTGGAGTTTGCATGTTCTCACCATGTCGTCGTGGGATTTTCTCCGGGTACTCCGGTTTCCCCCCAGCAGTCCAAAAACATGCTAAGGCTGATTGAAGTTGTTAAATTGCCCATAGGTGTCCATGTGAGTGTGTGAGTGCGCCCTGCGATGGGCTGGCCCCCCATCCTGGGTTGTTCCCTGCCTGGTGCCCATTGCTTCTGGGATAGGCTCTGGACCCCCTGTGACCCAGTAGGGTAAGCAGTTTGGAAAATGGATGGAAGTTCAGCATAGGTTAGCTGCTAATCTGAGTATCTCCACAAGATTAAAAATCCATTGTTAAAGAGAGATATGTCAAATTTATCCATTAAAATAACATCACCCTGCATGGGTGAACAGTCAGCATTCAACATCTACTTGTAAAAGCCTGATTATTTTGTTTTAATTCAAACAATGACATTGATTAACTCAAAACCCAGGGTCCCCGTCAAACAGCCAGTGTGTGTTGACTTACAAGCAATTAATTGAAAACAGCCTGTTGTTTAAGCTACCAGTCAAATGTTTCTCAAAGCTAGTGCAGTTCAGGGCCTATCTTAGTTGACCAGGGTTGTCCAATACAGACTTTACAAATGAAAAAAATAAAATTTCTAAAGGGTGGTTTCCTGTAATAATGGTCTTCCGGAATAGAAAAAAACTTCTTGCTTGTTAAGTTCCAAAACAATCTGGCTTGAGTTTACATCTCTAAATCTCCGTTTTCAGTCAGGCAGCAAGACCATTTGTTTGTTTGTTAAGTTGTAAACTGAATGTATCAGCAGTAAAGATGGCAATCTGTAAACTATGTACTTGAAACAAAGCCATATTTAGATGAAGATCGGAATCTTATCACTGTAAATCTGTGTGTTTGCAGAGATGCCGTAAGATCTGCCTCTCCCTGACGTGCCTGATACGAAAAGTAAAAGTGAAAACAAATAAATAAATTCAACCAAGTGACCTGAAATGAGTAACTGGATAAAATCCTCGGTGCTGTTTCAACTGGACTGGCTTGTATGTGAAAGACTGGAGGCGCTAAGAATTTTATCTTTATGATAGTGTCTTGTCCCCGCGACCCAGTAGGATAAGCGGTTTGGAAAATGGATGGATGGATGGATCACAGTGTCCTGTCCTCAGTAATTAGTAGCCTTCGCCTGGTTAAACTGAAAGTCCATAGTCTATTGCATGACTGTTTTCACTGATTACATCCCTAATATGGTATCTTGTAAACACAACATTTCGACAACTGAAGAGCTAATTACCAAAACTAACTCGGTCATTTTTGTTGTTGTGGAGATGAGACCACCAATGACCTGAAGTCAGGCTTCTTCGGCATAATTTACATTTTTTGGAACCGAAACTCACTCAGTACTCATTAAACCTTTGTTACATTTTTGGAAATTTGCTCTTCAATTACACTTGCTATACTCCACAGCCCCCCCCCCCCTTCCCCTAGTAGCCCTGTCCAGAATAAGCAGCTAGGAAGATGGATGGATGGTGAAATGCCTGTAGATAAAAAGTTATTGACATCTACCTTGAGCAAGTTTGAAACAAATTCCAATAAGAACCTACAGACTTAAGTAACGATTACCCCCTTTGCACAACACTTAACGCCAGTTAAAATGGTCATCAAACCCTGACATTTTTCAAGACATGTAAATCCAGCAGAGGAAAATGTCCTATAGACATTAAGCCCTCAAAATGAGACAAAGTTTAGGACTCTGTGGTCAACCTGGAGTGTAACTGATACGAAGCAGATTCCTTCACGGGGGCTTCCGAGCTGGTGACGGCCTTTCAGTCGCTCTAGTTACACCGGACGGTTGTTTGTTATATTTATAGTGACTGGGTGGTTCTGATGTGACATTTCATGGTGCGGATCTGAATCGTTTTTTCCACCCACTGGAAGGAAAAGTTTCCACCGGCTGAATGCAGCCCACGTTGCGCTCTTACATTACTAAATAACATTTAACTTTGTTACCTTTGCAAATAAGACATATTTATATGTAAGAGCAAGTGAATTAGAGCACCTGATATTCCGCGTTTGCTTGTCTGGGAATAGCTTTATTTACAGAATAGATGGTCAGATTTTACGAAATAATGGTCCGTTTGAGTTATCGCTGTTACTTAACTGATCAAAACATATCTTACCATTCGGGACTGCGGCTGCAGAAAGAAACTTTGGAATAATTTCTAGTTATTTCTAGGAACTAGAAAAAGGAAGAACAGTGTTTCCATTATCTTCCCTGGGTTCTTCAGGGACCTTTGATTACGACGTCGCGGATTTTGTTCGCGCTTTAACATTTTGCAAATTAAAATTCTAATTCTAGTTCTCGTTGAGGAACTGTGTGTTTTACCTGGCATCGGCATATGATGTCGGCCTCCGTCGCCAACAAGTCGACGACTTTCCCCTTGCCCTCGTCACCCCATTGCGCACCGAGCACCACTGTCACTTTGTTCACGGCTTCGTTGCGGTTCCGCTTCATTCCTGTTTTAGGGGGATTCGTGTAAGTCTTATGATCGTTCGCCGTCCAGCCGCTCGACATGATAATGCCAACGTAGATGCAACAGCTGCGCCGAAGGCCCCGAAAGCCCCACCAGTATATAAACTCCGCGCCCAGTGGAACCAAATATGGATCAAGCAGCCGGTGATGTCAGGGGACAAATTCACACGGCATAGATGATTGTGACATTTAAAGACGCCTAAGGCGTCTTTATTGCAACTCTCACAATTTTCATATAGGCCTAGATTTGGCAAGTCATTTTAACGTATTTAACGTAAAAAGTTAACGTTTAGTCTCAATATCCAAGGAAAAGACAATGCTGTAACTTAGATTTTTATTGATGTACATCCTTGATTTAAGACACAATAATGAATTGTCATTAGTAAACAGACCGGCGTCACGTAAAACGAAAATACTAATTCAAAGAAAGACTTCCGCTCAATAATATAAATGACGACAATCTTACAAACGTTCCGTAAAAGGACACTCTCATATCAAAACTAAAACAATACAAAGCTTTTTCTTTTTCAGTTAGATTTACAAAACTTAGTCATATAACACTCATCGGTGAGTTACACGTTGACAGTTGTGATAAAAGAAAAAGGACCATTACTTCTATACGCGCATCATCATAATTTATAAAAAGCAAAAACAGAAAAAACGATTAAGTATTCATTTTCTCAGCAAATCAAGCTATTGAATAGATCTGCTGTTTGCATTATTGTAGAATAGTGCAATGCAATTACTATACTTTACATACGGACCAGTACATATTTTCTATAATACATGACCGTTTTTTTCGTTGACAATCACAGGAAGTATAGTTAATAAAAAATAAATCACAAATCCAAAACAAACATTAAATTACTATCCATTCTCTTTTCTGAAATTCCACAAAACGTGTCCCACACATCTTGGTCTACTTTCCCCCGGAAAAGCACAGGAATTCTCTAACAGCAGTTTATCAAACTGATAAAAAGTGTCCTTTTTCACAAGCCATCTTCATTCAAATGACATATAAATAAGCGATTGTAGGCAGTGACCAGACCCAGCTCAAGGTGACATAACAGCAGTAGAGTAACAAGGAAAAAAAAAATCATTTTCTTTGACATTTTGTCTTCCTTTTCTTGTAACCACCTACAAAAAAGACAGAGGATAATTAGTTTCCAAACCAGAAGAAAATATTATCCTTAATCCCTAACGAGTCTGGTGTTGTACAGAGATAACCAGGCAATGTAGAAAAGAGAAGATTTCATAGGTGTTATTTGCATCACAAATGTAATTTCCGGTAATAATATGAGACCAGACCAAGAAGATGTGGCATCACCTCCAGGTCTTTTCCCGTTACTGTCAGGATGGGAGAGTCCGGTGAAGACAGGAAACGTTTATGGGTCATTCAGGTAGGTCTTAGATATGTTAGTGGGTTAAAATCACGTTGCTCTGATGTTTCGCTGGCAGGTCAGTCTATGTATTGGGCAATATGCACCATTGCTACTCATATATTGAATCTCCCATTGATTGATGTGTGGAGAATCTGGAGTGTTGAAATGACTTGGACAAATAAGTCAAGTGAAGCTGAGTCTATAATAATAATAATCAATTGAAAGATTTGCTATAATGTCTAAGACCAAGGGTCCCCAACCATTTTTTTGTTGGGGGGGCCGGAAGGGCATCATACTGCTGTTCTAATCATACGGCCAGCTTGTCATTAGAATTGAATTTAGTCCATCGACTGCCAACCGTGACAAAGGCAGTCTTATGGCTAGAATATTTCTCACACATACCGTCTGCATAGCAAATCTGCAATATTTCATTAGGTCACAATCAGAGGCAGTCACACAAAGAAAAGCACCGATAAAAGCAATGGAATAGGATGGTTAAAACAAATCAAGACTAGATGAAGATTCATCATTCATTGAGTGGCAGGAAAAGCAGTTAAGGAAGATTACGTTCTGACTTTTGGCTCACCCTCTCCCACAGGAGTTAGTTGGACACTGAGTAGTTTGACCTACCTCACTGCAAACCACACCTATTATGATTTGGGTGCCTCTTTCCACTGTTACCTTCTGCTTTAGGAAATTAAAGACAAAAGCACACACTGAAGGAAACTGGCAAGTTTTATGCAGCTGATATTATGATTTTTTTTTTCCCCACAGAAATGATCGTATTAAAACAGGCAGGTTAAAAAAATAAACACCCAGAAAAGCAGACAAGGCCTACATGTTAGAGATTCTGACATTCATGAGATAATGCGACATCCTCAGAGATTAAAAAAAAAAGCTTAAAATGGTATATTTATATATTCAAAAGAGGACACAGCGGCTGGCTGACAGCGTGCCCCCCACCTCTCAGACACGTTAAAAACGAATGCTGTGCATATCATTATCTTTATTAGTTTGCACGATACAAAACAAATACATTACCTTCTGCACTGATCTTTTTATTTTTCTTCGAATGTTTCTGTGACTTTTTCGTTTCAGGCTTCAGGAAAGTGGAGTCAGGCACGGAGTCCGGCACGGAGTCCGGCGTCTGCAAACCTGTCCCGTCCGACACGTGGCATGTCACCGGGCTCACGTCGGCATCATTCCCGTCACCGTTCACTTCCCCATTGCCTTCTCCACTGGATCCGGCTTCGTTCCCACCCATGTCAGACATGTCAGGCTCGGCAACATCGCCATCTCTATCAATGTCTGCAGATGCACCATCGGGAGAAATTGAATGGCACGCACCAGTGCCCCCTTCTGGTGTGTTGTTTTCAAGTTCACTGGTACATCCCGGCTCCTTGTTGCTGCTAGGAGCGTGTTGGGGTACGTCCCCGTCTGTGGCTGGGGGAGGGGTGGAGAACATGGGCGTGTCACTAGCTTCTGACTTAGGTGGGCAGCCCCCAGAGTGACCTGACTGAGACTCGCTCGAGTCCTGGGGGCTGGCTCGTGGTTCCTCAGCCTGCGATGAAGCTGCTTCTTCTGGGGATGTGGCAGGGAGCTCGGTCTCCACCTGCCTTTTGCTTGCCGGCGAGCAGCCGGTCTGCGTGGTCTCGGGGACCGAGGCTTCGGCTGTATCTCCGGCAGACTTGGCATTTGGCCCTGGAGCAGAGGAGAGGGTGTGGGTGGCTCAGTTAGTGTTGCAGTAAACCAAAACCACCATTGGTCTGCATTTTTTTGGGGGGGTCGGGGGTGAGGCAGGCAGCGCAGGAGCCACAGAAGACACCACTGAAGAGCAACTCCGCGGAAACAGTCAAAGGCGTCAGCAACAAAACGCTGGAATGGCCTGAGCAGGCAAGCAGCAACGTCTGGTTAGGGCCGGAAGCAAAGTGGGGGGGGGGGGGGGGGGCTCAGGGTGAACACAGGAGGAGGGGGCTCGGTCCTTACCAGGCTCGCCATTATCCCTATGCATTTCCCTAGTGGGACGGCTTTCCGTTTCGCACCTGGGCCGCGTCTTCCTCAGCTGGAAGCCCTTCCGGATGTCTGCCAGTAGGAGATCCACAATGCAGCCCTCTTCCTGCACCACGGGGCCCTTCCGTACTGGGGGGGGGAGAGTGGAGACGGGACCATATGTTTCAAATGACCACAGATATGTTGCATTTTTACTAGTAATGAAAAGCATGTGGGCAGCAGCATTGGGGAGGGGGACGGACTGAAGGGATCCTTTGGAGACTCACTTATCTTCCCATTTTCCCCCTTCTGCCGCTTGGATTCCTCCTCAGCCAGCTGCTTCTTCCTCTTCTCCGCTTTGGCTGCCTGTTCCTTCAGAGTCTGGTTCTCCTGGATGACGTGGGGAGGGTCACAATAGATAATGAAACACCCCTGATGGCCAGCAGGTAGCACCTCACGGCTTCCTGCAGCTTAGCTCAATCAGACTTTGGTCGGACCCTACAGGGACAGAGCTCAGCCTCCATGTGACTGATGTTATGTGTTAATGGCAACTTATTTTCACCCAATGAAACAATTTCTTGCCCGTTAGCACTTGATATTGCTCCACCGCACTCGTGTTTGGCAGTCAGACTATGGCACTGGAGGATATTCAGACTGTCTAACCTTGAGGGCCTTGAGAAAGAGGTTCCTGAAGCTCTTGATGGTACCAAAGAGTTCTTCCAAGGAGAGCCGATTTACATCCTCACACAGGTACAGAGCCAGGCCCACCCTCTTCTCCTCTATGGCAGCAAAACAATCCTCCAGAGCCTTGCAGGCCTCCAGGTTGCTCTACAACACAATGACCATTAGTAACGATCAATGTCCCTGCTAAAGATCACACAGGTCTCTCTCTGGGGCTCTCGGTAAATCCATGATTATATTCCCTTTCGATCGGTCCTGCATCCTCGAAGCCTTAAGATACCATATCTGATGCAGATGTTTGGGTTCAGCCTCACATTACTAGCACTGTGAAGTAAAATCCAGCATCTATCACGCCCAGAGCTGTGCCTTTTTAGTAGGGTTAAGCTGGGGAACTTTGGGAATATTCCAAGTTGGGAACTTTCCAGGGGAATTAGCAGGAATACATGGGAATTAACGGGAAAATTTCCAGAATTTTGCAACCCCGATTTTGACACATAGTGGGATTTGAGAACACACCTCAATAGTGTCCAGGTACTGCCCCTTGATGTCCTCAATGGAAGAGGATGCCACCTTCTTTTGAATATCCCTAAGACGTTTGAAGAGTGAGTTTGCCTCCTTCTTGACCGACTCTAGGTTCACCCTGTCAGATGTAAAAGGAGGGTGTTATTCATTCACACTTACATTCATTCAAAGCAGAGGAATATGGGAAATGGGACAGGTGATGAATATCTGGCAGTGCTCACCCAGCGGCCATTTCACAGATATCAAGGTCGTCTGGGAGGCTGAGAAGCTCAGGGTGGTGTTCCTCAGCCTCCTGTGTGTAATTAACATTCAGAAATGCAGGAGCTGACATCACCGTGGCCTTCAGACCCCATGTTCTAATCACTACAGAAGCAATAACCCATTGACACAGCAGAGAAGATGCATTTCCACATGTTTTATTGTAATTGTACCTCCACGATGTGATGGAGTAGAGTGATACGGGATTTATTGGCTTTGGTCTCGGTCAGCTTCAGCAGGGTACTGATCTTAAACCCTTCCGCATTCCCTGTATGACTCCCCTATCAGTAAAGAGCAAGTTGTTACCAAGGTTACCATCATCATCACCAGTCCCCATGGGTATAATCGAGAATGGGTTAGATCGAGGCACGAGGCAGGAGGGAGGAAAGACAAGGCGTTCTTACGTAGTTCAAGAAGTTTCCAACGTTGAGGATGAGCTTGCAGAAACTGGGCAGCCGGGTGCTCTCTCGAAGGCCTAATGGAGAAATGCAAACTCTCACGTTGTTTAAAGGCACTTCAAGGCTGCCTTTTTCCACAAAGCAGTCGTAGCAGATACAGAATTTGTTAAAAAGACGTTAACTTTGTCAAAAACAATATTATAACCAAAATCAAAACGGCTCTGTACAGTAGCTGAGCTCAGAGAGGGCTGAAGGACAGCCTCGTCACATCACCCTGGACGACCAGGAGGCCCTCGGGCCCCCTTGGGCAGACTTACTGGCACAGGCGCCATCCACCAGCTCAGCCTTGGGCTTCAGCATATCTATAAGGGACCCCGTTTCCTCACACAGCAGCATACACTCTATCCTCAGCGGGTAGCTGAAGGTCAAAGGTCAAAGGATGACAAAAAAAAAAAAAAAAAACCAAGAAGAGATTTTAACACTCTGGGCTCAGATTCGGCGTGAATCAACATACTTATAATGCAGGTTCAACTTCATCAAATTTATGCAGCTGAAACGTTACCAAGGAACATTCAGAAGCAGGAGGTAAAAATGGTCCACATTAGCCAGCTTGTCGTTCTCCCCCTGGAAGGACTTCAAGTTCTCGATCTGTGTGAAATGAAAGAACAGGGCTGTCGTCTTAACCACGCTCCTGTGCTGTTCTCTCAGACAACCACTAGAGGGCAAAATTTCCACGAGTTTAAAATTTTAAGACGCCAGCAGGTACAGAATCAGACCTACAGGCACCTCACTAATGCCGCTGAGTAAATCACCCAGTCAACCGACCTCATGCTTCTCTGGAAGAAGCTTCAGAAGTTGTTTCAAGACCTCCACATCAAATTTAGATCTGTCCCCATTCTGTATCATGGCCACAAACTCCTGATTAGAGCTATTAATGAAAGAAAAAGGAGAGAGAGAATATTTTCTACAGAAACAGAGCAGACATGCATGGCAAGCAAAGCAGGGGGTGGAGGAACATACCATCTGAACTGCTTCAGAAAAATGTTCAGATTCAGGCTTTTCTTCGGTTCAATGAAAGAAATCTGTGGTTGAAAAATTGGATGTGATTCCTATCTCCAGATGCTACTCAGAAGGCAGACGGAGGCTGTGACAATTTGCCCACCCACCACTGAAACCTAAGCATTCACCTCCTTCGGCTCTTTCTTGGGTGGTGCCGTTGACCCCTTGTCCTTGGTCTCTGTCACAGGCAGACAGAATAGCTCCTCGATGCTGGAGTAGTCTGGCTCCAGGGGACTGTCCTCCTGCACAGAGGTCCACATGGACTGGCCGTCTGTTTGGTTTGGGGGCGGGGACAGCTACGTCAGGCATGCTGGCAAATGTATTTATACAGCCTTACAGTGAGATGGGGAAAATTAACCCATTCTGTCCTGTCGAAAAAATAGCCTTACTGTTTATGGATCTATACTACACTCCAGGAATATGGATTTATACTAAGAACGAGGGTCAGAAGGAAGCAGTGAGAACGATCCTCACCTGTCACCACCTTAGAGGGCAACTTCTGCCAGTTGAGTTTCTTCATTCTCTGCGTGGGACAGCGGCCAGGTTTGTAGGAAGGAACAGGAGCCTGGCCTAGACACAGGGACCTTTGGGCCACCACCTCTCCCCAGACAGGTGGGGCAGGGGGTGGTGGGACCAAGCCTGGCACACCAGGGGGTGGAGGTGGAGGCGGTGGTGGGCCCATGCCAAATAGAGGGGGTGGGCCAGGAGGAGGGGGTGGGCCCAGAGGCGGACCAGGAGGAGGGGGGGCGCCCAGAGGTGGAGGTGGACCTGGAGGAGGGGGAGGGCCAGGGGGAGGGGGGACGCCCAGAGGTGGAGGTGGACCTGGAGGAGGGGGAGGGCCAGGTGGTGGTGGTGGGCCAGGAGGAGGGGGAGCGCCCAGAGGTGGAGGTGGACCTGGAGGAGGGGGGGGGCCAGGTGGTGGTGGTGGGCCAGGAGGAGGGGGAGCACCTAGAGGTGGAGGAGGACCGGGCGGAGGGGGCGGGCCAGGAGGTGGTGGTGGGCCAGGGGGAGGGGGGGCGCCTAGAGGAGGAGGCGGACCTGGAGGAAGGGGCGGGCCAGGAGGAAGTAGGGAGCCTGGAGATCCCACAGGAGGTGGGCCCCAAGGAAGGGTCCCCCCAGGGGGCAAACTCATAGGAGTCAAGGACAGTGGCACTTCTGTCTGGACAGCACGATCGGTCCTCTTTGGAGGTGGTGCACTGGACTTCCCCTTGGAGAGGTTGAGGCGCTCCATAATCTTGTCAGAGTCCAACTGAGCTGTAAAGCACCCCCACAATTAAGAGTGAGGTCAGAGAAAAGAGAGAAACCTCAATGAAACAAACCGCCTGGAAACCAGATGCCCATCATTCATGTTCAGATTTGTTTAGAAGGGCGGGATAAACTGTTTAAAGGAAATTAAAAACACTATGCAAGCACAAATAAAACCTCAGGTGGGGACATGAAGGGAAGGACTCACTGTCCTGTGCCAGCAGCATGGCCCGGTTGATGATGGCGTCCAGGGCCTGCCACACATCCACCCGCTCCGGGCTCAGCAGCAGCAGGGCCTGCAGGATGGAGAGCAGGTGCAGGGAGATGGGGGAGCTGCTGACCTGCAGCGGGGGAGGGAGGGGGGAGGGAGAGGTGCTGCATTAAATGGTTTCCAGGCAAGGAGCGGGATCCACCCAGCTGACCTGGCTCAGTAACAAACCCATTCTCACAATGCCTTCTGAAGCTGATGTGTGTTATATCAGGAGAGCTTTTAACTTTGTGTCTAACCAGGTCTTGCTGAGGTATTAGAAGCCAAACTGTCCTGTTGAATGTCCACATAATAAATAAATCCCATTTGTGATGTGACCGCCATCATCGTGTGATTTTAAGGAATGATGCAGCAGTCTGACCAAAGTCTGCAAATACGTTGCTGATAAATTCACACGTACGTTACTGATTCTCAGCAGGAATATATCAGTCAGAACATCTCCCGGTGCCAAAACCTACAGTCTCACAACCCCACAGCTTATCATACTGCCAGAGTCTAATGCAATTAGCTGGAGACACCATCTACAGTGCTGCGTGGGTAGTGTGTGATGGAGCTGTCATTCACCTTGTTGAAGAGGGTGGTGAAGACCTCCTGATGATTTCCCATGTCAATACCCCCATAGAGCCTCATAATTTCTTCTTCATCTTCAGCCATGGTCTCCTCAAATGCTTCACACTGAATGATCAGGTCAGCATCCTCTTGCTCCCTGTAGACAGACAGACAGACAGACAGACACACACACACACACACACACACACACACACACACACACACACACACACACACACACACACACACACACACACAAACTAAGTACTCATCCCAAAATTGGTAAGTACATAATTTGTCATTATGTCATCTGCCTTAAAAGTCATTACGTGTTGCATTCATTTAATTTGTAATCTCTGATACTGCAACTCCACAGAACAAAACGTCAACGTAAACCAATTTTATTGCGTCTAAGTCACTGGATCGATAACGCGTGCACGCAAAATAATGAATAAGTAGATAAACATACGGATTGTTTAAAACTTAAGACGACGACAAGAACTATACGCAGACCAAACACATACTCACCTTAATTTAGGCAGTATGTCCAGCAACTGTAACCCTATAAATGAAAACAGCAGCACATCATAAACAGTCATACAATATTACTGTAAATCCTACATTTTGGTTGATATCAAAAATCCAACCTGAAATCAACAGCTTGCATGCTTCACCCAGGGTCACGTGACGGCCATTAGCGCCTCGCCGCCGTACAGGTGCGCGCGATTAAGGGCTGTTTCGTGAAAGCAACGGCGCTTTTAGTTTGCTCGCTGATGGCATTTCACCGGCAAATAAATTGCTTTTATTTGGCTTTAAAACTGTGCAATTCCAGGAACTAAGATGAAACCGTATCGTAAACATAGTAGAAACTAATATATCAGTTATATTTATTCTGGGGCGTTGCTCGGATCCAGAGACCTAGTCTGTCTCTGGTCAGCCCTAAAGTAGTAATGCGGTCATGTATGGAGTTTTTTCAAACATCTGAGCCGAGCAAATCATTCGGGACTTCAGCTTCTGACGAGTCTGTATTTAACTGTCGTATACATCTTTGGATAATAATATCGATACGAATAATATCGATTTATGATTTCCATAAAATGAAAGCAGTCTCTCTTACGAAAAAGAAGCATATTTAAGTGTATTCTATAAGTATACTTCTTCTAAACTAAAAAAATTAGTAAGTATACTCTCAGTAAACGTCTTATGTACTTAACAGAGATATGCTAAACAAAGTCTGACTTAAGTATACCTGGCTTAAACTGACATGTATTGAGAAAAGTCTAACTTGTATGTAAAATGTATTTTATCATTAATTTTGGCATTCAAAACAATATTTGTTATTTTGAGTAACTAAGAGAAAAACTCTATGTTTTGCAAATTGCAGATTGTGTTATCGCTATTATCGCTGTTATCGCAACATATCGCTATTGTGTTGTTTGTAGCAATTTCAGGTATGAAATTACAAATAACTAATATTACTAAATAAATACACTTAATATATATACTTTAATAAACTAAAGATGAGTCAATTTAGTCCCAAGAAGTATACTTAATAAAACGAACTTTAAGTATACTTTTTTTTAGTAAGGGAGCTAACATGCTAGGTTTCATACTTTACAATTATGTGTAAATTTATAATAGAATTGCACAAAATGTAATATTTAACTATTCCAAAAACCATAGCTCAAGTTGTTTTCTGTTTTGAACGTGAATAACTGGTTAAGAACACTGCGTTCCTTAAGTAGGACAGTCATTTTAATCAGGAGTCATATCTGGAGCAAAAAAACAGATAAGAATTGTGCTCTCAGACTGTAATGGTGATCTCCCCTAGATTCAGGGCAGTCCTAAATTAAGGACGACCAAGTCAAACGGTTTTGTGGCAACTGTGTTCCTAATCAACCTACTTCCCCCCATCACTAGGTTATTTTGGGGTAGGAAGAGGGGCTTTTTTTAACCACAGTGTGCTCGTAAGAAGTTCCGCATGTCAGACGAGCTGATTTTCCTTGTTTTCCCTTTCGGCTGCCAGGGCAGTGAGGCGAGGCAGTGGGCCGGGGCATACCGATGAACTCCTTGCGCAGTTTGTCCCTCTTGCGCAGGTCCTCGACCCCCAGGATGAGGGCGTTGACGAAGCTGAGCAGAGTGACCATGTACGGGACGTTGTCCGTGCCCTGCAGCTCGCTCATGATCATGCTAAAGCGGTACTGTTGGGTCTTCACGCTCTGCCAAGACACGGACGCACACAGGTACAAACGTGCAAAAGAGGCTTACATGTAAACACATTTTCTGATGAATCATTTGTGTGCATTACTTCCAGTCTGTATTCCTACCCCTGGCTGAATTATGTGGTACAATAATACTGGGTTGCATGGTACAAACCAACTAGAGTGGTGGACTTAGGCTGCTGGAAGGGCAGGGGCTAAAAAATAAAAAAGGCACCTATTACATGAAGTGTACTCCCCCTTCCCCCGGCCCTAGTAGAATGGTACGCCCTGTATGGTGAAGTAGTCTCATTTTCATCACTGGAAGGGCACCCATCAGAGATACTTTCTCTATATTACAAGGGCACTTTATCATGCTTCCTCACTGGGAAAGGCACCCCAATGCACTTCATGAGTTTTTTTCCATTAGAAAGGCACCCAAAGGGCACCTCAAGTTTACTCAATTGTAAGGGCACCTTATATGGCACTGCATCGCATTTCCTCCACTGGAAGGCCATCCATTTGGACAACTCCCCACATTCTCACATATACACCCTATACAGCACTGCATCGCATTTCCTCCACTGGAAGGCCATCCATTAGGACAACTCCCCACATTCTCACATATACACCCTATACAGCACTGCATCGCATTTCCTCCACTGGAAGGCCATCCATTAGGACAACTCCCCACATTCTCACATATACACCCTATACAGCACTGCATCGCATTTCCTCCACTGGAAGGCCATCCATTAGGACAACTCCCCATATTCTCACATATACACCCTATACAGCTCATTTTATCCACTGCAGAGGCACCTATTTGGACACTTCATCATGTTTTCTTGCCGCTTAGGAGTACCCTTAATAGCACTGCATCCTATTTCCTCCACTGGAAAGGGTACCCTTTGGGACGCTTAATCACGTAGGGGTACGATGGAGGGAACTTCATAACAGCACCCATTTGCATTGGAATTGCACTGTTTAGACCATTGTAAGACCATTGTTTTCCCCACTAGGAGGGCACTCATTAATGTACTTAGTGACATTTTCTTGATGTGTAGGGCATGTCATCATACTGTCTCACATGAAGGGGGCAACCTAGACAGCAGTCAGTTTTTTTCCATTAATAGGCAGCCAATAACAGTATTTTCGCCTATCTAGATGGCACTTTAGCAATATTTTTTTAACAATGAGGGCACCAAGGAGGCAGTTCTCCCCCTGCACCCCCCTGAGTCCACCAGTGCCAGCAAGGGCCTTTTTGTAATCAACTTGTACTAATGTATTTACATTGAACCGTGTCACGTTGGGTGTTGACATAGTCATCTACACACAAAACTGGTTGCTTGAGAAAGCTGTAGTCTTCCAAGCTTTGGTTCTGATGTCAGTTAAATGTGTTATCCATGAAAAACACTGTGTCAAGATTTCTAATTTCTCTGGCTTGTTCCAAACCCTTCAAATGTGGCTAAACCTCAGATATAGTTTTTTTATCCAAAAAAGGTAATATTTATCTTTTAGTAGTCCAATGGTTCTCAATCCTGTTCCTTGAGGATCCCCTGCCAGAATGATTTCATTCCGACCCACACTACTTTCAACCTGCCACATCCATTACTAGCCTATTAAGGACCATTTGAGCCTGATTAAATGATCTGAGCCTGATGAAATGAAAACATTCTGGCAGGGGGTCCTCCAGGAACAGGACTGAGAACCATTGGATTAGTCAATTAGTCATTAAAGCAGCCTACGTGATACTTGAGTTTGCCTGTAGATGACACCACCTCAATCAGCACAGGGTAGGAACTTACCCTGTAGTGGTCCAAAGCATCCAATGCCAGGTTGTACCCGTCCACTGAATACACACTGAGGGCGGCTAGCAGCTCAAACACCTGTTTCTTCACCATGGTGTTGGAGGTGTCCAAAGCTACAAGAGAAGATGAGAAGGTCACATGTTGCCTCACACCCTACCTCATCGTGGGTCCTTATAAGGCCTAGCTCTCGCTTCCACTTTCTCCCCTATTTGAACTTTGCTACTCTGCAAATGGATGGCTTTGATGTGCACATGATTACCCCAAGCAGCTCCCTTTCCAATTTAATAAGTAAAGTGAGCCTTGCATTTTGCTCCGCACAGCTGGGTACGACTTGATTGGAATCATGAAAAGTATGCAGTGTTTGTTTGGATTAATGTGGCGGTTCATAAAAATTCAATGTTTGTATGATGGATTTCTACTTGGTCTCTTTTCCCCATTCTAGTTTTAATCTCTGTAGGGCAAGCTCAACAATAGACTAACAAAGGAGGGTAACAAAGGGCTCAGCTTGTTGTTGCTTCTCAAACAAAGGTCTCCTCAGACGACACATCCAACAGGCACTCTGCTGTATCCTTCAGCCCGTTTCTAAGTCACCGGTTGCCATGGGCTACATATCTGTAGATACCTCAAAGGCAAATCCTACACCATTCGTAGACATATCTGTGGGAGATCTGACAGGCTATCCTGTCAAGCCTGAGGTGCTTTTGGAAGAGGTAGCTACCTTCAATTAGTGATGGGGAAAAAGGAAAGGGTTCTAAATGAAGTGTGTGGGGGTAGTGGTGCATTGCTATTGGCTGAGTGATTTAAGCCATTTTGTATTGGCTATACTTTTGGTTCCTATTGGGTTAAATCAGGCAGGGGGTGTCACCACATTGTAGACCCGTTTAAAAGGAGGATTCTGCTCAGGAAATCCCACCCACCTTGAGACAGCTTACGCACGTAACCCTCGTTGTCCACAATGAAGTTGATGCCGGCGGAAGAATTCATGACTGCGCGCACACAGCTGACGCAGGTGAGCTGCAGCAGCGCATCAGCGATCCGCGAGCAACCGCGGCCCGACAGCCGGTCCAGAGCCTCCAGCAGCAGGTCCAGGCCGCTGAGCTCCAAGAACTGCACCATCCAGGCCTGGTCGCTGCCTTCCAAACGCTTCTTCAGGCCTGAGTAGTTGACCACGGTGGGCACCTGCAGCAGGCGGATGCAGAGTTCCGCATCTGCATTCTCCAGGTTGGCCTCTGGCTGCTCCGTGTCCTGGGAGGAGCCGAGGTGGCCCCGGACGGCTGCCCATTTGTTCTGGGCCTTTGCTGATTGTCCCAGCATGCCTGCGAAGACCGGACCTGCAGAGAGAAAGAAAACCAGAGGCTTTAATCCTTGGGCGGAAGGAGTTTATTTTCAGATGATGTCCTCAGATGCAAGTGATGATGTTATGCAGAACCTTCCCAACCTCCTCCTCCTACCTTGTGAGTGATACCAGCCTTTCTAAGGCAACAAACCATGTTTGAAAACAGCGAGTCAGGAGCCAGAACATGGAGATGAACGACTTGGTTCCTTGATTATCTTACCTTGTGGCGGCCTGATTGCTCTGTCTTTTGGTGCCTCTCCACTGGCATACACAAACTGAACTGTACCCGAGCTGTACTGAGCTGCGTACTGGGTAAAGGCACTGCAGAGTTTGGAGAGCGACAGTAGTAAAAGCGAAGAGATGCTTATTTACTGTTCGCATAGTGTACATCATGATTTACTATGTGCTAATTTATGCTAGCATGTCTGTGAGAATCACCACATTATGTTAGCATCAAATATTAGCGGAATTAGCATTCGCTTTTGTATGACAAACCCATTCCGTTCACTGCCCTGCAGTACTTTTCCAAGTACATGGTTGGAAATTCCCAAGTGGCGAGTTATCGGGAATGCACAATTACATTGTGATGTGCGTTGCGACTATTAATGAATAATATATGGAATATGCCCTATTTCCCTTCAAATAATCCACACATGTCAACGCAGAACGTCGGTGTCTGCCTGCATTTCAACCAATCAGATGGTGGTGATGCAGCCAGCTCAGTCTTTCTGTTAGACAGGGCCATGTCAGCGTGGGTGGGGTTCAGTTCTTGGTCGCAAAGCGCCATTTGTTTGCTGCAGCCGTACTGTGTAGCGTGGCACCTTGCTTTGTCGTCACAATAGGGGGTGTCATGTGCGTGATTACAGGAGGTCACACATGCTGTGATTTCTGACTTACAAATGAATATAACAAGAAGAAATACAGCAGAATAATACAACAAAATCCCATAGCAGGTAAACGCGGGTGTGCTGGCGCAGGTTGATTGCCAGAAAGCTTAACGTTCTCCATCAGGGGTCATAAAAAAGACAGAACATAGTTTATTCTTGGAAGCTGACCGACCCCTTTCCAAAACCCCCGGCACTCCACGGCCCTGTGGGATGTTGGCCACGGACTGGTGCTGGTCCTCAGACTGGGGGTCGGGAACCACTGCTCTAGATGACTGAGCTGCAGACATTTTTGCTGCTCGAAATCAAGCAGGGGGCCTGTACAGACACATTTTTATCACATGAGAAAATGGCCCTGTAGTATTTCCAGTAGTATTAGGGGCACAAACCTGAGACCAATTCCTCACAGACTGAGGTAATGTTACAAATATGAATCCTTTTCAGACGAGCCCCTAAAGCGCAGGAACGCCAAAAGCAATACGGGAGAACATGTGGGAAACTCAACTCCTCTGTTCACGGACACAAGACGGTATCACAGATGGTCAGAGGCAGAAGATGCGTTCATAGGTAACATTACGGGCACTGACAAGTAGGACGAGGGGATGGGCTTAGAAAGGGAAGGATGAGTCAGCTTGTTGGAGTATGAGCTGGTCAGGGATGGTGCCGGAGCCAAACCTGCCACTCGAGCACCCTGGGGTGCCACCAGTTCATCTCAGATGTCAGGTATCATCAAGGTTGGGGGAGAGGTGGATCATTTTTTTCAAGGGCACACAAAACAGATAAATACCCTTCAAGCTAAAGATAACTAACCAACATGAGTTCGACAAACAAACATATTTTTGTAATGCATAAACTGTGCTGCTTAATTTCTTTAATCACCAGGCATTACATTGTCCTCCTGCAGTCCATTAAATATGCAGTTCATTAAAATGCCGTTTCCATAACTGCCTTTATTGTGTGACTGTATGTGTGTGAACATGCCATCCAGTGACACCCCTGCCACGTGCCCATTGCTTCCTGGAATGCATCCCAGGCTCACAGTGACTTAAGAAGATATGAAAGAATGGGTGGATGTTTAAAAAGGGAAAGGAGGTTGTTGACACTGATGACATCTCTGCAAGCTGCAGACCTTGCCTTGCTGCTTACAGCAGGCTGTGCTGAGTGGGTGGTTTGAGGCTCTGCTGAATGGCGTCTGTGCACTGTAGGCTTGCTGGAACACATAGAACACAAGAGGGCTTTATCACAGCGGGGCACATGGGGGGGTGGGTCTGACAGCCCTGCTCATTTTGACGCGGCAGCAGCCCTCTCAGCACCAGTCTTGCCAAGTACCCAGTCCTGATAGAGACTTTGAGGCTGGGGGGGGGGGGGGGGGGTCTCACAGAATCAGCTATTCAGGCTGGCATGTAAACAAAAATGGACTTTATGCACCAATGGTCAGCAGCTGACAACGTGGTGGGAAAGCGGACGCTAGTCCATATCACACGCTCACATGCATAGACAGGATGTTGAAAGAACAAGTGCAAAAAAAAAACCAAAAACTGGGAGGAGGTTAAGAGTACAGATATGAGAAGAATGTTTAGTCATGGTTGAGTCCACAGCCATGAACGTTCAGGGGTGTGTTCTGACAAAACAACTCAATGTTTGAATTTAATGTTCTATTTCCTGAAAACTGGACATGGACTGTAGACAAGATATGGAAACTTACAATTAATTCCCAGATGAAAAAAACCTATAACCTACTGTAGTGAGATACAGGCACATGCTCATTAAATTCTGTACTAGTGAAACGGAGTACTATGCATCAAACTGTATAGTTCATAGTCCTTAATCTCCACCATATTACAAACAAACCTCAAAGGTTCCCAGCAAAGGAAGTGAGAGAAATGAAATTGCATCTTAATATGATATGATAATAAGTAAAACTAGATCAGGAAGCTCACAGTGTATGCGACACAGCTGGTTCATATCTCTACTGCTTCACTATGGTTATAAAGCCATTCAAATGGAAGCGGGTCATTTTGCCCTTGATTTCAGCCACTTTTACAGCCCGACACATGCTGTAAGTATGTTGGGGGAGACAGGAAATATCATGTGTACCACACTCACACCTTCCCAATCCAAAGATCACAGCACTCATGAGATACAGTCAAGATTGGCCCACTAGTGCTGGCTACACAGATGCAATAAAGAGTGGGTGACGTAGTACAAAATACCACTGGGTCACTCTCACAAACTTGACAGTTACAATGAAACAGTGTTTGTTTTTTTTGTGTACAACAATTGACATCACCTTAAGGATCCTTTGTACTGCAGTATGAAGGTATTTATAGTGCATGATAGCATCATATAGCATTCATAATGCATTATAAACATGGCTACAATGTCATGCCTTTTCATAAATAGTTAGCCATGCTTACAATAACATGTATGTGAAATGTTGCAGTATTGCAGGTCTTTCATCTTATAACCATAACAACCCATTTCCCAGGACACAATAAAATGCAAATGATGTAATGATAGAACAAACTTTGCTCCAAATCAGTCACAGACCAGCAGTCACCCCTGGGCTTCAGTGGGAATTCTGTTACTGTACCTACTGGGCATATTTCCTGTCTGGGATAAGGGAACATGAACTGATTTCAGGTTGTTTTTAGGCGACTCTGATGCTGGCCTAATTCCATCTGTCCTACAGCGGTACACTAAGCACAATAAAGCAATCAGAGTTCCCCTCCCACACCATCTGATACAGCCCGCAGAGCGAGGAGACGTGAATGAGCCAGTGCATCTGGCAGCATATGTGAAGCCCTTCCAGAGCTCAAGAGGGATGTGTGCTTTGAAGGAGAGGCATGCTAGATCTACGCTGAAGGGAAACGAAGTAAAATAATCACAGGAAGGACTGCGACTATCTGCTGCTGTTGTTATCTGCAGCAGATGAGGATGTTAGACGGAACAAGAAACTGTTTGTCTGTGTCAAGTTACCAGGATAAGAATCACCGTCCATGTATTGTCCTGAAATTATTCATGAATAGATGTGACGCAGAAGCTCCAATCATCGAAACAGAGCACTTCCTTTCATTTTGAACAAGAGGTCTCCACCACACCGAATTAAATTCTTAAGGACGGTGAACATACATGCGGGGGCAGATGGGCACTAGAGGGATGTTGCTGGCCCCCAGCCACAAGCACATCTCCTGAGTGAGCCATGCTGGTAGGCGTGTGGTTCCGCCTGCTGAATTAGGCAGTTTGGATGTGCACTGTCACATCAGTGGAGCTTTGGAATGTCACAGGAATGCACTTCCAGATTCTTATATTGCAGGTTATAATGTCCTGTGTGGAGCTTCTGGGTGCAGTAGTGACAGTAATGGAAGCTCTAACTCCTGTTCTAGGTCTCTCAGTGATCTACAGTGGTCTTTACAGAGGACTAACTGGTACGTCTCCCTCACAATGACTAACTTGCTCTGACAGCTAGTTTCACCACATATTCCCAACATCATAAGGACAGTCCAAAAGCAACCTTAGCGATTCACTTGTTCATACAGGCAAATTGTTCTCATGATGACATCTAAGTAATTTCAACACTTTCTCAGAAATGTGGGTAGTACGACCTCAGACCTCTCGATGGAATGTGTAGACCTTGGGCTCACGTGGCCTTGTTTCCTACTACTACTCTACCACTTCAGCGAGCAGAAGCATGGATACCTCCATTGTGCTACAGGGGAGACTCCAACACCCAAGTGACAAGCATTACATTATAGCATTATATGTTTTTTTGTCAGTTTTTGACATATTGCCATTTTTTTCTGTAATAAAAGTGTTTCATTTAATCCTGGGCAAGAGTTACAGGGATGACATAAACTGACAAAACTAACCAAAAATGAGCAAAAAAATATACGTCTTATCATGCAGTAAACCAGAAAGATTAAGAGTTATGCAGGTTTGTGTTCTTTGAATTTTTGGGATACCCATTTGAAGAAAATTGGTATAAAATCGTCAATGACATCATTTTAATAAGCCTAAAATGTGAAGCTAATGTCAATTTCTCTACATAAACACAAATACTGTATTTCATTGTAAAAGTTCCTGAGAATGACCCATATTTTAATATTTGATTAATGGTTTAACTTGTGATGTACAGATTATTAATTTCCCGCAAAGTACTACTTGCAAGGTAGAACAAGCAAAATTTTAATGCTTTCAAAAAGGATATATGCACAGATGGCAATAAGACCATTTTTTTTGCTCATATTATTCACCTATTTATGTATCAATATATCGCATAAGTGATTAATGGGTTAATGACGCCATACAACCTTAAAGGTAAATCGATGCGTTAACGCGATTATTTTCCTAGTCATAATAAAAATACATCTAAGCAGTAGACTTGCTTTACATGTTTTCCCTGTGTTGTTCATGCCATACGGTCTATATTTACAGCAGACTACAGTGGAGACTTTATTGTTTGGCAATAACTGGTGTTAATGATCAACATTATTACCTGAATATCCCACATCTGAAGTAGTAGTTTATATTTCCATCAGCTGAAATTGCCTTTGTGCAGCCACCGGGCATTTTGGTGTATTTACAGTTTTGATTCACTCTGAACTGAAAGGACATATATGGTCACCGCACCGCGACTGGGGTAGCTAACGAGACTCATAAACACGCACTCAGGCATGTGCCTGTAGGTTATAGGGTTTTTTCATGCACACGTACATATAATTAACCCGATGTAGCGAAAAGAAATATCAGCGCCATCAAGTTGGGCTGTCAAAATGTTGAGAAACAAATTGGTACAAATCCGGCACCGTCATAAAATATGCCGTAAAGTGCAATGCTGTACATGTGCAGACGTGCAAGGTAAAATCAGGCATGCACAATCCGATAGGTCACTTTAGGCACCTCTGGAGGTAATAAGGCAAAACTATTCAGCCTCCATAGAAGGAGGCATCTGACACAACTTTGCAAAAATATTAGTTTAATTCAGGATTTTATTATAATTTTGAAAACTGTCTTTAATGAAATGTGTTTTAAATGATGCTAATAGATGAGTCTATAGGCTTATTGGAGTCTTGACAGTACATTTCAAACTTGGGAAGAAAGGTCGCAATTCAGATCATGGATCATGATTGTGTGTTATAACGATTGCAATATGATCTTTTGGGAGGATCACCCACCCCTAGTAACAAGCATCTTCCCAAGAGATTGCCGCACGAGTATCCACCTAGAAAACACTCTGCTGTTTGTAAAGAAAGGACACATTGAAAACAGGAATTCAAGACATTCTGTGAAACCACACAGACACTGAATTCAACTCACAAGTCATCTTGCTATATAATGCAACTAGAGTTGCTTTGGGGGGGGTAATGTTTTTCACTCCCCCCTCCCCCATAAATGTACGTTAATTATAGTTTAAATAGTTAATAGTAAATAGTAGAAAATGTCGTTCATTTTCATTCAAATTGCTAAACTATTAAAAACTAATAGCTTACTGGCCCTTTGCACAAATCTCTAGTGACAGTGCTGTACGTCCCCCTGTTATGCATCGTAGTTTAGCTGGCTGCAGGAACAGGCCTTCCAGATTGGCCGAGCCAGTCCGACACGGCTAAAGAAGAGAGTTTGTGCATAGCTTGTTGTCTCAGCACATTGTTGATTCCATCACTGATAACCTGAATTAACAGGGTCGGGTGGAGGTTTCTGCACCATAAACGATTCCCTCTGGCTTAACAAAGGCTGACTGTACCTCCCTATCTTCTTTCAAGGCAAAACAGAATTTCAGGCACCGAAATCCATCATCAGTGTACCTCCGTATGCAGTCTGCTGTGAAGCGCAGCACTTATGTAGCAACACAAACTGCAACCAAAGCACCACCGTCTAGCAGAAATTCTAGTGTCATCTGCAGCAGCCACGCTCACTTTTTCCAAACTGCTCTTCCAGCGTCTAAATGTACCCTCAAGCAAAATTAGGCACCGGCAGCGATCGAAGTTCAGCCTGAACTTATAGTGAGATAAACATACGCTACATGGCCAAAAGTATGTAGACATCCGCTGTTGCACAACAAAGGAGCTCTGGAATGTCACAGGAATGCAGCTCAGCATTCTCACGCTGCAGGTCATAATGGCCAGTGTGGAGAGTGGTGGAAACCACAACTACTGTTCTAGGTCCCTCTGTAATCTACAGTGATCTTTACGGAGGACCAATAGACTAACTGGTGAGTCTTCCTCACAATGACTAATTTACTAAAGTTCCGGTGATGCTCTCGTCTGTGCTAGAGAAACAGGCCTTCTGTTTTACCCGAGCCAGTCACATGGTCAAAGAAGAGTTTTCATATGTAGCTTCCACAATACAAACAATTCCTTCTGGCTTACAATGGCTGACTGCACCTTCTTTACTTCTTTCAGGAATGGGTGTCGCTTAAATATGCAATTCCTCTTATTAATAGGTGTGTCCATAAACATTTGGCCATACAGTGCATACTGATGCAAGATGCTGATGGTCCTTAAGAAACATGAAATGAAATAACAAAGTATAAAGTGCAAATCATTCATATATATACTTGCTGACTAACAGTCAAACTTCAGTCACCGAAAACATTGCCCTCAGAATACATGGATATGACCCAACACTCAAATCTAACCATGGTGACAGGAGAAACATTACGGACACAACAAATGGCACCTTTTCAGCTCACGCTGCGCATCGCATTAAACAAACATACAGCAAGCTTACAGTTATAACAGAAGCCAGACATCCCTATGCAATGTAAATATTTAATCAGCTCAAACACAAAGTGGGGTTATGCAAGACGTCCACTCACATATGTTTATGTGTATTGATTATATATGTCTTATATAGATATTTATAAAGACGTTTTAGCTACCAAACATTTAAGTTCATTTCAACCTTTGAATTCATTCTCGGTTTACAGGAAACAAGAACACATTCCGAGGTTCATGCTTCTTCTTGCTGAACCAAGATCTTCTTAACGTCCAAAACGGAGCCCTATTTATATCTAAAGCAGTATTTGGCACTGGTGGCAGGACGTAGGATGAAATCCACTGGCTTCCCCAAACTGTTTGTGAGAACATGAGCAGTACCTGAAAGCCCAGAATTGTTACTCGCTTTGTCCCAGACACATGCTGGTCCCAGGCCTCGCTGTCCAGAGAGACTTCTCGTCTCTTAAAAGATCAATTCTAACAGTAAAATATCACTTTTTTACATTGTAATTTAAAATTGTATGTTATTTTAAGGAGCAAGATATGAGCTACTACCGGGGAGGGCCGCCCATGAGTGGAGAAAGGGGGAAGTTGCTCTTAGCCCCCCCCCCAGGCTCAGCAAGTTTTAAGATCGAGGTTGGGCCAGAACTGGATATTCGTGATTGGTATTGGCGATTCCAGCCTTGGAAGGAATTGAAAGTCAGTATCAGCCAATTGCCAAAGACTAAGCCTACTTCACACCCAGTCAGCTGTTCACCTGATTCTTCTCAACCCCCCCCTCCCATTTCAGGCATATGATTTTCGCCATGATTTTCTCATCATTTGCATTGTCGGAGATCCCAAAGGACAGAGACAGCAAATTGGTGGGACAATTAAGTGGATCCCAAGAGGAAAAATACAATAGGGAAATGCTTACTGCATTTAAAATGATCTTTTTACCATTTAATGGAAGTAGTATTATGAAGTTTAATAAAACTAGCATGCGAAGATGATTCTTATTAAATTATTCTCAAGGGTCTGTGGATGTGTCCTTAGAATTAGGCTGTATAACAGACAGAGGGCATATTTAATATTTAAACCGTTCGCTAATTCAAAATCTGTATTCATTTCCATGGGTAAACTGATGTTCATGCTGCTGTTTTATATAAATGTACCCCAATACGATCTTATTCTGGTTTCTTAATTCTGTTTACGTCCCCTTCTATTAATAGCATAACGGCACCCAAATATTAGCTTTATCTATAATATTATGATTAATGAGTGAATTGCTGTATTCTTCCTTTACTCGAAAATAGTGTACGTATTTCAAGTTGCGATTGTTCATTGAAGTAACACATAGATTGAGATGAACACATGCTAAGATTCGCCTTATTAGTCCAAATAAATCATTAATGTGGTAGCTATATATCTCGCTGGTCTGTTACACATCGCTGGCATGTTTCATCGCAGAGTTTACTGCAGACAAATTCTTCAAAATAGAAATGAACTATGTGTACATTTCGGAAAATCCGTTATGTGACTCAACCTTTCCCTGGAGTCAGCTGCTCCTTTTCATTACTCGTGGTTTAAGGAGAAGGAGCAGACGATACGTTACAAAAGCAGACAGTGTCCCCAACAAAAAGCGGCAGTATTTAATATTTATGGAACTAAATCCGGGCAGAAATCCGGCACAGATATTGCAATAAAAGTAAACAGAACAAAAAAAAATCTTAGTTCGACAAAACTAAAGAAAGATTATCTGCGAATCAAAGTTGCAACATTTCGCAACATTTAAATACTTTAGCAGTAAAATTCCGACGATAACTATTAACTTTGCTGACAATTCATATTTCGTCTTACCTTGTCAAAGCCTTGACATAAACTGCTTCAGTTAAAAACAGACCTTTTCCCTCAAAATCGTGTAACGGACTCCTTTTCAGAAGATTATATTACGCGAAGAAAGTCGATGTATTGATGGAAAGGAACCTCGTCCCGGTCAGACGAAGCGAATGTGCTCAGCCGCTCCCACATGGGAGTGACATCAGGAGCGCCTCTCCCACTCCCAGCGCCCAGCACCCGGCCCGTCCTCCTCCCTCTACTGCACCCCTGCGGTCAGCGGTGATGGCAAATAATTGTCATCAGCGTTTAACTGAGACATTTGCCATCGATATTAAAACCCATATGCTGTATATATTAAACTAAACAGGAATAAAATGTTTGGTTTATCTGGGTTTCTTATCTTTCCAATTGTGGACCTTTACATTCTGGCAGTGCTTCGTTCTGTATGATTGATTGCATTAGGAAAACGATTCTTTAGCAGCGAAAAAAACCGATGCATTCAAAGGCAAGAGTAAACAAATCCAGTTAAATACTTTTCAGCGTGTGTGGACATAGAGGTTTATATGTGGTTTAGGTGCACACAAATTATAATGTATTGTGACAAATATTAGTGATCACACAATAATACAGCAGTAGTAATATTCATCATCTGAAACCTGCCATGGGTGGGTTAGGGTGTTCCTAGGCAGGTGGAATTCAGTCCCACCCACTCAGTATTCACAGCCAGCGATAAAGTACAATAAAGGCACATTCAGTGTGTCTAACAGGTATGTGTGTGCGTGACCCTGGTCCTGGCCCGGCGAGATGGATGTCAGTCCCACCCATTCAGAGATGATAGGGAGCGATGAAATGATTGTGTCTGACAGGTATGTGCGTGCGTGATTAGATCAATCGGAGGAAATTGAGAAGCAAATAGATTTTTTCCCCCTCTTCGTTCATGTGGTCTTAGTAGTGTCACGAGCCATTTAGAAACTGATTTAAAAAATGTAATTTGAGTCGGTAGTGTGATTTTATCACCAAGTTATAAATTGTAATGGAACTGACCGATCTGATTTTTTTGCCATCCTGCCCTCGCGATGATTTCTGGCTCGCTATTGGTTTGACCCAACAATCCTCTGATTGTCCAGGTTCCTAAAACACTACATCAGTCTGACCAGTGTGCATACATGGATATACATAGTTTATTGATGCCAAGGGGTCTATCACAGCATGTTATGCTTCACATGCTGCACATCACAGTTAAGTATATTACCTCATACGCTTAGGAGAAGTATGAAGCAGTTTTACTGATTTAAACAGCTGAAAATTTCACTGAAGCCATTCAGGTTAAGTGAGTCCTTGTCCTTTGTTATGATACCTGTGGTCTCCTCTCTGTAACACCAGGACACAGAACATGCTGAAAATAGTACCAGTACCACTGCAGGCTCCATAGGCAGTCTCTTGAGTAATACAGGGCATGTACATGCAATCACATCCATTCGCGCATTTTGACTTTGTCTCTCACATTGTTTTTTTTTTCTTTCACCACATTTTGGATTACAATCAGAGACTTTTTGAGTCAAGCTCAAACAGGCCTAAATAGCAGAGATGCTCCTCCACAGACCCAAATCCCATGCTGGAGACTTGGCTTGTGTTTGGTGTAAGGCCATTCGTACCCCTAGGAAACCTCCCTATGTGAGACCCAGAAATTAATAAACAGACCTTGGTTCAGAGTATAGGGGCGGCATGGTGGTGCAGTGGTTAGCACTGTTGCCTCACACCTCAGTCTCCGCCTGAGTCACATGTGTGCGGAGTTTGCATGTTCTCCCCATGTCGTCGTGGGGTTTCCTCCGGGTACTCCGGATTCCCCCCACAGTCCAAAGACAAGCTGAGGCTAATTGGACTTGCTAAATTGCCTTTAGGAATGCGTGTATGAGTGACTGGTGTGTGAGTGTGCCCTGCGATGGGGTGGCCCCCCATCCAGGGTTGTTCCCTGCCTCGTGCCCATTGCTTCCAGGATAGGCTCCGGACCCCCCGAGACCCAGTAGGATAAGCGGTTTGGAAAATGGATCGTTGGATGGTTCAGAGATGTCCAAATGTCTTGTTTATAAATAATACTGATATTAATAAGTGCTGGGAAACATAAACAGCGTGAAACAGCACGTCTGCTAAAATGTCAGCCCTGACAATAGTGCAATATTGATTTCTGCTTTGGCTCAGTGCACATGTGGGTTTTACGTGCCACTGCTGAATTGTTGTGCCTCAGCCGATATTTAAATGCGATGTATTAGTTTAAAAAAAAAAAAATGTCCAAAACTGCTGGCAGCATTCACAGTAAATTGCAGACCCAGTTTGGCGGCAAACTATTTGGGGCTGCTTTTATTATTTTTTTTTTTGTGATTAACTTTTTACTAACAGCTTTGGAGAACCAACAGAACATTAACACAAAAACACTGACCGTCATCGCATTAAAACTGGAACGCAGAACCAAGGAAAACAACTGCTCAGCACGTTAGACAAGAGATACGTGAGGGAACTGGTGCATTGAGATAATATATAAACACACACATACATACATACATGCATACATATATACACATATATATACGGACATGCAGAGACATTTACTATCGATCTCATAAATTTCCATCACTATGTTTGTCCACTCAGTTACAGTTTTGGGCTTCGTCAGGCTTAGACTGGCTGTTGAAAACTCCAAATTAAACACATTTATCTGCTTATTAGCCCAATATACTGTTCTTCACTGCTGCGAAGTCACAAAAAATTAACACTAAAAAAACAGTATCATCATTTAGGGCTGCTTTTGATCATCTTCCTGGCATTCAGGAAGCCGTGAAACTATCTCATATCTTCAAACAGGCTGAGTCATTTCTCAGCACCACTCTCCCAGTCGCATATCTGACATTCCAAGATTCCTCGTTGAATATTAGGGCAGCATTGACCTGCTGCGTGTCTTATCTTGTAAGAAAAACAACGAGAACAAAAATGACCAGATGACCAGGTAAAAACAGGGTTAAGGCATTCTTGGAATGTGCATCTGCATTGGAGGAAGAAGATTCTTATTAAGAGATCTGTCAGCAGCAGCAGTTGACTTGGAGCTCTTCTGAATGAATTAGCTGTCCACAGCAGCCTGCAGATGACTGTTTAGTTTCAAAGAAAACTAAAGCTTGAATCGCTTGGCCTTCATCCTTGTCATTGACTTTTGGCCTGCACTCAAAAATACATTTCTTTGAAATGTATTTGGAATGAATCCGTCCCAATGCGCATCATTACAGTATAAGGAGGAGATCTATAGTGTTATCAATCCATAATATAAAATGACATCAGATACAATGAAAAAGACAACAGAATAAACAAAGCCCAATACCCAATTCTTATTTACTTCTGTCCTGCTTTTTTCTGTGATCGCTAATTTGGGAGTCATTTCAATTTTTGAGATAACAGGAAAATCAAAGTGTGCAAAATAACAGCAAAATTATTGTTACCTCAAGTGGGTTGATGAAAAAAATGGTACATTACCCATTCGCTTTCATTTCAATACATATTAAAAACGTACAAAAATTGTATATAATTGGGCTGCAACGTTCCGTGATAGGTCCAAAAAGGTGATGCAAATATCTTTTGGAAGGTGTTTATTCGTATTTTCAGATAATTGCAGTTTTTGTCGCCATCTGGTGTTAGAAACAGTGCCATCCTCCTGGTCTCAACTTCTTCGGAAGTGCGCAGGATTTCTTCTCTAATGTGAAAATGTATTCGTTAATAGGCCTACGTCATCTTCAGTTTCGTTTATTTAGGTATCACGAAGAACTCGTTATGCGCAGAGAATAGTACACAGCAAGGCGGAGCGTGTGTCTCACCATTATTTCTAATTATTATTGGAATTTTTAATTTCGCTGCAAACATTACTTCCGCTGATATGTATAATACTACATTTCCCAGCACGCAGTGTTTCCCGGAAGTGGTTGTGTGAGAGTTGAAGGGTTAAGACGCCGAAGAAATACATGCTGTAATTTTTGGACTACCGAACTGGACACTATTATTTAAAATACGTTTCGTAGCGAAAATGGCAGCGGCGAAGGAATTGTTGCAAATGGATCTTTACAGTTTGCTTGGGGTGGAAGAAGGAGCCACCGAAAAAGAGGTGTGAAATTTTAATAAAGACTTGCCTAGCTTCTAAACATTTATGAAGTTAAATGTTCCGTTACAGTGCGGGCCAACATGATAAATGAGGAGCCCTAAAACAGCAACTGAATGAATTCACTTATTTTCTTTGGTTTTATTGGCACGTCAGTCAATCAGTCAGTCAGTCGACTAGTACCACGATAAAAACAGATCATGCTGGATATTTTTCTATACGTGCTTAGTCGATGGTTCTCTTATTCCCGTTAATTGCTGCTGTGAGGATTTGTGTTTTGGTTAGTTTGGTATCAGACTGCATCGGTCAGCCTTCCAAATTACCTCTCGGCTTATGTAAAATTGCACGCACAGATCTTTACAGAATCATTTAGAAAATCGCAGAATTAAGGATCGGTTGCAATTGAGCAATACACGCAACACACAAGTTTTAACGGTATTGGTGACATTAAAACTAAGACCCTGGCGAAAACTGTTTATGTTCATTGTATTAGCTGTATTATGTAATTTTAGAACTCGCTTCATCTCTGCCACTTTACCAGTCTCGTAAACGCTGCATTTTTCAATAAACCTGTTGGCCACTAAGGGGCGATGTTACCACATGTAGCACATTTTTACATTTTTTTGAGGGAATGCTTCGGAACCGCCACGTGATTGACAGTTCCTACGGTAGCTGCGACGGGATGAGGGAATAAACGTGTCACTAAAGACAATCCTGCATTCCCCAGCACCCGGCTATTCTTAGGTCCAACGTGAAAATGGTCTCTTGTCACTGGTTAATTCTCAGGCAGAGGCTTGTGAGAATCTCACAATCCTCAGGTAGTGAATCTCATGCGTCTGGATTTCAGTCTTGGGAGGTTGTCTTTTTGCATGAGCAATATGCAGGGCTTGTAAACTTCCATGTTTGCCTGCTGTCGCTGCAGGCTTTCAGTTGTCCATTTGCAACTGGAACAGAATGTCTTGTGCATGAGTGCATGTGGAAATTGGGGGCGCCAAGGGGACACCCCCCCCCCCATCCCCCTCACACTCCCTTTGTCCCGCCACCTTCCCAGCTTTTTTCTGTTCCACCGCCAGACAGATACTTGCGGGCTGCCAACTCGGTACTATTTGTGTTTGTAATCCTGAAAGCAAAGTGGTCGTTTTTGCGGTAAGGTGGTATTAATTTCTGAGTCACGTCCTGCTAGGTGGGTGTTCTCCCGGGGAAGTCTCTGGGTTAGGGTGTTTGGATAACGGTGAAGCTCTCTAGTTTGGGCTGACACTGGCTGCAGGTCCCTGTTGAGTGGGAGGGGGGAGATCCAGGACCCAGTCCCTTAATCGGCATGTCTGTGTGGCCGTTGCAGCCTCGTCACGGCACTGACAGGCTCTTCCAGGAACTTACTAATCCAGCTTCAGCCACAACTCATTAAGGCCCCTTTAATTGAAGTACTTCCTGCTGCCTGCAGTGTTTCAAATTAGCATCGTCGTTACTGTGGTATGAGTGCGCTCCCTTTTCGGGCTTAGTCACGCTAACGGATGGGGCCCTGGTGTGTTAGTGGTTTGCGTAGCATGAACAGGCTATGGTTCACTGGTCTGCTTCGCTGAGGTTTGGTTATTATGTATTTGCTCAGAGCAGCAGGTGGTCACGCAGTTAAGGATGTGATCGCTGGCTCACGCTCCAGGAGTCAATCTGCTGTTGTACCCTAAAGCACAGTACATAAATTGAATTGCATTATGTAATATCAAACTGGATAACTGGCTCAAAATGTATAATTATAACTCTAAACGATTTTTGGATAAAAGCCACTTGTCAAACAAAAATAATTGAGCTTTAGTATCTCCACCAAAGAACACCTGTAAGATCAGGTTCATGGGGCACCTGGAGGTTCCCTCCGATGTTGGCCTGGTTTTCCTGGTCTTGTTACTGAAGATGAGCACAATCAAGGGGAAAAGGCTGACAATCTCTAATGCAGCCCAATCAGTGGAGCTGCTAATCAGCCTACTATTGAATGCAGTTCAATTTATTTTTATATAGCGCCTTTCACAAAAGTCTCGCCCCAAGGCATGGGTGCATTGTGATACACTACAACATCATTAGGAGAGAATTATATAAAAACAGGGAAAAGGAAAGACAAAAAAATGTAAAAAGCCAGATGACAATGGAGGAGAGGAACCAGAAACAACCAAGTAAGGGGGGAAAAAAAACGTCTGGGGGTCTAATTGGCTGACCACCCCCCGGGCATGCTAACATTACTGAAAGAAGAAGGAGGGCCCTTGCTTGCTAAAAGCCACTATAAGTATTTGTGTGAATCATATGGTCACTTACAAGTTCTTTCCTGAAATGTGTCTGTTCTCCCCATGCCTCTGTGTTTCCTGTCCTTACTGATAACTTGCTGCATGTCAGATTTGTTAAGGACAGCCTGATTGGCAGGCAGACAGTTGACAGGCCCAGCTGCCATGTGGGCAGCACTCTCACATGTGACCAGTGCTAATCAGAAGCACAGAGGGCGGTAATGACAGCAAGGTGCAGGCCAGTCTCCTCGAGTGACAAAGGAGAACCAGGCATTGCTCAATGGGGATCCTAGAGCATGTTGTGTTAGCTAGTGTACACTAGGGGGAGTCTGAGTTATGATTTTTTTTTTCTTCATTGTCTCCTGTGTTTAATCCGAATTTGCTGTCTTCTGATCAAGTAGGTGTCCTGTTGTAGCCAATGTGCAGTTCCGGGGCCATTAACAAACGTCGTACCAGAGGGATTTTGGGCTTTTACGTCAACAGGGGGCAGCATGTTGCTCAGTGGGTTAAGCCTCTGTGTTGAAGGTTGCTGGTCCTAGCCCAGCTTCGGCAGAGTACTCACATCTGCGGGCCCTTAACCCCTAGCACCAGGGGCGCTGCATGTTGGCGAACCCTGTGCTGTGACCCCCCCCAAACTATGGAGAACAAGATGGGGCAGACGAAGGGAAGAATTCCAGCGTAGCCTGTACCAATACTTGTGCAAAGGGCGAATAAAGGATTTATTTATCAACACGGAATGTGTGCAGTAGCAACAGTGATAAACTCAATAGGGTTGGTTCTTATCTTGCAGCAGAACCATTGTACGAGGTTGTTACTACCGCCATGGAGCTAATACTGTGATCTATGGTGCACCCACCCTGCAGGCCGGTCGAAGCACAGGTGGAGACAGGGCAGTGTGCTTCAGTGGCCTCCCTCGGTGTGGCCTGCGTGCCTGTTCCGCTAAGGACCTCGTTTCCAGGTCTCATGTCCGGCCCCTTACCAGCATGCTAAGTTTCTGGCCTGTTACTTTAGCGGCATGGCAGAACTCTCTACCGCAAATAAATAGTTGTGTGTGCTTTCCTGCGGTTTAATACCTTCTTTCCTGTGCTTTTCGCACGCCTTGGGGTTAGGGGGCAGAGAGTGATGGCTGTCGACCAGACTCTCATCCAGCCTTCCCTCGTTAAGGCCGTATCACAGTGGATGGGTCACCTCCGGGTCAGACGGAGAAGAAATGCGTTCGCTGTTTTTTTTTTGGGGTTGGGGGGTGGGGCTGTCAGGTATGGTTGCGGGAAGAGCAACTCGACTGAAGAGTGCATGAATGCAGAGGAGAAATGTTGTGTTTGCGGGGTTTTCCCACCAATTGCAGCATTGATATCTGTCCTCGGGGCAAATGCTGGAGCTGCCAGGTTCCCATGGGGTCCCTCTGCTCACTGCTGAGTGGCCGTTTATGGCCAGGAAGCATCTAACTGCCACCCTGAAGGACATGTATCTGGGGCACATTGGCTCAGCAAGCTAAGGCTCCACCTCCATGATCGGAAGATCGCCTGTTCAAGCCACCAGCCTCAGCAGGACAGTCACATGTCCGTGGGCCCTTGAGTAAGGCCCTTAACCCCCACCTCCAGGGATGCTGCACATTGGCTGATCCTGTGCTGTGACCCCCCCCAAGCTAGGGAAAGCAAGATGGGGTAGACACAGAGAAGAATTCCATTGTACCTGCACTCATGCAAATGGCAATTAAAGGATTTATCATTTGATTCATCATTTATTTTCATTCTTTCATCACACACCAACCCCAGAGTAGCATGAGACCGAACGTGCATCTTTCCTGAGGTGTGTTGGCTCGATCCTCGGGAACGATGGCCCAGTTTTTTTCGGAAGCATTCCTTTCAATACGAAAATTCCAGATGCACAAACAAAGCATGTGATTTATATCTGACAGCTTCGCACTTTGATTCCTACATGGAACCAGCTCTGAGAAATGTACCTATTTTCCTGCCTGATTTAAAGAGCAGTTTTCAACTTGGGATGGCGTAAAGAAGTTTGATATGTCTTTGCCTCCGTCCATTTGAAAATAGTTGTGTGTTGGGAACCAGTAAGGGGCCGTTAATTTATTGGAAGTATGTCAGGGTTGACCAGAGTTGGGTATCAGTAAAGACGTGAGGTAGACATTCGGCATTCTGCATGTCTGTATATTTGCTCGACCCAAACCTGAAGTGCTGGTTTCTAGTAGCGCCTTGTTACCCATATTTTTGGGTGGTGCTCAGCTGTGTTTTTTGCCTGTACAGTGTAATCAGAAGAGCAGGCCTACTAAAATGTGTAGACATATGACCCCGCTCAAGTGGAGCTGATACCCAGGCGACTGCTAGACGAAGGTAGTGCCCCAGGGTGCCTGGCTAACGGCTAACAATGAAGGCCAGTAGTCAGATGTGGTGTAGCGTCTTCAGCTCGGCAGCCTTATGAGCCTGAAAGGCAGCTCGCAGCTTCACTTCTCCGTCCTTGGCCTGGAGTTCATGCCGGTATGTCATGCCCACGGCCATCCAGCAAATTGTACATTTCCTGTTTTTCGTTCTCAAGCTTTTTGCGTTCCGTGTTGTCATAGTCATAAATTTTGTTGTAAAATTTATATCCTGTAATTATTGTTTACTATTCCCTCAGAGAGAATTGTGCACATCTAGGGATGCATTATCCGAGTCAGAGGATGCATTATTGGAAGGACCGTGGCTTAGAATAAAGTGGAAATACAGAAGTCGCTGGTGCCCCCCCACTCACAGTAATGCAGGTTAAACTTATTTGTGGAGAAAGTGAGGCCTTCAGTCTATTAGATTGGACACGCAGCGGTGGTGGATACACGATATTGAGTTTCCTTTGGTTTATCAGCCTTTGGGAAAAGTCAGCTATGCATGCATTGAACCCCAGTCGACGTTCGTAGTCGCTCAGCCCAGCCGGATATAAGCCTGTTTTCATGACTGTCGGTCTTGATTCCTGGCAGATTGTTTATGTATTTTTGTTCTCCAGGTCAAGAAGGCGTACAGACAGAAAGCTCTGACCTGTCACCCGGACAAGAATCCCGACAACCCCAAAGCGGGTAAGTGGGGCCCTCCTTGGAGGTGTGGTCCCCTAATGGGCCCCAGGTCACAGAGGCCCCCGGGGTCCCTGAAGGGGACTGGGATGTCGGTTGGTGCTGCTATACCACAGCTTGTGTTGTTCTGGTCTCCTGTCTTCCAGGAGGTTGGGGGGAGGGAGGGTGAAGTGGTCTTGGAAATTTAAAATACATTTAAAAAAAATATATATTGTACCTTGGAGGAAAAAACAAAAAACACCAGCCTGTTTTCATGCAAGGTTTTTTCAGTTTTATTTTTTTTGTGGTCACTGGATGACTCTGACAATTCCTGATTTGAGCATAAAAGGGGAACAAGGGGGTAAATGGCAGAACTGAGCGAAATAAAATGGGTCAGTTTCCCAGAAATGGAAGAGAACAATGTCGGCTCCAGAGCGGGAGAAAAGCCCAATCTGCATTCAGATGCGGTCCAAAATTATTTTGGTTTCGCGTGTGCTTCATGCGTCGCACGAAAAGGCGCACACACCAGGGGACGCGGGGTAGGGTTAGGCGGGGGTCAGTGTGCATCAGTCGGCCCGGGCGGGATGCAGACAGACATGCATTTGGACCATTTCCCCAGGGGGGTGCAGGTTATTCTCCTTTGAATCCCGCCTGTGCACTTCGTTTGCCCTGGATTGGAAAGGCTGCGGTTCACGTTCCACAGGATCCTGCGGCCAGGCCTCAGGAAACGGGCTTCCTCGGGCAATGCCGTTCAAAGCAGGTGGCAGGCATGCGCTTCCAAGTGCCAGCAATTGTGACCGTGTCGCGTCTGCTTCCCAGCGGGGCCTTGGGCAACGTGGCGTGCATGGAAGGGACCCGGAGGGAAACGGGCCGTCTTAGACACTCAGACAAAGGCTGTCATGAAGCGGACTTGTACGACTTTCCCCTACAGTATTTCCCCAGCCTTCCATCTTCATAGAGACGGCATGCCGTGTCACACTTAGTGTAGAGTCTATTGGTTTTTTTTTTTTTTTTTTTTTATGAAATTCACCTCAGATTCAGCAACTCTTTACTGGAATCTTTTGGAAGCCACTGAGACATATCATGTTATTTATTTAGTTTAGCAGAAGCCTTAAGGTCCTTTCTGGTCAGTAAAGTCAGTTTGCTTCGTTTTAGCCGCCTCTCTAGGTATTAACAATAAAGTAGTCTGTAAATGAAGAACAGCTTTGTTTGAAGTTCCTCCGCTTTCTGTGGTTAGATACGAGGCAGATCTTTGAGCTGGCCATGTTCTCTGTGTTTTTTTTTCGGCCTTCACAGCTGAGCTCTTCCACCAGCTGTCCCAGGCACTTGAGGTTTTGACGGATGCGGCAGCCAGGGTAAGTCTGCGGCCTTCCAGCAGGGGGGCGTCGCCGTGAGCCGGACCCACGGACGTGAATCCACATGCGGAACCCTCTGTCCCCCGGCAGGCCGCGTACGACAAACTTCGAAAGGCGAAGAAGCAGGCCGAGGAGAGGACGCGGAGACTCGACGATAAGAGGAAGAAGATCAAGCTAGGTGAGGATTATTTAGACCTCACGGGGAATGGGCTTAGCGTGGCCGGTGTTGAGGGCGCCCATAGTTACCATGACAGCGGACCGGCGCGGCTCAGCACAGGCTGTGGAATCGCTCGCAGATTTCCTGCCTTTTCCCGCAGTGAGTCCCTGTGGCCAGCTGGGCCCCCACCCTGTTATTAACAGCCGCCATGGGTGGCTTATAATGTGTCACCATTGAGTGCACTCTGTATCACGGGGTCTTTAGAGGGACCAGTAAAACGCTTACGGGGGTGCTGTCCAAGTGCTCCCCACCGTTACCGGTCTGGACTGGCCGCTTTCCACAGATCTGGTACCACAGTGTAATGAGCTGATTTACAGTGTGAGAGTGTTTAGAATGGATGGAGTTTTGAGTGTGGCTCAAGGTCTGCTCTTATACACCCCCCCCCCCCCAAACCAGACTTAGAGGCGCGTGAGAGAGAGGCTGAGGCTCACAGTGTGGAGGAGATCAAAGTCGCACGCACACTGGAAGAGGAGGTAAGCGCCGGTCTCTGACCACCCAATCCCAGATGCCTTCACAGAGGGCTATATAGAGTCTGTGTAGGGCTACATAGCACTCTATAGCATTATATAGAGTCTGGGTTTTATGTTTAGTGTCATTTTTATGGTGGACAATATAGGCAAAGGTCACGTGACCAGAGGGGGCATGATTGACCAATCCCATAACATGTATTGTGTCATTGGAGGATGGACTTTCTGTTGACATCAGTAGACTGTCCTCATGATAAAGGAACTGAGCCATGGCTAATCCCAGGGGTGTCACACTCCAGTCCTAGGGGGGCGGAGCCCTGTGTAGCTTAGTTCTTTCCCTGTTAACCCACAAATGATTCAGCTCAAGAGCTGTGTGGTAATTAGAGGAGGTGCAAGTAGTTGAATCAGGTGTGTTAAATCAGGGGAAACCCAAAAATGTGCAGGGCTCCGGCTCCCCCAGGACTGCAGTTTGGCACCCCTGGCTTTAACCCCTCTACCACATAAAGCATAGGGATGGTTGTGTCATGGCAGTGTTCTGTTCCTCCTGTGCTGCCGTAGGTTTGAGAAGTCCTTGCCCAGTGGATCAGCCTCAGGCTGCTCTTTAGGGTGCCATTGCTCTGGCAGATCCTCCGACTACATCCTCTAGTCACGTGGTCGGTGCTTTTCTGAGGCCTGCAGTGATGATGTGTGGTTTCCTGCAGTCGCTCATGGGGCCTTACTGTATTAAACATGTCCCTCCCCCCATATCCCAGATCACCCGGCTGCGAGAGGAGGGGTCCCGGCAACTACAGGAGGAACAAAGGCTGATCAAGGAGCAGATCCAGAGGGAGAGGGAGGCGCAGCTCCAAGGAGTCCCCGCAGCACCCGGTACTTCATGTAACACATGTGATTTAACGCATCTGCTGTGTGTGTTGCTGCCTACTTCCAGTTACGCTGCTAAATTCTTAAAGTCTCCACATCTGTGCCACTCAGAAGCAGCTTGGTAAGCTCCCAATACAGGACACGTCTATGCCACAGAATGTCCGGTATGTCACTAGTCTAGCATTCAGGTAATGCCACACACGTTATTGTTTTGCTCATGGTAGCAGCTGCAGGCTACGGAGGTAAGTTGTCCGGTCATAAGACAGCTGTGAGATTTTTTTAGCGAATGAGAGCTTGGAGGAGGAGAGGCGTGAGTGTGGCGAGCCAGTTCGGGGACGGGCCCCTGACCCCAACCCCCAGAGCGGATGTGCTGGGCTGGGCAGGGATGGTGGGCCCTAACCACAGACCTCCGGTTTGCACGCTAGTCGCGTCCCCCCATGCTTCTTGGAAGCGCACCACGGCGCGGTTCCAAAGGCTCCGGTTGGGTCAGTTCTTCAGGAGGGTGGGGAGGATGGGGGGGGGGGGGGGCTTAGGTTATGGGAGGTGATCTCAAATGGGTCCATGGTGACTGACTGACCGGAGATGTTGGAGCTCCTCTGACGATGAGGCGTTGGGATCCTTGCCATGACTCCCTCTGAATCCGGCAAAGGTGCCCCAACCCCCCACCACACGTCCCATTATTTATACGGTTCATTCAAAGGCCTTGGCAAGATGAACATGTCTCTCTCCCTCTCTCTCCCACAGGCCCTCCGCGAGGATCGCCGTCCAACAGCAGTGTGACCCCCAAATTAAAAGTGAGACATTAAAATATTGCTTATAGATTGTGTGCGTCCCAGGATCCGACTAGATTTCAGGGAACTGGGAGGTCAAGACTGCCGCTTGTTGAACTTAACTGTCAGGTCACTCAAATTATGGAGACTACAAATGTTTCTTTGATTAAGGATGTACTCAGTTTCTCTGTTTTCATCGCTCTCAAGTTTGGCCTTCGGGTTTAAAAATGGAAAATTATCAGTCTTGTTAGAACAGTGTTTTTGGTAACGCTTCAGTTAAAGTAGTCATGTACAGTGCATTATAGATATCTTAATAGTGCATTATAATACATTCATAAAGTATTATAAACATGGCTATAACTATTTATAAAAAGGCATAACACCTTATGTCCATGTTTATGTATGCGTTATGAATGGTCTATGAAGCTCTCATCTATAATACATTATAAATATCTTCATGATGCTGTACAAAAGCCTCCTTACCTCTTATGCTGACCATTACAATGCATTACAAATGTACTTATAATGCATTATAATGACTGCTTTAAGTAAAATGGTACTGTGTTTTTCAGCCCAGTTCTCGGGGACCCCAAGACAGCCGGCGTTTGTGCTCCCTCCCAGCAGACTTGTAGCAGGTATTCGGTGTTTGGTTCAGGTGCGCTGAGAGCTGGGAGGAAGAGAAACCTGCACTCTCCGGGGGTCCTGGAGGACTGGGCTGAGAGACACTGCTCGAGGATAAGAGATATAACATAATGCTTGTGCATGTAATTCTGTTACATGCCATGGCTCTATCCTGCCCAGTGTTTTTGGCCAATGAGAGATGTAAGCCTTGGTGATAAATTCATCTGTACTTTTCGAGATACTCTCAACTTGGCATTAATGCAGTTCCAGTTCATCTTCATGGTCTCTGCTGCATCGGCTTTGCTGCGTTTCTCTCCTCGTTTTCTCAGTCCAGTGCTCTGTATTTCCTCTTTGTTAAATTGCAGTTCATCATGACTTAATACCTTTCCTTGGTTCTTGGAAGGGGGGGGTGGTGATGTATCTGTGTGAGAGGGTTTGTTGACGCTGCTTGAGGATGTCAGTCCTGTCAAACCGGTTCCTTCACCCCCAAGCGGTGATATCTCTGAAGCAACACAAATGGCCTGCAGAAATGCATTGTTGTCTCCACCTGCATATGAAATAGCATCAGCGTTTGTGTGTGCGTGTCATTCCTGATGCGCATTGCTGGCTAGGCCTCGCTAAGATGACATATCAGTGTCCTCTTAACCCGAGTATGTGACAGTATATGGAACTGAACTCATTCCCTCCTTTTCACGCTGCCTGGGAGGCCTTTAGCTCTTCTTTGCGTGTCTGCTTGCAGGTACTTGCATTCCAGTACCCTGCCTCATGCGTACAGTGGAAGCGGAAAAGTATTTTCGAAAATATTTTCAGACGGCGAGTTCTATTTGGGGTTAGAACAATAGCTAGTTAAAAAGTTGCAGCCAGGAAAGGTCCCATTGTGCCGCCTTGTTTTGTCAGGCAGTTTACGAACTTCTGCTATCAAGAGACTTAAATGGTGAAAATGGTCTCTTTTCGGGTAGAAGTTTTGGCGTTTTTTGAAGAACACAATGGTGATTCGTATTTGTGAATTTATTTGGGGGAACGCTACTTTTGCTCCTCAGTTATTTGTGGTCTTTCTTTGGTTTTTAATTTCAGCGAACTGTTTCCCCCTCTGGAACCCAGTTCTGCTCTCCCAAAAAGCTTCTTACGGTTGTTTAGACTAGCAGTAATATACACGCTAGCACTGCGCTCCACAAGACCTGCTGGGTTTCACCCAGAGGCTGTTCTGCCTTGTCAGAAGATTAATGGTGTATAAACTTATCATAGAGGAGCAAGTAACTTGGGAAGGGTGGGTTGTGGGGGTATTTGTTTTGTGAATTGACTTTGGTAAATTGAAGCAAAAATTCTTGAGGCTGCTTCCAAGAACTGTTTTCTTTGACGAGGAACAGAGAGTTTGACTTTGGGGTGTCATCGGCGTTTCTGTTCCTGACGTTGTCCAGGGCTGTGGGGTAGATGGCAGTTAGGCTCACACCTGGCTCATATTGCATTTGGATTAAGCCCGTTGCAGAAATGGGCATTCATACCAGTGACCTCACCATCCAGGTGGCATGAGGTTAGACCTCTGACTCTATAGGGTTCTGTGTTGGATGCCATGGTTTTTACTTTAATAACCAGCAAAGTCTGAAATGACACTTTGGTTTTTGGGTTTACCATGTACACAAGGTTGGAGCTTGGGTAAGCTGACTGTGGCTGTCAGAGGGTAACAGTCCCACTCATTGTGAATTTCAAAGCCTGATTTTTTTCCCCCCTCACCAGTGGTGATGGAATTGGATCTAGATGAATTGGGTAGAAACCAGAAGTTGACTATGGTCATGCATACATAGAAGGTCCCAAGAAAACTGAGCAGGCTTTAATAAAAATGTGTCATGTTCAATTGTGTGATCGTTCATTAGACGGAGTTCTCTGGACTGCCCTGCTATGTTGTTCCCGTCAGAGGTGGAAAGTTCATGTTCATAAAGTACAAATCCGACCGAGGTTTTGTCTTCGCCAACCAGCTAAGTATGAAGACTCACGTTCACAGAATACTCAACTGGTTGGTTGAAGCAAATTCTTTTCAGGATTTGTACTTTCTGTACCTGAACTTTCCACCTCTGGTTCCCAACGTATTCACTGGCCATCTCGAGTTCGGCTAAAGATCTTCAGCTTCCTGTAAGTTGGGGCCAAAGATGCCTGGAGTCCTGTTCCAACTGGACAGCGTCGCTGCCGCTTGTGAACAGCCGTAACTGGCGCCCTGGTCTGCTGAGGTTCCTGGCCATTTCACACGTGGGTTGTTGTTGGACATACCATCCAGTTTGTGCCTTTTCTCTGTGGTCCAGTCGTATTTTAACGGCGCCATCAAAAACAGCGACTGGTGCCATAATTGGGCTCTGGGGCTGAACCGATTTCTCAGAAGATGTAGGTGGAACATTGTTTTCCTCCACTTGGCCATCACTGTCCTCTTGTGATTAATTTCCTTTGGTCCAGTATAAGCCTCAGGGGCTGTAGTATTAAAAGATCTGTCACTGAATCCATCATTTCCCATCCTTTGTGTAATTCTGTCGTAAAGCTGTTCTGATGTCAGGCAACTAAACACTGTGGTTTGTGGTTTGCAGGTGAGTCAGTGTGTTGTTGTTAGTCTAGACCAGTGTTTCCCAATCCGGTCCTCCGGGACCTGCAGACAGTCCATGTTTCTGCCCTGTCCCAGCTTACCGAGAGCTGGCAGGGAGCCGGGAGGGAGCAAAAATGTGGCCCGGATTAGGGAACACTGGTCTAGCCCCCTGTGTTAAATTTGAAGCTCCTCAAAATGCGTTGGGTTCAGTGAGAATTAACTACAGGTCCCTGGGTGGTGGGATGATTCCAGGATCTTTTAAAAAGCTCCACTGCAACATAGCAAATGCGGCTGCGGTGGTACCATTCCGCGTTAAACTGCGCATTAGTGCCGTCGTGTTCCTGACTTTCCAATGAAACCAGGCCCTGGTTAACTCTCTCCTTTGCATGTCTTTTCTATCTCTCTGCAATGAGTCTCTCTGCCTCAGATTTAATTTCTGCCTCTCTGCCTTTCAGCTGAAGTGGAAAAGTAAAAAAGAAGATGAAACTAACGGTGGTTATTCTCGCGACTTCCTCTTCAGCCTCCTACAGAAGGTGAGTGCTGTGATTACTGGGGCTTATTTACGAGAGCTTTTTGTCTTGTGTACAGCCACACGGGAACTCGCAGCTCCCTGCGCTCCTGCTGAGTGGCGACCGGGAATAGATGCACCGCTTGAGATTTTTACCCCTGATGGAGGGCAGTGGGTTACTGTAAATCAGGAGAATGGAGTATGGACCATCATTTTGCAGTATAGAATGACAGGCCCCCCTGAGGTCTAAAGCCAGGTTTACCGGTGCAGATGCTTTCCTGCTTCCAGCCTTGCGTGTAACGGAGCTCTCTTGCCGTCCAGGGCTACGTGGAGGTCCGCATGACATCACTGTTTAAAGTGTTTTATTCCCCCCCCCATCGCCAGCTCTATTAAGTTTTGTTGCAGCGAAAGTTGCTGAGGGCAGAATGTTGCCCTCTTAAAGTGGGACACGCCATTGCTGGTGCCCCGATTGCTGGGTGGGTTTAGCAGTGCCTGGGGGCTTGTTAGGAAATGGGTCTTTCTCATGCAATGCCGCGCTGTGTTCGAACCCGTGACGCTTAAGAGCTGGAGTGGCGGCAGGCCGAAGGGCGCAAGCAGGAATTCGCACGGCTCGGTCCAAGTGCAACTGGTGTGAAGTCTTTGGGGGGGGGGAGGGCACAGTTTCAACCCTTCCTCGCACGCACGTTATCAGCCTGGATCAGTGCCCTGGACATGGGAAGCGAGGTCAAAGAACTGTGGGAAAAGAAGCATGGAGCTGACTTGGCAAAGAGAATGAAATTAGCCATTTAAAAAAAAAAAAAACAGGAATCCTCTCATAGGAGCAAGAGGACAGGCTGAGAGACAGGTAGTGCTGAAGACGAAATGAGCAGAACTCCCTCTGGGAACTGGACTTTGTGTACTTTGGACTTCCATCCATGTTTAAAGCAAGCTGTGTCATTTGGAAGCACAACACATGAAGGTCTGTACTAGTTTAGTCGCTGTTACCCAGGCTTCGGGTACCGGGTGTCTGTCTGCGTTCCCGTCCTGCCCTTTTCCCAGATGTTGACGGGGAGAGCAGCGTATCTACGCAGCAGGAAAGCTGGAATCCTCCTCTCCCAATAGAACCCACATAGCTTCCCAGTAGCTGGCCGCATGGTCTTTTCTGTACCAGCTGGGGCCTGTGGGTATGGGGCGAGAGTTAAGCTCTGCTTCTGCCTGGAAGGAGTTCGGCGATGCGGATCTGTGCAGCTGAAGGCCATCATCTTTAACAGCATCACATCAATCCAAGTCAACATTTGAATGTCAGAATTTGCCCCCCCCCCCCCCCCCCCCCACCAAGCTCGATACTTACATTAGGTCACCCAACCTTCATGTTCCAGAAATGATTGCTAGGGGTTCAAGATAAGGTTGCATCTAATCTTAGCACATATTTTTAAATTATTTTATGTCTAGTACAAAAAATGAATTCTGCGTTGCGTGACTCGGAGAAGATAAGACGCGGCTCTACAGGGGGGAGATTTCTCGTTGGCGGATTATCTCGGTGTTGACTGGGTCTTTCCCAGCGCATTACAGTAACCTCTGAGTAATTCGGGAAAAATGGTTATTGTGTCTTCCAGACAGTGTGTCAGAGGCATCTGCTGCGGATATAATGGCATATATCACTCTTCGTGGTTTAACTCTGCTGTCACTCTGAAACCCTATCGAAAGACTAGGTGGGTCTTTGCATTTGGACCATATTTCTTGGAATACAGCACTTGACGTTTTTGTCCTACGAGATTCACTATTACTGGTTTTAAGGCTTATTTTCCTGTTGCTCTATATTGAATCTTTTCAGTTACACTCAGGGGTGGAACTTAAGAATCCTTGCTGTTTAGTCAACTGGGGTAGTAAAAATTCAGTAGCCCGGATATGTCTTTGCTAGCTTCCAATGTAATTTTCAAGCAGAAAGGGCAACCAAAGGCCATCGCATGTTACAATAATAAATGACCCTTTTCAGTATATCATTAATATCCCTACCAGTCATCCTTGTCATTTTTAAAGTTTGCATGAAGATGCTTTGGTGAAGGTGGGGATAGTTTCAGAAAAAAAAAGTGATACGTTAAATACAATTTATTCAGTTTTGTTTTCCAGCCTAACTTACTCACTCTCTACTAATTGGTTGCTTTGGAAAATGTGGAATTCAACGTGGGATACCAGTTGATCGTGACCTTCAAGTTGATTGGCTACCTGTGATGAGTCTGAAACTGGGATTAACGACAAAGACCTTACACATGTCATCACCCCAGAGTTTTTTTTTTAGACGACCAGCAGTCTGCTGAAAGATGTATGTGCAGCATACATTTTTTTTGGTAGTAGTCTGACATGCGTTTTTTTTTACTAGCCAGCAGACTAGTGTTCGGTTTTTCTGTGCTTCGCCCTTTGTCTAAATTGCTCGCCTCCGGCAAGCGGGCAAGCTGAATTTCCAGGTCTGGTTACGCTTGTCTTTATTGGAATATGCTCATTTCCGTGCTTTATTTTTTAGTCTCATTCTTTGCCTTGGACACTGTGCCTTTATTGACAAAAGAATGAGAGTTAAATTTCACTTTGAATTCCCCAAGTCAGCCTGTGTTTGCATAGATCATTTTTGTAGCGTTAACTATCATCTGGTCTTGACTTTCTTGATATAATTCACCTTTTTGCCTTCCAGTACGGTGATGTGTTGAACGTCGTGCTGTCGGGCAGGAAGAATGGAAGTGCTGTGGTTGAATTTGCAACTGTCAGAGGAGCTGTAAGTACCTCCTACTGTACATTCATCTCCGGTTCAATGGGTACTGCGCATGTCGCAGGTTGTCATGTCTCCGAGAGCTTGACACATATGTAAAATCTCATGTACTCATGTCGCCTGTAAGTTTGGGGTTGTTCAAGTGTTCTAGACGGCCCACAGACTCTTCCCTAATGGGAACCAGTGAATTTTTGGCAGAAGGGCCCCATTGTTCGGGTACGTGTGAGAGCCGATTCTTTTTGTTGCAAGGTTCTGTTTGTTGTGGAGTCTGTGTGGTTACCCTTGAGAGAGCATGCCAGCCCTCCTCCGGGACCTTCTCAATGATTGTGGTCGCTGTCTGGATCCTGGTGGGTCTTGGGGCGACTTGTGAGGCCCAGGGCACTGGCAGGGCGCCCAGGGGACGTCAAGCGGTCAGCCGCTACTCTGCCGCACTCCTTCACTCGGTGAAACTCCATGTCTTGCAGTCATGATCTGATTTGGAGAGAGTCGCTGTGGTCATAAGAAGGTGCTGTTTCATGTGGTTGTTTGTGTCTCTGTCTTCATGAGTTGTTCTGTTTTCAGGAACTTGCGTATAAAAATGAATCGGGCCTGACAGGAAACCCACTGAAGATCTCATGGCTTGAAGGGCAACCTGAGGTCTTGGCACCAGCCTCAAAGAGCACGGATGGCCCATTCAGACAGGCACAGGTACTGTACCCTGGATATACCATTGGGATGGATGTGCTTCACTGGACCTCTGTGTGATCTTTCTAACCATTCAGGTATTTTGTCTCTTTCTGTCTATCAAACCTCAACACGGTATAAATTCATTGCGAAATACTGGAAGTGGATACCCTGCAGAGTAGAGCATGAAGCTGAAATAATGTTCCTCTGTAAACTGTGCACTTTCCCTGCAAGGAAAGTATGCAATCACCCAGGGGGTTACTTTTGTATCATTGTGCAAATATTGTCCCAATCCTTGCACTCTCCTTGTCTGGATACCGAGAAAGTGTTTGGTTAAATGGACTTAAATTTGTTTGCCTTGGAGAGGGCTTTGTTTTGCCTTCCTCCATGTCGAGGGGGCCCCCCACTCCGTCTTTTATTAGAGAATTCAGGCGGGTTGGCCTGACGGCTATGGGCTGAATCCCCCGGGCGGTTAGTTTGGAGATGCTCAGGCACAGATACCTGGGTTGCACAACGAAATGTCTTCCGTTTGCGCTGCATGATGTCTCAGCACATGGGCGCTCCTGGGGTTGAGGGGAGACTCTTCCGAAAGGGATTTCGTGCCTAAACCCGCATTGAGGAATCCCACATGTGTGATTGCTTCAGCAGTATGGTCGGAATGCTCCGTGGATGGGGAGCAGTGCGAGCTGGATGTCGGGAATTGCGGTGGGGTGGGGGGTGCTTTTCCCAAGTGTAGACCTGTAATTCAATTCATGTGGTTACCAGTCATGGCCAAGCCCCCCCCCCTGCTCTGTGCTGTAGCCAGCCCAAGCTTAGCCCCACTGTCTGAGTCGCCACTCTCTGCTGTCTGCGGCCTTTATCAGGACTGCATGTGGCGGCTGTACCTTGCATGTAATCATACCGCATTTCTGTACCGTCCTCCTGATATTAAGCCCCTCATCAACTTTATCAATCACATTTCGGTATTGATCTCCTGGGCGATCTTTCAGGGTGCCTTTGTGGTCTCCTTCTTGGTGCTCAGGGGCAGGGAAGAAGCTGATCATTACCTGTAGGCCGTTCATGCATTAGCCCGTCGTGAGCAAGCCTTCCACAAAGCAGGCCCCACCTCGATGAAAGGCTGCATGTCGAAGGTTCGACTGGGGGACGAAGGAAGCCTGGACATCGGCATACCCCTCTCCCATGATGGTCTAGGTCACTGGAGTTCCTGTTTTCATCTGTGAGCCTGGTGGTGGAGGAGGAGGAAGACAAGCACTCTTCAGTCATCCATTTCTTCTCGTTGAAATAAGGAGCAGAATTCTCCAGCCATGTTCTCCATACCGTACCAGGCAGGTTTTAGCCGTCATGCTAATGGGAGACTCAATGTCGTCTGGGTTTATGTTCTCCGGAGCTGTCAGGTGGGACACGTGGGGGCCCACAGCTGTTTGCTCACAGGTGGGCTTGTGGAAACTGCGTTTCTCGTCAGGTCAAATGATTCCCTGCGATGGTCCTCCTTCTCTACGCCACTTTCTGATCCACTGTATGCTGTGGCAGTGAAATATGCGAATACTTTAACTGGTTCAGCCGTAATATTGTTTTAAATCCTCCTGATGTTATTTCTGGCTGTGCCCCCACTGAATATCAGTGTGCTGGATGGGGGAATTTCACTGGTGGCTTCCTGGCACATGTGAGCCGGCCACAGTGTGTGCTGCCTACATCAACAAACACGGCTGAATGATTTACAGTTGTGTTTCTTCCAGTCAATAAGTCTGTTCCGCGCTGAGTGGTCCGAGTACACGCTGGAGAGATGGAAGTGATTGGCGCAGATCGGCCTCGATAGTGGCAATGCTAATAATGACATCGATGGTAACCATGGCACCAGTCATATTACTGATCCATTAAATGATGATGCAAAGGTTGGAGAGTTTAATGGGGCATGTACTGCTTCGTTAATATTAGACCATCCTGATGAATGTGCATTTTTTTTTGCCTTTTAAGAACGAATCAAGGTATCCTGTGTGTCAGATCTCATGGCATGCAAACCCACACCTCCCTTGATGCCGGTCCTCACATTTGGCTACTGGCGTAATGTCCAAGAAATGCTTACAACATTAGATACTCCTTAAGAATGTGGAGCTCCTTCATGCATTACTTCGCCCTGAATTCGGAGTCTGTTTTTCATCTGTTTCTGAGAATGCTGCCTTGTAGGAATAGTCAGGGAAGAGTATCCATTATACCAAGGTACAAAGCCCGGTAGCTTTGTCCAGATTAATGACACACACCAGACTCAACAGGGATTATTCATAGTTTTATTTTTAAGACCCCCTGACGGTGGAATGTTTTGTTTAGATTTCAGCGCACACTGGAGGGAAGTCGCGGATTTGGGCACAGGGGGAAGCTCACGCTGCTCACATCTGCATTGCAGCCATGCGCCTTTTGGGAAGAGATAAGGGATGGCCGAGATCCAGGCTTATAGGAAAGGTAATTAAGAGATTAAAGGAACATGTTGTACCAGGAGGGCGAGAGGGTCCGGTGCGGAGACATCTGTTTGTGATACATGTCGTTATCAGTTCATTTCACTTGGGCTGTTCTGGCAACCCGATTTTGAGAGTTGCAGGGCTACGAAATGTGAAAGTGGCCTGAGATCTAACCAAGGCTCTCGGCTGGGTGTGTGGTGCACAGAGGGTTAATAGGGTGTATTCTGTTGGCGGGGTTGCAGCTTGTGTACGGATGTCAGAGCCGTGAATAAGGTGCTCGGACCGTGTTCTGCGATGGTGTCACACCTTCCTTGATGCCCTCACTACTCAGCTGCAGGCACTGGGTTGAGTTGACTGTTGGGTTGAGTCAAACCTTCCGGAAGCACTAACACATCTGCCTATAAGCTGTCGAAAATTGTAAAACAGATCCAAATGTGATAATGGGGCGGTTCCTGGGTTTTTCACCATTTGCAGCGTGCTGCGCTTTATGTGGGTCATTTCTCATGTTGTAAATGCATATCGCCGCCCTGCTTTGTCGCATAGGTTGTGTGCATCTCTTCGCAGGAAAGGACACGCTCAAAGAGAGCTTGTGGAATGCACTGGGCGGGTCCACCACAGCTGGGAATCCATGTACATTATAACATGAGCATGTTTCTCATCATACTCACTCATCCTTTGTTTTCTCGGTTGCTTTGTTCTGTGATAGCAGGCCAGCGTCTGTAATGGGTGTGACTTTTTCCTCATTGCCGATTCCTATGTTCATTGGGACCGACGGCAAACAGCGTGAGCTTTGTCATATGTTTCATAGCCACCCAGCTGGAGGGATCCGGTCTGCGGTTGCCGCTGTGACAATCCCACAGGGCAGCTGTGTGGCTCATCCCCACAGATCCTTTCCACCCACCCTGAAGTGTAAAGTTAGCCTTCAGTATGTCATCCAGACGGATAATTGCTGTACGAAGCGGCCTTCTGACCTTGGCGTGACTCGTCTGTGGCTGGTGCCGTATGACGTCAGCCAGTGAGATTCCACTGCGCTCCTGAAGATTCCGTAATGCCGTGGCCTCCAGTTACCCCACAAAAAAAATAAAAAATGTGCGAAGTGTGAGGTCATGAAGTAGTGAGGCTGACACGTAAGTACCTTTTCATCTGCCAGCTGCTCTCTGCCGCGTGGCTTTGAGAGATGTTTACATGGTACTGTCCTCGAACAGGCTTTCTGAGCTAGTGTGAAAGAAAGGTTGTGCCCCCTGCCTAACTAGTCTTAAACCCCATCGCGCGTTAGATCTGCTGGGGGGAGCTTGGCATGAAAAACAACAAACGATAATGGTCCGTATGAATGATGTTCTCTGTTTTCTCACACACGTGAGTTTAAGTTTGCACACTTTCGTTCCATGACACTGTTATTCAGAATGGTCTTCTGCCGCCCTCTCGTAAAACTGAGACGTGACAGCAGAAGATCTGCAGCTTTCCTCATGATCGCCATTGATTGCCATTGCTGAGGACAGCTCTGAGCAGTGGCCTCCTAGACGGTTCTGTGCCGCTTCAATACAGGTAGAAAGCATCCATGTTTTGAGTAGGTCAGGTGTCATTTGAGTAGGTCAGGTGTCATAGGTCGGTCATTTGGTGTGGTGCTTTGTTTTTAATTTGTATGGAGAACTTCACTGAATCAGCTCAGGCATCTCGTATCTGTAGCATTTTCCAGCTTCCACCTTTTCCACTGTAGTATTGTTTATTTAATGAGTAAGTGATCGGCCGGTGTGATGCAGCTGCTTGTGACCGTTCTTGCTTATAACAAAGACAAAACATTCATTTGTTTATTGCAACAAAAACTACGGCTGCACTATATATCTTTTCAGCATCTTCGTTGTGATGTGTGTATGCGCAATAATTGCATCGTATTTGTCGGCAATGCAACCAACTTATTTCATAAACTCTATTTGTTGGTAATAAGGTCTGTTTCCTTATAGTTGATTTTAGGCAATTTCATCTCCTGTTTTTGAAACCCTTTTTTCTGATAAAGTCAAAGTGTGTATACAGTAGAATAGTGCTGGTTTATTCATGACCTTGGAGAAGCGTGGACGTTTTTGCATTTCCCATCTTGTCTCTGTGAGACAGACAGGCACCCACATGTATACACAGGTGAGGCTCCGAGTGCAGGGTTGGCCAGCGTTTATTCTGCCAGTTCCGGGATTTGAACCCACACGCTTCCGGGCACTGATGCTGACGCAGTACCCCATATTGGCGAAAATGAAGCACTGGGTCAAGTGTTTACGACCTCTTCAGTTCGGTCTGCGTGAGATGTGGAGGTAGATTGACTGGCTCCCCATCTGACAGTGTTTGGCAGGAAAGGATTTAAAAGATTACAGCTTGATTTAAAACAGAATGAAGGGGCAGAATAGGAGGTCCAGCTGTGTCTGACATGTGGGTTGGGGGGTTCCGCTCTTTAACCTTTAAATGTATAGAATTATCATTCTGTCTGAAGATGCCTAGAGTGTGCTCCACTGGCACTAAATGCCTCTTGCCCTCCCCCCAGCATTGGGTGGAGGGGGGTAGATCTGTCAGGCAGTGATCATTGTGCCTCCATGATGTTTGTCTGTTCCGGTCCGTCTCTCTGTGTGCATGTTGAGAGTCATATCAATGTAGTTGGCACACAGAGCCCAAACTTTCCCGACAGGTGGGAAGACCAGGCGCCATGGTTGCAGTTTTTTCAGCGGGTAACGTATAAAACTCGCTGGATGTGCTCGGCAAGCCCTCGCCAGGGCACATGTGGAAGTATTGTATCTACCAACCCCCACTCGCGCTTCCCCAGGCAGAAGCAGCGGTGTAGCCACGCTAGCTTGGGCTGCAGCCCTCTGAGGCTCTGTGACTGCCCTCTGTTTGTTTTTCCTGCCCCATTGCATGTGGGGAGGTGAGGGTGGGGTGGCTGTATTCGTGTTTAGCTTGAGGGTGTCTGTTGGGATGTGTGCTGGGGCGGGGGGAATAGGGGAATAGTGCCTTGAATTAATCAAGATGGCAGAACTGTGAGACGACAGTATTCCACACAGTGCTATGGCAAACGGGCCCGCTCTGTAAGAATAACTGCCAAACCTCAAATGCCCCCCGGGTCAAGCTTGGTTTCTCACTCACACACACACACACACACTGCCTACCAGAGGCAGAAGGGCCACCTCAGTCATGGCTGTGGGGTGGTGAATATGCTGCCCCCCAGCCATACAGTGTTAACATTTCAGCTCTTATGTCATTCCTGCCCTGTCTTAAACTTATGATTAACTTAATAACTGCTTCTTAATGGCCAAGCTCAGGGACTGTCAGCCCTTATCCTGTTCATTTGAACTGAGCCTTTTTGATACAACTAGTTTGGTTCACCTCAAGCTAGAGTAAAGTCCGTGTTGGTAAGTTTAGCACTAAAATTCTGGTTAACCTGCCTTGTACCTACAGGTTGCTTTCTCTCTGACGTTGCACAACGTCATTTATAAATAGTTTATTGTACACCTTTGGATTCCATGGCACTCTGCTTGAATAACCAGTTACAAGCTACCTTTCCTGTTGCCTTTGTTGAACAAACTCAGTTAATGATTGAGTGATTTATCTCCCGCTTCTCAGAGTAAAAATCAGACTCGTTTTCAAACTGCTTTGATGTTCAAGGCTTTTTATTGGGGCGTGTTACACAGTCCCTCCTTTACTATAAATATGAAGCTTTTGTGTGTGCATTCATAGTGCCACCCAGGGACAAAGGCGTCAGTCTAAACTGTCAGACTGAAGCTTGGAAGGTATGGTGATCTGCAGCTCGGCCAGAAGGGCTCCCACATCTTCTTGGTCAGCTGTTAGTCTGCGCAGAAACGCGGTGTGTCACTCCTGCACAGAACAGTGCTTTCTGCTGAAGGAAAAGTTCAAAGCGAGGGTATATCCCTTACAGCGGGGTCACCTGATCTTCACGTAAATCCACTGAGATGGATCATTGTCATTGCGCCTTCATGCCCGGTCACGTGACAGCACGATACACTTCAGCAGAAACCCAGCTCATTATGGCTTGTGTTAGCATGTTGCTAACAGTGCTCACGTCAGCAGTCATTACTTGTAGGACCCCTGGTGATAGCGGATGAGAAGTTTGGGGCCCCTTGACTCATTAGTGGAACCTGTCCATTACCCTGAGGACATCATCGAGGATGGATGGGCCCAGGTCCAGGGAGAAGATGGAATCGTCTCCTTCTGGCAGAACTTCTTCCATTTTAGCTCGAAATGAATCTTCGTCCCCCCCCGAGCTGACGCTGCCTTGGCCAGTGCTGTCCAGCCTTGGGCTGTCCTGCCCGGAGCTACCCCCAACCTCAGCCTCCTCTGATGCCGGCTCTTCCCCTTCCTCACTGTCCAGCAGTGGCAGGGAGCTGCAAATTTTGCGTCGCTGCGAAGACTGGCCCCTGACTTTCCAGTCGGGGGGGCCCTGTGTTTCGGGGGACTCTTGATTCAGGCGGGGGGGCTTGGGTGGTGGGGCACAGGCCAGGAGCAGGTTCTGCTCACTCTTTGAGGACTGCAGAAGTAGGTTATGACCCGGCCGCAGGAAAGAGAGATCGCCGAAATTGTCCTGGTGGTTCTCCCTCCCGATGTGTGACAGGTGCCGGAAGTCGCCCAGCGGCAGGCTGATCATGTTGACGGACAGTGAGCCCCGGTGCTTCTGGGACCAAGAGGGCCAGCGGTTCATTGAGAGGCCCTGGTCTTGCTGCAGGACAGGCCTTAGGGGTATCCTGGGACTTCGCTCGTCGAGCCTTTCAGGGAAGCCGTCGATCCTGGGGAGCCATATAAAAGAAAAACAGCAATTCTGTTTAGGAAGTGGCGTGGGGCTGGAGTTAGCGTGCCGGCGGCTCGGCATCGGTCCTCGGCATGCTCGGCGCGCTTTATTACGTGTCTCGTCGGCAGCCTGCGGGCCCCTCGCACGCGCCAGGTGCCGTTTGGGGGAGAGTGTGAAGGGTGTTTAATGAGGGCACCTGCTCCGGCGGTGCCGGGAGGCGATACCATGAGGTCATCGTTCGGAGCAGGGTTGCCGCTCTGACATGTGCCAGAAGGTGCCAGGCAATGAGCGGGAGTCACGTCGGCGTCTCACGCCGTCAAACCGTTAATGCTAACCCAGCCAGCGCGACCCCATAGAATGGCAAAATGGGCAACACCCTGTATTAATAAGTATCGTTTTCAAAAGTCTGATCTTTCGCTAAGAGCCTTTTCGTTTATGGACTACGGTTTGGAAGCTTTTCTTAATAGCCTGAATCAGATTATAATTACATAAGGAACACGAAGCTCCCCTGTGCCAAGTACGAATTTTTAGTTGCCTGTTTGTTTCACGTTATTAATTCCCCATTGCCATGCGTTTCCGTTAAAATAAAGGAAGCAGACAGGCATGCGGGCTGTGTTGCAATGCGGGCCTGTTCAAACTGGCTCCCCTCTTCCCTTAAATGACGGAAACCAGTTGTTCGCAACCAGCTATCTACCGTCTGGTTTCGCCTGAAAAAGACGAACGATCTTTCGGGAGTTTTCTCTCTAATGGGAATGGTGTTTTTCGACAGCTAAAACAAGTTTAAATCTATCAGTGTGACAGATGGGTTTTCTCCATCAAACTGTGATAGTATGGGACTATGCATTTTTTTCTACTTATTCCGGTGTCTCAGAGCAAACGTAAAAGCGTTAAAAGCATTCTCGGAAATGCACGCCCATCACAAACTGCTCCTCAGCACATTACTTCAGTTCAAGCGCAGAATTGTTAACGTGCATTTCTCCACAATTCCCCCATTACAGTAATAAGCATTC